>NC_090933.1:1378195557-1378498587 GCF_040938575.1 Ambystoma mexicanum
GGTAAATGCCCCTTTGTTGCCCCACATCAACTGCAACATTTTTCTGAATTGCAGTATTTAACCAGGCGCATGGAAACGTTTTCGTAGTTGGTACAAAGTAAAACCCCACCAGTGTGGCATAACTTGTTACAGTTCTTGTTTGTGCCCATATTCACTTTTTCCTAACCATGAAAGCACAGTTCGTATGATATTTCTTTCTGCAGTTTGAATGGTTTTTCAAGGGCTGTGACCCACGTGAGCTTTGCGATGTGTTGGGTCCAGATCGGAGTGCACGTTCTCTGGATCCATTGCAATTTTTCGTCTGCCAGTCCTCATAGTGCCTCTGCTTTGCACATTATCTGCTCATCTTACCACTTGTTGTCCAAATATAATGTTCCCTTTATAACTAAAAAAGGTTCTTTCAGGCAAATTACACCTTGGCGGTTTGAGTAGCATGTATTTTCATTTTGCAGCATTTCAAAAGGAACAGTGTATGCTTGAAAAGTATGTTTTATTCTGCATGGCGCAGATGAAGGAGACACTGTGCCTCTGCAACAGGTGACTCTTCTGGTATCAGCACTTTAGGAGTACCCGAGGCATGGGGTATTAGAGAGCACACATAGCAGCTCTCATTAGTTGTTTGCTTTGCAGTAGAGCTCATATCTGCATACCATTTATTAGACTGGTGGGGGTGTTGTGGGTCTTCTATTTTGTCTAGTCCTAACCCATAGTATTCATCATATTTCTTCCGTCCCGCCCCCCTTTTTTGCCTTCTATTGCTTCCCAAGACCCACAACACCCCCACAATAGGTACCGTAATTACCTCCTAGGTACCTTTTATTGTGTGCGCTGCGCTATGTGCGCTTTCGCTGTGCGCTTAGCGCACGCTGTTTGGAGACTTGTGCGCCAGCGTGCGCCATGCACGGATTCGGCGCACAACCAGTGGGAAAGTAGCGCAGCGCCTTCCTTGAATCGCACGCGTGCATGTGCGCTTGCTTTCTCACGCTTGTGCCTCCTTGCGCCTGCTTGCGCTGGGATTTTTGGCGCACGTTTGTTCCATGAATCGGCCCCATAAGCTATCCTGCTTAACAAATTATACTGTTTTTTTCCACAGAAAAAGAACCAGAGATTCATTGCTGTATGCAACTAAGTTACCCTAACCAAGTATAAACAAATACATATTCCATACGCACTATCCTCAATTGTACTACAATCATAAATACCATATTCTGTTCAATGATATCATTCTACCATATTACAAACACTTTATACTACACTTTATACTCCCACTACATTACCTATAATTACTATACACATATTACTACTGTGCTGGTTGGGACCAGTGGGCAGACTCTTGGGGCATCTGGCCACTGGCCACAACCACCACTATAGAATTAAACCATGTAACAAGTATGTACAATACACCTTCAAATAACAAAACTCGCCCTGAACACCCTGCAATCGAAATGATGTTCCCAGACACCAATATTGACTGCGCACTCTGCGTCATCTGAAAACCCTTTTTTCACCTATGAAAACAGCTCCATATCATATTTATTCCACTCTTCCACTCTTTCCAAGCACTCTTTCAGCCATCAAAAAAAAAGAAATGTTTTCCAAGCTGCTCGTTCACGGCGCTGTCCACAGACTACTGCGGTGTCCGCGGAGTGGGTGGCACCCGTGCCCACTTTTTTCACCTAGAAAAACAGCTCCATATCATATTTATTCCACTCCCGCACCATTTCCAGCTTCTCTTTCGACCACCAAATAACCTCAAATGTGTTTTCCAGAAATATTTCCCACCTTGCTATCCGCGTACAACGACCGATTTTTGCAGATCCAACATAGCGACCATTTCCAAAAATATGACGACCTTACGCTTTTCACCATTCAATGAGCGGGCGCGTCCGATGTCCACAGACATCATGCCAGCCCCTGATTGGTCCAGGAGGGTGGCCGCAGACTGAATAGGGAAATGAGTCCACGGACTGGACCCAGATATCACTAATCTTTTGAGCTACTTTGTACATGTTAAAAAAAAATGCTGGTTGGATTTACACCAAATTTACAAAAGCACACCTTCGGGACCAAGCCCCCGCTCCTGCTGCAAATTTGGTGTAAATCCGTCCAGCGGTTTGGGCTGTAGGTGTGAGCAAAATATTTTTTCCATTGCGACAATGAGAATTTCCACAACCTTTGGGACCCTCTTATAACTTTGCCCCCTGTAGACAAAACTGCACCAAACTTTTCAGAATCATTCCACGGGGGCCATACATGCATTTTTTGCACATTTTTTGGAGGATTTGGGGGCGGGGGGGGCAAGTTATAAGCCACGTCAAAGTGTTCTTTCTATGAGTTAAGCAACTTAACAATAACTACACTGCCGCTACCGCGGGCCGTGTAATGTATATATCTCAATGTTAATGATATTCTCTCATCCTATATCAATATTGAAAATATATATCGATATATCTCCAAAACTCAATATATCACACAGTACTAATAGCTGCCAAGTCATGTGCCTCACCTACAGCCAATTTTGTCTTTAAGACAAAAGAAAATGGAGCATACAGTTTTGTTTTAAATAATTTTCAATTATGTACCCTAAAGTCCCGTAAAAATGGCCTTTGTCTAAATAGCATGTATTTGCTGAGTGGCTCAGGTGTCATGGGATACTGTTAGCTATTTCTGAACAAGCAACACAGAATATAAAGATAAAAATAGGACTGGTGACTTGGAGACCTTGAGAGTGTCCAGTGCAGCCATGTTCTAAGTGTGAAGGACTGTTCAGTATCAACTGCTACAGCTTGATGTGGAGTCCAGATGCAGGACTCAAATCATGGAGGAAGTTGGTTTGTTAAATTGGTAGCATCTGCCGCAGGTGAACTGAGGAACGAGCGGCACACACCCAGCAAACTATTTTTTGTTCCTCTTCTACTTTTTCAATCAGTTTATATGCCATGCTGCCATAACATGAGGACTGCTTATCTCACAAACGAAGGTTGTATCCTTTCCCACTTAGTACTATAGCTTGGACAAAAGCCATTTACACATTTCTATATGAGCACAAGCCAGGTACTAAACTCACATTCCTCCTAAACTACATTCCTACTCACAAGACATGGCAATGTGTGTGATTCAGAATCGCATTTGCAAATTGCATAATCCATTTTCACTGTTTCAACCTGCCACTTTTGCATTGTTAAACTGTACACTTAGAGTAGCACTTGTTTCGAATAAGAAATATCCTTCCATGTATTGACTTAAAACATAACTAGTAAAGTGTAAGAGATGTAATTAGTGATTTGGTTCCGATTTACGACTATTTGCGGATCATGTTTGATTACCTAATAAGATGGGGTGACCATGTGGGGGTGCAGTCGATAAGCATAAATAAAAGCTTTGCTCTGTTTTGCTTAAAAAAATGATACTGCGAGCCATTCCATTAAAGCAATACTTAGCGCTTATTCAGAAGTACCATAGGGTTGGTGGCAACTGGCGATGGCATTTGGGACATTGCAAATATGATTGTATTGTCTGTCATTAAGAATGTTTTGCTCAGGAAGCTTGGGCAACTTCCCCGGTAAATTCACATGTTTCATTACATGAGGATGTGAGTTCACATTACCTAGGAGATTATCTAAAAATGAAACCACTTTGTCTTTGGTGCTCAGTCTGGACCCATCCCGCTTAAGCAATCTGTGATGAATCGAGGGGATCTGTCCCTTCTCCCCAAGGAGGAGTAAAGACTGGAGGGGAGTATCTGTACTTTGCTCTCTATATGGCAGAGTAGAGGCACAGAGCACCCCAGCCAAGATTCTCTATTGTTGGTAGCACTGGACGAGCAATCAAGGCTTAGCTCTCAGGAGGTGATGCGGGCTGGTTCTTAAGTACAGTGTAGCCCTCAAGCACCCACAAAGGAATGTCCACACACTGGGCCTCATCACGAGTTTGGCGGTAACACTTAAATGTGGCGGTAACACTATTCCCGTCGCATTCAAGGGTCCACCAAATCACGGCTCTCAGGGTAGAGGGAGAGCAAAGGAAGAGGAGAAGAGGAAGGTTGTGAGGAGTTTCTTGAACTTAAGAAAGTCATGCTCAAGACGGAAGGCGGCAGGGAGGCCATTCCCGATGGAAGCACCTGCTGAGGACCATGATCTCCCTCCAAATCTCTGCCTGGAGAACCGGCTCACTCGCAGAAGTTTGGAGGTAGATGAGCGTTGGGCTCATGAGGAACATTATTTAGGTAGGAAGCATTGTATGTAGGTAGTTCCCAGGACCCAGAAAGCCTTGTGAACGATGCAGAGGGTCTTAAATGTGATCCTTGCATCCACTGGGAGCCTGTGTAGGGATTTCAGTGCCAGAGAGATGCAGTCCCTGGGCTTGAGGCCAAGGATAAGTCTTGCAGTTCTGTTCTGGATGAGCTGCAGAGGGCGCCGGGCAGAAAAAGGGAGGCTTAGGAAGAGGCTGTTGCAATAGTCCATCCCAGAGAGAACCAGGGCTCTGGAGACAGTGAGCCGCTGAGGGAAAGTGAGGAAAGTAGAGTACCTCTGAGGAGGTGTAGCTGATAGTTAGACGTGTGGAAGGAGAGAGTGGAGTTGAAGATGACCCCGGGGGGTTTTAGCTCGCAGGTGGGTGCGGGCGCAGGGCCAAGGGAGGCCGGTAAAGAACAATAGTGAAGCTTCTTATTGAGAAGAAGGAGGAAGTGTTGCAGTTTATGTTCTTTTGCCCATTGTCTGCTCTTCTCAGCCAGAGAATTGTATGTTCTGCCCTTAACCCCACACGTTTAGACAGTCCTGTCCTGCTTTGATTTATCTTCAGATGATTTCTGATCTGGTTGTTTTAATGGAGAAAAGGCCCTGATTTATTCTTTCAGAATATATTGGTGCATTTGACTGTTTCATGTGTGTTTTCGTTGCTTATACTTTTTGCTGCTTTTATGGATGAATAATTTCATCAGGAATATAGCGCCACTGGAATGTGGATTAGAAACACCAGCAGTGGTATTTCAGTGAGTCCACGTCCATTACTGTCATTTATGTGGTATTCCTGTAATCTGGGGAGGCACCTGAGATTACCACCAGTGACATAGTAATTACTGCTGTCAATCATCCAGACAAACAGAAACTGCCATGCTGCAATGAAGTTCGATTAGTTTCATTTAATTAAACTTCATGTGTTTCTCTTCCACTCTCTGCACAGGTGTTGTGAAGTCTGAGGTTATTGCACTATTTAAGGTGGGCGTCGCCTCGGCAGAGCTAAGAAGAGAGAGGGGCGGTATGGAGGAGCCTGCTTCAGGTGAGAAAGAACAATGTCTTTATGATCCCAACATCGATACATGTACAGGCAAGCACACTGGATGCTGAAAGATTAGAAATGAACACTGTTCTCTTGAATAACAATCAAGGAACTGGAGACCGAAAACCTGAGACTTACTGATGATATCACTGCTGGTGCTTCTAGACTCTGGGGGGCATTATTGGGTTGGTCTGTAGGCGGTGTCGAGGTGTAGCGCAGAGTTCCCATTATTAGGTGCCTTTTCTATGACTATGGTCTTATCCCAGGCAACAGGGGCCACCAGGTGGTTATAATGATAAAGGGCACAGCAGAGACAATAGGAAGACCATTTTCACCAATAGATTCAAAATGGCCACTGCATGCATTAAGGGCGCGGTCCAACGCACCATGGAACTGAAGGCCGCTGTATTCAGAAGCCTTAAAAGTAATGAAAATCTCAGCACAATTGGAGAGGGGTTACCTAATGTAACCAGCGGCAGAACGGAAGCATTAAGTAAGGGAACTTTAAAAACACCAGCACTGCTACAGAGGAGGGGGTGATCAGGAACTCAAAAGATCAAACACATTGGGGATGCTCTGTGTGATACAGGAAACATTGATGTTGAAATACACGAGCAGGAAACCTTATGTGCAAACAATTGCAAGGGGCAGAAGAAGCCCTAGTGATACCAAGAAGCACACAAATAATCAGTGGCATCTTGATGGCTCCATACTGAGCTGAGAGAGGGGAAGATGGAGGTGCCAGAGTCCATTGGCCAGCGATAACCACCAAGCCAATGACAACAGTCCCCTAGATCCCTGCAGACCCTCACCATACCTTAGAGAGAGAAGTACTGAGTCCTGAACCTAAGCAGTGTTCCCCCTTGAGATGCCTCGGTCCATTGGCCAGAGGTGACCACCCCACCAATGGTAACTGTCCCCTAGATCCCTGCAGACCCCCACCATACCTTAGAGAGAGAAATACTGAGTCCTGTACATGAGCAGTGTTCCCCCTTGAGAGGCCTGGGTCCATTGGCCAGAGGTGACCACCCAGCCAATGGCAACTGTCCCCTAGATCCCTGCAGACCCTCACCATACCTTAGAGAGGTGCTGAGCCCTGAACCTAAGCAGTGTTCCTCCTTGAGATGCCTCGGTCCATTGGCCAGAGGTGACCACCCCACCAATGGTAACTGTCCCCTAGATCCCTGCAGACCCTCACCATACCTTAGAGAGAGAAGTACTGAGTCCTGAACCTAAGCAGTGTTCCCCCTTGAGATGCCTCGGTCCATTGGCCAGAGGTGACCACCCCACCAATGGTAACTGTCCCCTAGATCCCTGCAGACCCTCACCATACCTTAGAGAGGTGCTGAGCCCTGAACCTAAGCAGTGTTCCTCCTTGAGATGCCGGAGTCCATTGGTCAGAGGTGACCACCCCACCAATGGCAGATGTCCCCTAGATCCCTGCAGACCCCACCATACCTTAGAGAGGTGCTGAGCCCTGAACCTAAGCAGTGTTCCTCCTTGAGATGCCTGAGTCCATTGGTCAGAGGTGACCACCCCACCAATGGCAGATGTCCCCTAGATCCCTGCAGACCCCACCATACCTTAGAGAGGTGCTGAGCCCTGAACCTAAGCAGTGTTCCTCCTTGAGATGCCTGGGTCCATTGGTCAGAGGTGACCACCCCGCCAATGGCAGCTGCCACCTAGATGCCTGTAGATCCCACCGTACCTTAGAGAGAGAAGTACTGAGTCCTGAACCTAAGCAGTGTGCCCCCTTGAGATGCATGAGTCCATTGGCCCTGAGGTGCCAATGTCGTTGGTTGTGAGAAAACAATGGAATATCCCAGAAGCCTCCCTGCAGGCATGAGGATGGGTTTCATTTTAGATCGGCCACCGGGGACCACAAGGCACAGTGCAGTCATAGAGAAAATGTTAGCAAAGTCTTCAATTGCTTTACAAATTAATCCATTTACAACCATGTGTTTTTAAGATATTTGACTCTGTCTTGAGTCCTGCATTTGGTTGATGGACCTGGAGACAAACAAACTCACTCAATGTCACCAGTGTCCGTGTGTGGGTGGGAACATGGGCAGATGTACAATAGCTAATTCTCTTCCTGGCTGCACAATGCTGTGACATTATTGCTATAATCTTTGCTTCTTTCAACAGAGACTGGAGCCGTTACTGAAACCAAGTGCCTGGAAATGAACACGAGGAGATGGGACACACAGTGGAACGAGAGAAGCTGTACAGAAGATGAGCAACATGATCCTACTGACCCTGTACAGGACTCAACATCCCCTCAGCAGAGGCAAACACCCAACACATCTATGGGGAGTCATACCAGGGAGAAGGAATTTGCCAGCAGGTTTTGGGAGATGTACTTCCCTCTCAGGCCCAGTCTAACCAATCACAAGAGATCCCATGAAGCTGAGAAAGCATACAAGTGTACAGAGTGTGAGAAAAGTTTCACTCACATCTCAAATCTGTACGTGCATCAGAGGACTCATACTGGGGTAAAACCGTACATGTGCGCAGAGTGCAAGAAAAGCTTCCGTCACTCCTCAGCACTGATAAATCACCGATTGATCCATACCGGGGAAAAGCCCTACCAGTGTACTGAGTGCAAGAAAAGCTTCAGTCACTACTCAACACTGAGAAGGCATCTATTTATCCATACTGGTGAGAAACCCTACAAGTGCACAGAGTGCAAGAAAGACTTCAGTCGGTCCTCAATTCTGATAGCCCATCAGAGAATCCATACAGGGGAGAAGCCCTACAAGTGCACAGAGTGCAAGAAATGCTTCAGTCAGCCCTCAACATTGAGAAAGCATCTATTGCTCCATACCTGTGAGAAACCCTACAAGTGCTCACAGTGCAAGGAAAGCTTTGCTCACATCTCACGTCTGTATGTGCATTATAGGATTCATACAGGGGGGAAACCGTACATGTGCACAGAGTGCAAGAAAAGCTTCAGTCGCTCCTCAGCACTGATGAATCACCAATTGATCCATACTGGTGAGAAACCCTACAAGTGCACAGAGTGCACAAAAAGCTTCAGCAACTCCTCAACACTGAGAAATCATCTATTTATCCATACTGGTGAGAAACCCTACCAGTGCACAGACTGCAAGAAAAGTTTCTGTAGGTCTTCAACACTGAGAACACATCTATTGACCCATACTGGTGAGAAGCCCTACAAATGCACAGAGTGCAAGAAAAGCTTCAGTGACTCCTCAACACTGATAAATCACCTATTAATACATACTGGTGAGAAGCCCTACACGTGCGCAGAGTGCCTGAAAAGCTTTAGGGTCCCCTTAGCTCTGCGAGAACATCAGAGGATACATACAGGAGTGAAACCCTACAAGTGCCAGGAGTGCAAGAAAAGCTTCATTCGGGTTCTAGAATTGAAAAATCATCAGAGGACTCATACAGGAGAGAAGCCCTACTCATGCACACAGTGCAAGAAATGCTTCAGTGACCCGTCAGCTCTGCGAAGACATCGAAGGATCCATACTGGGGTGAAACCCTACAAGTGCATGGAGTGCACAAAATGTTTCAGACAATCCTCAGATGTAGTTCGCCATATGAGGATCCATACCGGGGAGAAACCGTACTTGTGCATAGAGTGCAACAAAGGATTCAGTGACCCAACAACTGTGCGAAAACATCAGAGGATCCATACCAGGTAGAAACCCTACAAGTGCATAAGGTGCACAAAATGTTTCAGACAATCTTTAGATCTAGTTAGCCATCACGGCATCCATACAGGGGGGAAACCCTACAAGTGCACATATTGCAAAAGAAGCCTCAGTGACCTCTCAGCTCTGCAAAGACATCAAAGGATTCATAGTGGGATGAAACCCCACAGGTGCACAAAGTCCACACAATGTTTCAGACAATCCTTATATCTAGTTGTCCTCGTGTGAGCCCCTACATTTGCACACAGTGCAAAAGAAGCTTAGGTCAAGCCTCAGGTTTGAGCCGGCATCAGAGGATACATTATTTTAAAAAGACTGGAGGACCACCAGGTCTTTAGGAGAGCTTTGAAGGGTGTATGCTTCCCATAGATGTCCAGTGGGGAGATGGTATGGATGCATTCCTGTTAGTGATTAGTGCCGAGAAGCCCAAAGGCCGTCAACCTCACTCTAGATGTGACTAATAACATGCAATGATGGGGAGAACAGAGATCAACAAAAGAACTGGAATAAAAGAAATACCATCACAGCAGCAATCGTGACTCAACATCACAAGATCAATCAGGCCATTCAACTCAGCAGTAGTGATTTACACGATAGCAATCAACACGCATCCAAACTTTACAGAAACATTACACCTCAATGGGGGAAGGGCACCAAGGTTGACAATTGAAACCAGAAACAAAAAATACAACCCTACCTGCTTTGCAACACAGGATAGAAATGATGAATTAACACATGAAGAGCAGATGTGTTGAAACAATAAACACCAACTTGGCTCACAAAAGCAAGACTATGGCCCTCATTAAGTCTGATGGTAACCCGCCGGTGCTACTGGCAGTTGCTGGCATACTCGCCTTACCATTTCTGCCGCCTGACATCCCAGTGCTACTGGGATATCACGGGCGGCAGATGAACGGTAAATTTCCATTCGCGTGGAGTCCGATAGGACTCCACAGGAATTGGAACGCTGAAGCAATGGCACCGCTAGTAACGGTGCTGGTGCTTCAGTTAAATATCTGCCGGTAGGGGCCTGAACTCACAGCAGGTCAGGCCTGCGGGTTCTTCAGTGCCCCTAATGGCAGACTCAGGGTACCATTGCTACCGGCACATTATTTCCAGACTGGCATGCTCGTAATGAGGCTCTATGTCTACTCCTCAAGAACCTGCTGCTTCCTCTACACGCTCCCAGAAGCCTATGCTAGGATAGAAATGGCCAGATACATATCCAAACGGAATCATAAAACATTGCGACAATCAAATAAATTGGCAACACAAGAGTCTTTTGGGGAACTAAATTCCAGGCAATGCTGAATAAAGTCCTCATGGACAGCGGGAAGAAAAGCTGAAACCTCAGCAGAGTGGGGAGAAGTCCTGCACATGCAGTGATGGGGTGCAAGGCAAAGAAAAAGACAAATGTGATCCCAGGTTTTGGTGTCAGGCAAGTAAAAAACAGCTACAAGAATTGGACTGAACCACAGCAACTCTGCTTTACTACCACAAGGCCCTGGAAAGACCCTACTCAGGAAACTCGGTGATGAACCCTGTGAATAGGCAAGAAACCATGAGGTGATTGATGGAGGGTCAAGAAACTGTTCTTGCTTATTGGACAATCATAAATGGTTTATATCAATGCCCTTCCCATATGATCAAGTCCAGAGCTGGACTCAACGGTAGCTGGACTCACAGCCCCTTAGCCATTAAGAAGGTTAATAATAAAATAAGGGAAATCTCTACCAATCAGAACACAGAAGGGGGGCTATAAGAGAGAAGGGTTTTACCAACAAGAGGCTTGCAAGATCCAAAGGTGGAGGGGGCAGATAGAGCTGTAATGTCGAGAGGTTGAAGAGCGGCCCTACTTTGGGATCATTCTACGCATTACACATCATTTTTCCCATTGGCTAACGTTGGCGATCTCTATAGAATAATATTTGTTCATCTCTCTGTCTCCTTTTTATCAATGTGTGCCTATATTATTGATTAGCTGTGCCTCATTTCCTTGACATATGTCCTGCTTTCCAATAGGTATCACATAGCTCTACTACATTACCTCTCCGCGACATTGCAGATGTATTACCGAGTTTGTCATTTATTCACTCAACCATGATCTATGCCTCTTATTCATAATACGTCCATGGCCACAGGCAAAATTACCCATGCGTGAAGATTCTATTGTAGACTATATTTATCTCCATACTAGCCCTAAACAATTGTTTTAGATTGTGTGGATGTGTTTTACTTTAATTAGTCTTAGACCAATTTGTCTGTGTATGCACCCTATACAATGTATTAGTTGTATGACAATATGTTAACGTGCCTCTTCAAACTACACGTTTTCAAGTTTACATACCCTCTGTCACTTATGTGTCATATTGCACCCGAGTAATAGTTGGACCTCATAAAAATTAACCCATCTCATGGTCCGTGTTCAGCCGAATTCTGTTGCCTGCATTTTACATATCAACCTGGCCTCTCTTTGCCTCAACAATTGCTCTTTGTCCCCACCCCTCTTTCCCAGGGAGATTTTCCTTAGATCAATGAATCGCACATTTTTCTTGTTATGCAGTTGATGTGTGGATTGCCAATACTGGGCTAATGGAAATTTGGTGTCCTGGCTCCCAATAGTGGCAATATGTTC
The DNA here is from genome assembly GCF_040938575.1 of Ambystoma mexicanum. Lineage (NCBI taxonomy): Eukaryota > Metazoa > Chordata > Amphibia > Caudata > Ambystomatidae > Ambystoma > Ambystoma mexicanum. The sequence goes on from NC_090933.1 coordinate 1,378,207,153, forward strand.
CTTAATTCTAATTCTCAATTTTCGAATCGTACTGCCTATATATATTTTCTCACATACACATATTATGGCATCGATAACGAATTTGGATTTACCCGGGAGGATAGCTCAGCGGCAACGTGCTCGCCTTGGGAACAAGACGACATGAAGCAACACAGGTTCGATCCCCGGCTCCGCGATTCGAAACCTTTGGGTATTAAGGTAGTAAGGTCATGACCATTCACTCTAATATCGCGGAGAGCCTTGCTTCCTGGGTCTCTACCCTGATATTTTTTAGTAATCTGCCTTTGAGAGAAAGTTTGAGTACTTCCTGTTCTAGCTGGATTTCCTTCCCTGTATTTTCTGAGGGCACGGTCTGGAACGCCATGTAAAGGATCAAGTCCAGTGCTCCCTCTGATCTACTCCCGTTGGATGTGATGAAGGAGATCTCAGCTGATCTCCTAGGTCTAATCACAGCTACTATTAACACGTCTTGCCAGTCAGGGTTAATCCCCCCTGAGCTCAAAGCGGCTCTGGTCATCCCTCTGCTGAAAAAACCTTTTTGGACCCGGCTCTGCCTTCTAATTTTCGACCTATTTCTCTTCTTCCAGTTCTAATGAAACTCCTGGAATCACTGGTGTCCCCCATTCTGTCATCTTTTCTCGAATCCTCCAGCTTCCTTGACCCTGCCCAGTCTGGTTTTTGTCCTGTCAGGGGCACAGAGAGTGTCCTTGTCTCCGTACAAGACAATATGGCCAGGCTGGTGGACAGGGGGGGCGTCAGGGTCCTGATCCTTTAAGACTGCTCAGCGGCTTTCGATACTGTAGATCATGCCACCCTGCTCTCCTGCCTGGGGGGCCAGATTGGTATCTTGGGTCAGGTCCTGGCTTGGTTCGCTTCATTTCTGTCGGATAGATCCCAAACTCTTTCTCTTCCCCCCATTTACTTCTAAGCCCTGTTACCAAGGTTGTGGTGTCCCTCAAGGTTCGGCTCTGTCCCCCATTCTTTTCAACATTTATATCTGTTGGTTGGTGCACCTCATCCGCTCCTTTGGCATCAGGTGCTATTTGTAAGTCGATGATACCCAGCTTCTGATCCATCTCGACCTTGATCAGGCTGAGGTATCGTCGTGCCTATATAAGTGCCTGTTGGCCGTGGGGGAGTGGCTGCGACACAACTGTCTGAAATTGAATGATGATTAAACCGAGATGCTGGTGGTGGGTTCCCCTCCTGATCCCTCACTTTGGATTTCTTCTTTCTGGCTTTCCTCCTTGGGCCCGCTTCCTGTGCCCTTGAGTAAGGTGAAAAACCTTGGGGTGATTATGTCTGACAACTTGTCCTTGGCTGCTCAGGTATCTGCGGTATGTCAGACGGGGCATTTTCAGTTAAACATTTTAAGAATGGTGCTCCACCTGATCCCGGTAACATTACGCCCCCCAGCGGTGGCCGCCTGGATTCTGAGCAGGCTGGATGACTGTAATTCCCTTTATCTTGCCCAGCCTAAGGGCTTGGTCGGTCGGCTACAACGTCTCCAAAGTCTGGCAGCCCGGGTGGCAACAGGTAACCCTTATGGGTCCCACATTTCTCCTATTCTGCGTTTACTTCATTGGCTCCCAGTGTCACAGCGCATTCAATTTAAAGCACTGTGTATTGTTCACTGTGCTCTCCATGACCAGGGAGCTGAATATCTGGTCACAAAGTTTGTGCGCTATGCCCCTAACCGCCACCTGCGGTCGGCAAATACGGCCATGGTCTGTGCCCCCCCCCTTTTCGATTGACTCGAGTAGGGGGGCAGGCTTTTTCAATTGCTGCAGCACAGCTGTGGAACTTTCTCCCACTATGAATAAAATCATTATCTAATCTTCTGTTATTCCAGAAGGCCCTGAAAACCCATTTGTTATCACATCCTAACACTCTGGGCTGATTACTGCTTCCCCTGTTTCTGGTTCCTGCCTCTCTAGCACCATGATGCCTCCGGGCGATCGTGCGCTCTACAAATGATCTTAACATAACATTAAGTGCGTTATAAATACACAACTAAGACATATTCCGGTAACAGCGCCTCGATGCCCCCGGGTTGTGTGAGCGCTTTCAAAAATAAATAAATACAAAATACAGTTGATATTATCTTGAATACGTATCTTAACTCCTCTTGATTCTGTACATTCTTGTACACATGCCACATTTATGAAAACCTGTTCTTGCCGGTTGTAACCATGTCAATACTGGTTTAGTAGTTACACTCTGTAAATAGGACTATCTCAAGCTACTTAGTGAGATCCTTATCTAGATGAAGAAAGTGCCATTGGCACTTACTTCAGGGTGAAAACTCTGAAGCATAAATTGCTCAAACCTTCATTGACACACAGGGATATGGTGCCCTCCGTACACCTCTACTACTGACTACCACTCTACCACTGATGTCCTTCACTCGCTACCTCCGCCACCTACTTTCATTACTCTCGACTGCAACTACCTCTGAAACTACTACTTCTCCACTCCACTATTCCTACTCCTAGTTTACTTCTACTATTCACACTCTCCCCTTTCTTACAGAAACACTCCACAGACTCCCTCCTTAACAATAGCCTCCACCCTCCAATCACTCTTGTGTCCTCTAATCTCTAGGACACCCTCTACTTCCTCCTGTCCTCATCCAACTAACCCACAATAAAGCATTCACAGGGGCTTACTTAAATATTCCACCCCCTCCCAGGATTGCCCACTTACCTTAACACATTACTTACCTGGCTCCAGAGGGTTTGACAGGGGAAGTCCAGTGGAGGGGTTAAAATAGCACTCCTTTCTTTTCTGCAGCCCTCCTCGCAACTGTTGTGCCGCTTCTTCTGTCTTGATGCTGCCATCACAGATGCTAAGGTGGGCCACCCCCCCACCTTAACAGGATCACAGACTGTATGAGTTGAATCGAGTACTTTTGGGAGACTCTCCTGGTCGACCTACTTGGCAAAAAGGGCACAGTAAATCAGTGTTTGATTACATCCTTGCCAACCAATTTTCAAGTTGTCCAAACAACTAGGAGTGATCAGAATATGCTCTGTGTTTTTGATTTGCACGTTATGAAAAGTTTGAAAATAGGCCCAACTAACATAGCCTTGAATCCTGGGAATAACTGTGCAGTATAGAATATGAGCACAGTCAATCAGTTTAATAATAAAATGGCTTCCATCATTGGTGATACAAACTATGAAGGGAAATTAAACATGTTTAATATAGATCATTTTGAGAGTTTCATCTCACAAAAGATGTTGGCCACGTGTGGAGGGAATAAGTCCCCTGTGACTGTTGCAGAAAGGGTTCATAAGAACACCCATGTGTTTGATTCTGTTTTAGCAGTGAGGAAAAGGGTTATGAGAATTGCAATAAGACATTTAAGGAAACTAAATGTGGATGAAGAGGTAAAGTTAATTCAGATCCCTAGATTGAGACAAAACTAAAAGAAAGAGTTGATCATTTGATTTATCAGAGTTTCCCTATATTTGGCAAACCAGGGAAGCCTCACATAGCTGAATGCCTCCGGCAGAAGGCTGAGGTCCTCTCTGCGCAGAGGAAACACAAAGAAATAAATATTGTACATTTTCCTAGAGCCCCTTAGTTAAGTTCCATGTACACAAGCTGATGCCAAATTTAACATACGGAATAGAAATGCAACAATATTGGGTATTAGATATATTGTGCATGCTGAAAAGTATTATTTGGAGAAAGGTGCTTGGAATTCCAAACACTGTTGCTTCTGTAGCATTTTGTTTTGAATTAGCTTTGGTTTCTTTGAGAGTTACAGCCTTGTGGAAATACCTTACGCTGTTATGTCCATGTTCTAATTGTTTGTGTGAAGATTTAGGCACGTTGCTTTTAACTAGAACTGAAAAAGGTGATGAATCGTGTCAGCAATATGAAGCCATTAGACATTGGACTGAGCCCAGTGGATGTGAGGGATAACCCGGATAGGGTGAAGCCGGTGCTTTATCAATAAGATTGGTGCTTTACTGTGTCAAAATATCATGGTTAAGACAAGAGCCTAAACGATAGGGTACTCTGGCCCCGTATCTGAGGATCTTTACGAGATCCGAGGCACAGTCTAATTTCACCTGATTCAGATGGAATTTATCCCCTACCAGGGAAATCCTTGTGAGAAGCAAGGAAATTGACCCTCAAGAGGCATGTTGCCATTTTTGTAGAAATTCTGAGGAATTTGAAAGTTTAAAGCACCTGTGTATCTCTTATCCCAACTTACAATAAATGTGGGTTTTACATTTTAGTTCTCATATGTATAATTCTAAACCAATATAGAATGATCATTGTTGGTTTAGATGTTTGCATGGTAACCCTTGTTTTTAAAAACAAATTGAACTTGGAGGCTGTTGAGGAGTGCAATTATTACATTTTTAGATATGTTTTTAGTTTTCTATGATCACTGCTTTTAGATGTTTCAACTGTTTTCCTACCTCTATGACTTTTGTGTTTTTTTTAGTTTCTCAAGCCACTTGAACTTAGCGGATGTGGGTGGAGGCAATTAGGAAAGATTTTAATTGTATATGTCCTTAATTGCTGTATATTGATGAATTGGTTTCATGAAATGAGTCTTAAATAATGGTCCTTATCTATTATAATAAGGAATGTGATTCTCTGTATTCTGTATAATTGAAATACTTATCTTAAACAATATACAATTAAAACAAAAGAGTCTATTTATTTATTGGAATTTTTGCTCAGGGCAGCCCCGGCCCAGTGGGTCTTGGATCACCTTACAAGGTTCAAAGGTTGAAAAGGTGGGAAGTGAAGCTGAAGTTATGAAATATTGTCATACAATGTTGTTACATCGACAGTCTTTTTTTATGTGTTTTTTACCAATTCATTTTGGGGAAAAACATATTGAAAAATATATGTGGTAGTGGGTAAGAGTATGTAAGGCGTGGAGGCATGGAATAATATTAAATTACTAGAGGAGGAAGGTTGAGAGGGACCCCCAAAATAATAAAAAAATATTCTATATAGAGTTTTTTCAAAAAAAGGTTTCGGTAGAAACCCCATTAGAATAAAGACTGTCCTTGTAATAACATAGGACCATATTTTCAGGCTAGGATAGGAGGATTAAGACAGACAAGTGGTAGCAGAGGACGTGGATGGGTTGGGTATGCGCTTAGTTTATTTTTGGAAAGTGGTAATGGAGGATGCAGTGCGTAAGTGGAGAGGTAGGATGTTCCAGGCTTTGGGTGCCCATCGGGTAAATGCTTGTTTTTGTGTGTATTATAATGTTCGGAGTGGAATGTGTAGGAGATGCCGGCTTACTTGTCTGGTGTTTGTTTGGGTGATGGGTTTGAGTTTGTCGTGAAGGCAATTGTCGGGGTAAAGGGAGCCTCTGGAAATGGGCAATCTGTGGATGTTTGCATAGGTAGAGCATGAGTCTGGCTGCTGTGGTTTGTATGACTTCCTGGGGGGCAATGGTACAGTTGGGGAGTCCACTGAGGATAGCATTGCTGTAGTTCAGCTTGTAGAGAACCAGTGCTAGGGGTGCAGTGCAGTGCAGAAGTCATCTGGAGGAAGAATGTGTCTGAGCTTGTGGGGTACATTTGTCAGCCCCAACAGAAACCCCTCTACAACAAAAAACACCTTTCCACATTTCACCCACAAGCGGCTGTGCTTTCTTTCTCTGGCGCAGGGGTGCAAACCTTAAACACTGCCACTACAAAGAATGGCTGCATTTGCTTTTTTCATCTAAATCAAGCAGAAAATGACCTATGCTCAGAACAGCATCACCTTTTTCTGTTCTGTCATGCTCAATACTAAAGCTTCACACATGACACCCAAGACGGCTTTGCAATTTACTCTTGATTTCTTTTTTCATAAAATTGTGTCCTTCATGGAAACCCCTCCTGGCATTTTTTATTTCTGCCAGATGTGAGACAAAAACATTCCCAGAACAGCTGATGTACTAGGAAATCACTTGAAAGGCAAACAATTCGGATTTCTACTGAAACACGGCTTGAATTTACTTTTGGAAACAAATTAAGCCACGCGAAGTACTTCCAAAGAAGCTCTCCCTCACTTGCTATATGTCAATTACAAAGAACCAATTTTTCAAGCCTCTTTCTGTGTACAGAAACTGACCAGATCTATAAAAAGCCTTCAGATAGTAAATGCGTAAGAAAACTGCATTTTGTGAAATGAACATGTGGGAAAAGAAATGAACCCGTATAGACCTGCTTTTGCAAAGCAGTGCAATGACATTGTGAAAACTAAATGGGAAATAATACTATAGCTCGCACAGAATCACAACTGTACATTTAGGAAGAGGAAATGCAAAGACATGTATATTGTGCTCTGTGTTTTTCCCCTTAAAAAAAAAAGAACTTCAACAGCATGGCTGAGGGTCAGGCATTCCTGTCAGACCAGTTTGGTTTAAAGGCCAATGCTGCACCTCCCCGTGAAATGATACTGCCAGAGCAGGGACCCTGTTCTATGGACATGCCAAGTGTGATAATTACAGGCAGCCTCAGACTGCCTGGCAGACATGCTCCCAAGGACAAAGGAAGAGTCAGGCACTGTGTTTGCCTCAGAAGTGTGAGTTCCTTTGCATTCAAACTGGAGGACTTCAAAGGGGGAGTCATAGCAACTCCTGTGCAAGCTGACCAAGGGAAGGCATTTTGCTGGGGGGTTGGAAAGACTGCCCACATTTGGGGACAAATCCAGCCCATTTGATTTAAAGACCTTTTCATATTAAGACATTTATTTAAGTAATCTGAATAAGCAGTAATGCGAGATTATGACAGTTTTAACTTAATTTTTGTATAAACAAAATAAGACTACGTGTGTCTTCCTGGCGTGTGGGGGTGTGAATGGCAGTAAAATGCCATTTCTCAGGAAAGCGTAAATGGCACAGATATTAAAATGGAGGAAATATGCCAGACACTATGAGGCTTATATGTATCCATTTGTACAATTTTAGATAATATGTTTCCCTTGAACAATTGCTAAATGGTGCCCAAAGGGGCAAAGCAGCATTGCACAGACTTAGTGTTTGAACTGGCATATTCCTTACGAAATATGGGATCTGCCTATCTGATTTTTATGCTGGTGACGATTGTAAATATAAGGTTTTTGTTCCATAACTTATTTTTGTAAAAGTAAATGTGGTGAAACAAAGCAAGTCCTAAAACGCGAACACTTAAACTGATGTCACTTCCATGGAACCAAGCCACCCGCAGGGAGTAGGGGACACCCATAGCCTGACCTATCCCATCCAAGGGGTATGCTCAGATCACTTCTACCCACATTGTAAACATTCTCTGATGCCATCCTGCTATATAAGAAGGAGGCATAGGGAGATTCAGGACATTCAAAAATCCAGCCATTCAAAATTTACCCTGCAAGATTCCAAGACTCCAGAGGTATCTGATCCAGATCCAGGCAACCCACAAATCCAGGGAGAAAAGAGGAGAGGCAGCTGATCCCCTTTGGGAGAATCCAGAGACCAGACCCCTGTTGCCCAGCTGTTCCCATAAAGGAGCGACCAGCTGCTGCCCAGTGACCAGAACCTGGTCTCGCTGCTGTCCAGAGACCCGGTTAGCTGACCAAACCACCTTACCAAAGTGCATTTGGTAAGTATCACCCTCCCCAGTACCAAAAAGCTGCATACACTGCTCTGTTACCTTGCATTCTATCCAAACCCTATAAAAACCCCAAAGAATCCTAGTAACTTCCCAAATTGTTTACATCCTCTGTTTATCCGGTCCTTAGAAGAATCTGTGTAGCAAATATCTGTTAGTATAATTCCTTTCAAATCCTTTCAGCTAGTTGTGTAAGTCCTTAGTACCATTTTTGAGATAAATTAATTAATTTCCATATAAGAAGGTGCGCTGCGTGAATTGTTTCAAATTTGAAATGAACCTCCTTGCGTGCAGTGTCTTTCTTTAATAATCTAGCCACTAAAATACAGAACAAATCATTTTGTGAACAAAACCGATTTTGCCTGTGATTGCTTTCATTATAACATCCGATTTTCATTTCCTATAAAAGAAACCCATACTGTCACCCAATAAGAGTTCTCCCTTCACCTCAGTATCTTATCTGCCACATGCCTTTAAACTGCATAAAAAAAAACAATTTCCGATTTCGAATGTATAGCTCATTTCCTTAAGCTGTTTGCTGTTTAAATCTGTGAAAAATAAGAAATTGCAATTCTTGCACGTGTGATTTTTGCTGCACTGTTTTCCTTTTCAACGTCGATTTCTTACCTGCATCCATGTTGCTTTAGTTCCCTGCCTTGTAGCTTGTAAGCTTTCTTGCCTCTTTAGTACAGCCAAACAAATTCCTGTCCTATCCATTCTACCGCACATGTAAACTGACCTCTAGCTATCCAGTGAATTCCGAGTGCCATTTTGCACATTTTTCAAGGGTTTCATTTTCGTTTTGGCCTCCCATTCTGGGGTGGTAGGTCGGATTTACAATCCGATTTGTCCCTCTTATTTGTGACTCGTTGCCACTCCTTTGCACCCACACAAAACCTTGTCAGCAGGTGTTTGGGGACGATTTGCAGGGAGGGGGCGGGGGTGCCTAACAGTTGTGCCATCTATAAGTATGACAAAAAGTAATTTTGCTTCCATATCATTTAAAACGTATGCGTCAAATGTCAGAAAGTTAATTTAAGTGTATTATAACATTATGCTGTATATTATAACCACAATGGTGATTGCTGCCCTAAATTTGATTTGTTTGATTTTGCATTTGAATTTAAAAATAAATAAATATTTCATTATTACACACCGGCCTGGTTCCTGGTCCGTTGCGACACAGGGTGTTTGTCAAGGAGGGTGTGAGACGGGTTGGGTGCCTTCTCAAAGCGTTTTTAATGTGCGCCACATGCCTTGTAAGTGGAAAACGTCCTGGTCTGGAGTTTGCTGTGTCTTTAAATACGTTACAATCTCCGCTGTCTTTTACTCTACCTGTGGTGTCCTCCAGGGGTCTAACCTCTCTCCCTGGCTTTTCAACCAATACCTGGCACTCCTTGCCCACCGCATCGCCACTCTCTGCCCCAACTTTCAGTGCTATGCGGATGACATCCAGCTCATTTTCAGGCTACCCTCGGCCTCCTCCTCTCCCTCCCTCATCTCTGACTGTCTTTCTGCTATCCAGGAGTGGTGTGTCGCCAATGACCTCTGCCTTAATGCCAGCAAGACTGAGATTCTCCTCATCGGCACACCCGCTCCCTCCTTCCCTGCAACTCTCTGGCCGGCCTCTCTTGGCCCTCCTCCTTTTCCCACCTTTGAGGCTAAAAACCTCAGGGTCATCTTCGACTCCACACTCTCCTTCTCTCCTCACATCTCTGATGTCTCTAAGAAGTCTCACTACCAACTGCACCTCCTCAGAGGTATTCTTCCTTTCCTCTCCTTCCCCCAGAAGCTCACTGTCTCCAGAGCTCTGGTTCTCTCTAGGCTGGACTATTGCAACAGCCTCTTTCCAAATCTGCCTTCCTCTACTCTCCGCCCTCTGAAATTTATCCAGAACAGGAATGCGAGACTTGTCCTTGGTTTCAAGCCCAGGGATCGTATCTCTCGAGGACTGAAATCTCTTCACTGGCTCCCAGTGGCTGCGAGGAGTAATTTCAAAACCCTCTGTATCGTCCACAAGGCCTTCTGGGGCCTGGGGCCTAAATACCTTCAACTCTCTCTTCCTAAATATCTTCCTTCTCCAGCTCTCTGGTTATCCACCTCCAACTCGCTCAGGGTCAGTCGCTTCTCCAAGCAACAAGTTGGTGGTAGATCTCTTTCTTCGGCTGAGGCTTCCCTCTGGAACAGCCTCCCTGCCTCCCTCAAACTCGAGGAGAACCATCTCCGGTTCCGGAAGCACCTCAAAACCTTTCTCTTTGCTTCCGCCTTCCTCCTCTCCTCTGCTGACCTCCTGCTGTTACCAAAATTACACTGGTGACCTGGACACCCTCTGATCTCGAGCCCAGGCCCCCCTGCCAGTGTCACACACCTGCACTGCCCACCTGGCAACCCCCGCACTAGGGAACTGTTTCTGTATCCCTACAGTCCCCCTACCAGCCCTTGACACTTGATGTATGCACTTACCATTGCACTTGTCACTTGTTGGCCGTACGTATTATTGTTATCATCTTTCTCATGTACTGCACTGTTCCCTGGCCCCTCCCATGCACTTGCACGATCTGAAAGACACCTGGCCTAGTAGGATCGCTGTCTGTCCTCCCTTTGTTCCACTCCCTTGCCTCGTCGCGCCTTTTAACACTTGTGTATAGGCGCGTTATAAATGCCATATCATATCATATCATAAAATCTTTTGCATGAGGTGTACTTGTGGGTTGCATATTTTGGCGACAGCTTGATTTTCAAAAGGGCATTATTCACTGATTGTATAGGCTACAATTTTTAGATACACATTGTGCCGCCCGTTCCCAACCCTTAGCCGTGTTATCGACTGTATCAGTTGCATCATTTCTACAAGGCATTTAGAGCTCAACATATAACATATTTATGTAGTGAATTATCTGTGTACAATATTTCCAAACATTTGTGAGAATGTTGTTGGGTATCATGAATTTGATGTCTAGGGCACCATTGGTGAAAGTGTTGTTTAAAACAAATGTTTACCGCTATGGCGGGAAAACCCTGGATAACCAGGATATCAATCCAGGTTACAGCTGATGTGGCCGTATCATCGTTAACACTATCGGTCTCCATTAGCGAAACACAGGCCTTACATAGGCTGTTATTGCCTACCCAGAGTTTTCAATTTGGTTTGAAAAGCGGACACAATAAATATGGATAGACTCTAATACAGCTTGGCTCTCCTCACCACCATTCACTTCATCGGTTAAATGCTGTCATCAAAACTGAGACGCATGGTTTTAACCACGGGTAGTTCTGACGCCCTACAAAATACAAACACTTGCTTTAAAATATACATACCGATAACAGGCTGTCTGATATCCTGGCCTCATGGACCCCCATTTTTCCTGAGGACCCAGTGGGGAGGGATCACTCGCTGTTGTCGTAGCTGCACCCCCTGCAAAACCATAGATTCATAGTCATTGTCTTCAGAGTTCACTTCACCATCGGATGGTCATCCAGGCACCACGACCAGTGGCCATTCCAGAACCACATATTTGTTGCCCAGGGACCCCTTTCCAGTTCAGTAACAGTTATGGGCTACTTAATGAATGAAATCACCAACATACTGGCCCATAACGATGGCAGTGAGCTGCGACTCGCTTTTGACAGATAGTGTTGCCATGTTCTTGCAGCGCTCCCTAGTCTCATAAATCCTGAGCATCCTCCAGTTCATCACTCACCAGTAGGCAATAAGGGGTATAACTATCGTCGGAATTCCCAGGCTTCCAGGGGTGTTTTCCCCGCGTAACTGCAGCGATTCATTATCCAATGGGCAGGATCAAAATAAGCTGGAAAAAACTTTAATGATTAACATTTACTGGAACCCGGTGAGAATAAAAACAGACAAGTTAAAAAGGAGAATCGCAGAACTATGTTAAGCAATGGCACTTACGCTAACCTGCTAATAGTCCTATGCGGCGACCTAAATATTAAATGCCTGAATCAACAAGGGAACACAATGCTCGATCTGTTACGTATTGGAAATACAGACGCAGCAAAATGGGCAAAGATGGCAAAAGAAAACAATCTATTTATGTTAAACAGCCAAGTGAACAGCGATATTCCGGGTAAACCTATTTGGTCAAATGGTTTAGTTTAGTTTATTATTTGTATAGCGCAACCTAACCAAAGGGTATCTGGGTGCTTAGAACATTTGTTACAATGACAGTACAGAGAATGAAAAGCAAAGAACAATAGGATTTTGATGACCGTTTACACAATGGTCGACATTGCAGTTACAGTAGATGAATGTGTTAATAGGTGACAACAGGAATACAGACCAGGTGCATAATGGCGAGTCCAGTTCCAAATCAACTACACAAGGTAGCTAGCTTCGAAGTGCTACCACAAGACAATAGATCATAACATCTTGAGAGTAACTTGGGTAAGGGAAAATTTGACGACAGAGATTGGCAGAAGTAACAGTGTAGAGTTAAACCCAGGAGGTCATATTTTAAAACTAAAGAAGAGCGACATCTCAGCTATAACAGAGAAATATAAAACACAGATAACATGTCCCAATCCAGACGTAGCTTTCGATTTGCTCCTAATAATGTACGAGACAAAAATCTCTGGCCTAAAACTGAACCAAATGGTTTCAAAACATCAATATAGTACAATGGTGGTTGAAAAAAGGAAACACCTGAGAAAAGATCGACGAAGATAACTCAATGAGCATGAATTGCCCTTGGGAAATAATGATGAATGAAGAACAAAGCAAACAGGCAATAAGAAAACTAAAAGACTCCTCTGCGGCAGGTCCGGATGGGCTGACAAACTTACATCCCAAAAAAGATCCTGCAAAATGGGCAGAAAGGATCAACAAGGTCTGCAAAATAATCGAGAAAAAAAAGAAAATTCCCAAAACATGGTCCAGCAGCATAACGGCCCCCATTTTAAAAAAGGGGAAACGTGATGATCCACAGAACTAGGGGCCAATTCCCTACTTGCCACCATAGGGAAACAATTTGCATCAGACTTACAGCAAGGTTTGTCAAATTGGGCCGACAACAATAACATTCTTGATACCTGACAACCAGGCTTTTCGAAGGGAACCGGTACAGACTTAAATCTCTTTATATTGGCAATCTTAAAATCAAACTCCATCAAAAACAAAAGAAGATTATTCCCAGCATTCATAGATTTAAGTCAAGCCTTTGATGGGGTTAATCGTCTCAAACGATGGGAAAAACTGTGGGGGGGGGGGGTGGCCAACTGACGATCCATGTGCAGGTGAATTTCGGGAGCTCCTGTGCGGCCGCCGAAATCCGCATGAAATCCAGTGTATATTCCCCATGGATGCTGTAGGAAATACTGGGGAAGGGAGTTAAACTGCCGGGCTGCCTAACAATTCACCTGAGCAGTGCTGTGGAGTTGTGTGAGACTTGTTTTGCAACGCCGAAAAGTCTGGCGCTTCGGCGGGAAGAGCGACTCAAGGCGGTAGCAGGGAGGAGGACGAGTCGTGTGGAGCCCGCGGGGGCTGGTGCTGAGTGGTGCTCCCCAGTGGCGGCGAGTATCCTGGTGAGCACCGAGGACCCCCTGACAGAGGTGGGGGAACGGACCGTGCTGATGGAGTGTGAGGAGACTCGGACCTGGCGGCAGGCAGCGGAGTGACCCGCTGGTGAGGAGGATGCTAGCCGGCCTCAAAAGGTAGCGGCGGGAGGAGTCCCGCCGCAGGGAGAGCGTCTCTCGGTGAAACGGAAAGCCCAGGCGGTAGTGCTGCAGGAGTGGCGGCCGCGGTCCCAGAGGTTAGACGGGACCCCAGGAGGAGGAGGTGGACGGAGACCCACACAGCAGGTTCCGTGTGAAGGGATCTGTCTACACTGCTGACGGCAGGTCCCTGAAAGGAAGGGGGCCCAGGTGTTGGCTCTGTAAGGAGGGCGCATAGGCTGGGAGAGCCATTACTCCTCTGTCGGTGAGGGTTAACTGGACGAGGCGGCGACTCCCCCTGGCTGGGGGCTTGGAACGGGACCTTGGAGGCGGCACAAGATTGGGTGGAAGAGGCCCCTAGGGTGGGGGCCAGCAGGTCGTATCCCTAGTTCCCTAGGGCTCTGGGAGTCTCCCTGATTGATTTTGGGCGGTCTGTACGTCCAGCCCCAATGAGGAAATATTGAGTGGAGTGGGGAGAGGGAGGCCCCTGGGAAGGAGGTTCCCCCCCCTGGACTGGAGCGTGGAGCGTGGAGAGGGCCTTGGAGACCGGCCCTGACTGGATAGCTCAGTGGGCACTGAGGATTGCTGACAAAGAAGGAGCGCGGGTTGTAGGAATGTGCCGAAGCCAGGTGATTAGTGGAATTGGCAGAGGCTGGAGGCAGTAGAGGGAACACTTGGGTGAAGTAAGTGGATATAGGCTTGAGACTGCTAGTTGAGGACCAATCTTGAGAGTTGCGCCTGAGGAGGGGCCCTTTTTGGAACCAGGGTGCCATGGGCAAAAGCCAGCAACGGATGGCGAGAAAAACAGAGGTGAAGGATAGGCCCCAGAGACAAGAGGGCCCGGACCGGCAGGGGACGCCCCCAGGGAAGGAAAGAAGCCCTGTGACTTTAGACTCACTAATGGTGGCAACACAGGTCTCCAGAGACACTCTTCAGGAAAGCATTAAGGAGGTTCGAGTGGATGTTTCGTTGGTGAGGGGGGCTTCCGTAAAGTATGTGAGAGAGTTACAGAGGTGGAACAGAGGGTCGGTACGGTGGAGGATGACGTTCAAATGCTGAAAAACCAGGTGGCGGGCCTAATAGGTGCAACTCGAACCCTAGAAGTTAGAGATGAGGACACGGAGGGTCGCTCCAGGCACTGCAACATCTGTCTGGTAGGGGTCCCGGAGAGGGAGGAGGGCCCTAGTGCGGAGCTGTTTGTGGAAAACCTGATCCTAAAGGTCCTGGGGATCAGGGTCTTGTCTAACCTCTTTACAGTGGTGTTAGGGAGAATTCTGTTTAGGCTGGGGTTCTTTTTTTCTCCTGCCAAGAGTGAGACTCTTTTACCCTCACTCTTGGACATGATTTGAGTGTGTTTCTTTGAATCTAGATGTGTTAAATGGGCTATGGGGTCTTTTACTCCATAGGGCTTCATGTGTTTTTGTGATGTGTGTTACACAGCACCCTCAGTGCAGTAACAAAGGGATGTCATAGTGACCCCCCAGTATAGACTCCATACCCTGGGACTGACTACTGTCTCCCAGGGCATGTAAAGTCACCATTGACTTTACTAGTCTTAAATTCTGAACAGAACCAGTACAAACCATCATATTGTGGACGTACTGGCTGGGGCAATTCAATTGCCCCGGGGTCTGTTAGTCGAGGGGGCACGTCTCCGTCACCCCTGATCGAGTTTTGGCTGGTGGCAGTGGATACTACTTTTTATATTCAACCGCGAATATTTTCCTATGGGATTTCCCATTGTTTTAGGCTAGTATCGTTATTTAATTATTTACGGTAGCCTCGAACATACCGCCTGTTTATTTAATTAATATTAATTCTCCGGTTGGTATTTTTTTGCAAAACTTGATTCTAAAATGGCGTTTGTGTTCTCTTCTGTGACTCCAACCCAAGTCGAGCCCTTTGTTCCACTTTTTGGCAGGCTTCTCCACAGAAGCCCTCCAAAGTGGTGCCACTCTGTCTGGGGTACTTAGGAGGGGTGGAGGGGGATTTAGGCACCCTGGACTGAGTTGCCTAGGCAACTCAAGTCGCACTCCGTCCTGTTTGGCCCAAGTGGTGAGCCGGCCGGCTAAACACTTAGCATGTTTGAGTGACAGCTAGGCTGAGTGAATGGGGGTTTTCTGCATAAAAGCAGGGCTTTGGGGACTGGAACTTCAGAAGTCGCCACAGGACCTAAGAATCCGACGAGGGAGAAGCTGAGCTGACCTGCCACGACGACACGACCGGTGGAGCCCTGCTGGACCGTCTCACCACTTTTCCCAACGACAGAGGAGATCTCCCGCCGGAGAGTCTTCTTCCTTTGACTGGTAGGGATAACCAGTTTCACCGTCTTTTCGCCTTCCCGACGTACCTCGTGGTCGCCTTGCCTGTGCCAAGCACCCCAGCAACCGGGATACCACATTTTACCACGACCGCAAACAAAGGTACCACCTTTAACCGGAAAACTCTGCGGCAGGTTTCTTCCCTGGCAGTGCAACGACCTTCATCTTTCCTCCAAGTTGAGATCTTCTCTTCCCCTGGACGACGACGTGACTTGCACCCACTGCCAGGAACAACTGCCACTGCTGGAGGATCCTTCCCACTTAAGGTACCGTGTCCCGCCTGGCCTCCCTTGCCACCGACTGTACGGGGTAGATTTAGCCCCCGGCTTTCGAACCTGGGTTGGCCTGGGACACCCTGGCTAAACTTTCCTGAGCCTTTCTAAACTCTTTTTGAACTCTCTGCAAGACTTTCTCAGCCTAGTGTAACTGTGTGATCTTGGGTGGATTTGTGCTCTGCTCTCTCTAAGAGTGGGCCCAGCCTTTGGACTTTGGCTCACCAGTGACTTTTGCTCTTCTGCCTTGCTAACAGTGTTCCTGAACCTTAGAGTGGTGTACCTTTCCATAGTCTGTCTTTTTCCCTACCTTTTTCACAAACTTATTGGAGTTCTATCTAGTCAAGCGCTCACCTCTGTATGAAAATAAGTGGTGTTTTACTAAGACTTATCTGATAAGGAAAAAGGGGTGTATATATTACAATAGTAACTGTGTTTAGAATATTTTACAATACGAGTGCTGGAATGTTTCAAACAGGGTGTTTTTAAGTAAATAATTATATACTTTGATAGCAAAGCTCTGGTCAGTGTTTGATTGTATTATTGTATCCGAGTGCCTATTGTGTATACTTTGCATACTGCCTAACTCTTCTTGAGGGAAGTCTGACTGCTCAGCCACAGCTACCAGGTAAATCTGGGTGGTACAGACTGCTACCAAGTGGGTTTACTGCTAACACCTGTAGTCCTAAATCTTTTGCAGTGTTCCCAGAGGGAACTGCCCAGGTTTCTGCCTAACAAGTGGAAAGGGCACATAGGGTTCCGGGAAGACCTCCGCCGCCGGGCGCCCCGCCGAGAGTGCTGGTGGCCAAAATCATGAACTTTCGGGATCGTGATGCCATTCTGCAGGATGCTCGCAGGATGCGTCCGTATGCGATTGGAAGTGCAAAGTTGAGGATTTTTCCGGACTTTACACTTGAGGTATAACGTCAGAGGAGATCCTACGATGCGGTGAGGAGCCGTGTGAGGGAACTCAATTTAAAATATATGATGTTTTATCCGGCAAAGTTGAAGGTGTTGTCGGGGGGGAAGTCCTGGTTTTTCACTAGCCCGAAGGAGGTATAGAACTGGTTGGACATGGGGCACTATAAAGTGGATCCTTCTCCGGTTAGCCCTGGGGGGAGGGCGGCTTGAGGTGGGGAAGGTGTGGACAAAGTTTGATATAGGGCCATTGAGGGAGATCCCCGGCAGGTGTGACTCCTGGAAGTGTGGTGGTACGGGGGAAGGAGGGGAAATTGCAGGCGGGGCTGCATGGGGCAGGTGGTGAGGCCCCTGGTTTACCTGACACCATTAAATACCACCCCCGGGGAAGGGAAGGAAGAGGGATGGAATAGTCTAGTGGGTCTACTGTTATGATAGGAGGAGAGGTAAGGGAGCGGAGGGAAGGGATGGAGGAAGGGGGAGGGAAAGGTGGGGGGATGGTCAGGGGTGGAGGGGAGAGTTTGTGTGGAAGACACCAAGTTGGGGTTCGGTGCGGGAGGGGGGGAGGGGTATAAGACTATTGGAGGTAAATCTTGACACAGCAGCTAGAAGTGGGAGAGGGCAGAGGGGGTTGAGTCATATGTATGGGAGAGGGGCTGACTTGGGGGCAAGTTCTGACATGCTGAAAGAGTTAAATGGGAAGTTTTAGGATTGGGACATGGAATGTTCAAGGGTTGGGGAGCTATCAGAAAAGGAGGAGGGTGGGGGAATATTTGAAGAGGCAGGGGATACAGGTGGCCCTGTTGCAGGAGACACATGCGAATGTGGAGGTGCTGGGGAAGCTTGAGAAGCAGTGGGGGGTCAGATACGGGGTACAACATACTCTATTCAGGCGAGGGGGTTCTTATCCGGGTGGCAAGGGGGGTGCCGTTGAAACTGGAGTGGGGGAGGACGGATGGGGGTGGGATGGACCTGGCATGTGGTACATGGGGAATAGGTCACTATGTTTAGTTAACTCCTATGCGCCCAATGTGGACGACAAAGAGAATTTCCCCTCGGCGTTGCGTATGACGGGGCCTACAGGGATGACATGATAATATGGGGGGCTGGACGGGCAAGGTACTAGGGGGGGACTAAAGAAGTGTCTGGCGGGGTCATTGCGGCAGATAATGCGGGAGATGGACTTGGTGGAGCTCTGGAGAGAGAAACATGGGGAGGAAAGGGGTTTCTCTTACTACTCGAGGGTACATGGTTCCTACTCGCGCCTGGATTATTTGGTAGTGGGAAGAGAGTATTGTAAACGTTAAATCTGGGGCGCATTCTATCGGACCATTCCCCTCTGGTTACGACATTGTGTGGACCCAGTGAGAGCCCGCCGCGACGGCTGTGGCGATTGAGGATGGAGACGTTGCGAGATGGGGCGTTTGTGGCAGAGCTTAGATAAGAAATTGAGCAGTATTTTGAATTAAACGAAGGCACGGTGGGCACTAGGGGGATGGTATGGGACGCCTTTAAGGCGCCCATTAGGGGGAATGCTTGGTCATGATTGTCGGGATGAGGAAACGCCTTTTAGAAGCGCTACAGTGGACAAAGGCCCAAATAGCGAGATTGGATAGGGAGGCAGCGGGAGGAGTACGGGTGGGGAAACCCTGGCACGAGCACTGGAGCTCCACCAGAAGACCTTGGCGGAGCTGGCACACTTCGATGATAACAGACGGGATGTGAGGCTGCATGGGGAAGGGGATAAGACGGGCAAGCTTTTAGCATGGCTTATTAGTAGGGACACCCCGAGCCGCGTCATAACTCAGGTCCGATCTAATGATGGCAGGATAACTGGGACGCAGAGGGAGATCAATGTGGCCTTTGTGGCATATTATAAGGGGCTTTGCATGAGTGAGAGGGGACCTCATGGAGATGCTCCAATTGCGGAAGCTGGGTGAGTATAGCCGGGAGGAGTTGTAGGCCCCCATAGAGGAGGAGGATATACGGTGGGTGATACAAGCTATGAGGAGGGGCACAACGCCGTGTAGTGACGGGCTCCCGGTGGAATTCTATGCAGAGTTCTCTGTTCTACTTGTCCCGCAGCTTCTGAGGGTTTATGAGGAGGTGCTTCAGGGGGGGTGTCTCCCGGAATCGATGAGAGAGGCAGTGATCACGGTTATCCTGAAGGAGGGGAAGGATCCGAGAGATTGCACAGCGTATCGGCCCATCTCGCTTTTAAATGTAGATGGGAAAATCCTGGGGAAGATTTTGGCGGCCAGGTTGGCGGCGGTTGCACCGGATTTGGTACATCCTGATCAATGTGGGTTTATAGGGGGCAGGAATACGTCGGGCAATATTTCACGGCTGCATCATGTGATGGATCGGGTGAAGTCTCAAAAGCGGGACATGGCTATAGCGTCGTTTGATGCCATGAAGGCGTTTGATTCCCTGGAGTGGAAGTGGCTATTCCGGGTGTTGTGGGAGTTTGGGTTTGGGGAAAACATCTGTAGATGGCTATCCATGTTGTATATAAAACCGCTTGCGATGGTGAAAACGAATCACTGGGTTTCGGAGACATGGGAGTTGGAGAGGGGGACCAGGCAGGGGTGTGCGGCTTCCCCAATTTTGTTTGTTTTGGCCTTAGAACCACTGGCGGCGTATCTGTGGCAGGAGATGGGTTAGGCTGGAATTGAGGTGGATGGGCAGAGGCATATTGTGTCCCTATACGCAGATGATTTGTTATTGTACGTAGGGGACCCAGGTTATTTCTCCCAGACTTTTTGGAAATCTTGCGTAATTTTAGAGCCATGTCGGGGTTCGGTATAAATCCAGAAAAATCGGTCTTGTTCCAGTTGGGAGGGCTACGGGAACGTCCAGTGCAGGAATTACCAGATTTGGGGATAAGATGGGAGACGGAATCCTTTCGATACCTGGGGGTGCGGGTGTTCCATCAGGTAGTGGACACGTTTGTACATAACACTGGGGGGGCACTATCTAAAATAGGGGACTCCATCCAGTTTTGGAAGGTTTTACCGCTCTCCTTGATGGGTAGGATGGCGTTATGTAAAATGGTAATCCTCCCGCGGTTGCTTTATTTCTTTACGAATATACCGTATGTGGCAAAAAAGGTGTTTTTTAAAATGGTGGATGTCAAGATCAGGGAATTGCTGTGGGACTCGGGGAGGAGACGGATGTCCCTGCAACCTTTGTGGAGACCGAGGGAGAGTGGGGGACTGGGTCTTCCCGATTACGAAAAGTACTTTGTGGCCGCACAGTTACAATCAGTGCTGGTGTGGGATCATCCAGTGGCGGAGCTCCTGGGAACACTGGTAGTAAATGTGGGGGCGTCGGTGGTTTTTGAAGCAGTAAGAGAAACGTGGAGGAAATTCGTGGGCAGTAAGGAGGTCAATGGCCGCTATGAAAAGAATCTTCAATGGGGGGCTGACCAAAAACTCCGTCAGGAAATTGGAAGGGTAGGGATACGAAGATTACGGGAAAAAAGATGCGAAACTGTGGGGGACTTTTTTGAGGGAGGAAAGCTCCTTACCTGCAGGGAGTGGTGTGATAAGTTTGACTTGCCACGGGGAGTTTTTCTGGCATATGGGGCGGTGGTACGGAGGATGGCGTAGTTATGGGAGGGGATCCCTGAGGAGCCGGAATCATGCCCGGTGCTCCGAGTGTTACTTGATCGGGCAGGGGGGAGAGGACGTATCTCGCGGGTATATAGGGCCCTTGGAGAGAGGACAGTAGAGAGGGACCTGAAAGTCAAGGAGAAATGGGAAGCGGATATGGGGCGCTCGAGTTCGAGTGAGGAGTGGGAGCGGGTTTGGGACTTGGTCTGGAAATCCTCGAGGAACGCCCGCTTCCAGTTGTTCAATCCAACATTTTGCACAGGGTATATGTTACCCCATTGGTGCTTAAGGCGATGAACGGGGAGCATCCGGGGGACTGCCCCAGATGCGGGTCAGAGGAGGCAGGATTTTGGCATATGGTGTGGGAGTGTGGGGTAATTATAGAATACTGGAATGTGGTGCTTAGGAGAGTAAATGAGCTACTGGGAGCCAACCTGTAGCGGTGTCCAGAGATTTGTCGGGTGAGGAATTTACCGGGGGGAAACGTAACAAGTTATGCAACAGAATGGGCCAGTTCCTACTTATATTGGCGAAACACTGATTGGCGATTGCGTGGAAGTCCCCCCCTGGGTCCGACAATCCAGCTATGGAGGAAGGATGTACGAAGATGGGGCTTAGTGGAGTTGATGGTTTCGCAGAACTTGGAGGTGTAGGAAGATGCGGGGGTGGTAACGGTCCACTGGTCCCAATTGTTGAATGACCTTGCAAAGGATAATGACCTGCGCCCTCCGTGAAGTGACGTATCTGGGGGAGAGGCCGCGACAAGGGAGGGGGAATCTCGGAGATGGGGACTGTAGATGGATTGACTCTGCTCTCACCGAACTGTGAACATTTGTGCTGGGCTGCTGGGACTAATGGAAGACAGAGGTCTTTTTTGGGATTTGGGGTGGGGGGAGGGGAGGGAAGGTTTGTAGGGGAGAGGGGGTTATACTGTTGGATAAGATTTGACAATTTTGGTAGAGGGCGGATTTTTGAGGATGGGGAGCGTGGGGGGATAGCTGAGGAAGTGTTATATTGAAATGTCGTTATAAGAAGGGGGGCAGGCGGGGAGGGGAATGTTGGACTTGTTTTTGGCAGTTGTGTTCACAAAAATGCAAATAAAAAGTGTTTAAAAAAGAAAAAACTATGGGAAAAACTGATGAATTGGAAGCGCCCGGAAGAACTTCTACAACCAATAAGAGCACTACATTAAAACACATCCACCCAGATAAGAATAAATAACGAGGGTAAACTTTCAGTGGACATACCGATGAAAAAAGGGGTGAAACAAGGCTGCGCTCTCGCCGCTACACTATTTAAATTATACGTCGCTGATTCCCCCGAGGCACTAAGAGATACATGACATTTCCCTCCGAAAATCAACAACCAGGAGATTTCGATTATCTGCTAGGACGATGACATTGTTCTTGTAGATGAAACTCAGATTGGTTTACAACGCCTACTGAATAAACTGCAGAGATACATGGTCCTAAACAATTTGGAGATCAATATTGGGAAATCAAAAATAATTGTATCCATAGGTGGTACAAAGAAACAAACAGACAAATAATTCTGCTGGAAGATCTGAAAAGAGACCCTGGAAAAATTCCCAGAGAAAAGATAACTGGGAATAAGATTCAGTCAGTCAACAACGGAACGAAGTTGGGAGGAAGAGCTTTTTTCCAAAGCGAGAATGCTAAGTGCACAAGCTTCGATCCGTATGTTTGTTTTACGTACAGAAGGTTGTTCCGACATTTTCATACGGAGGTGAAGCCGGCCTGAATTTGTCATGGAAAACTTGGGCAAAACTTGAAAGCCTTTTTGGAAACTGATCGTGAAACTTCCAAAGTGCATTCCAATTGACGCGATAAGGTTGGAATTATGGCTACAATCCCTATATTCTAAAATAAAATGGAAGTCGCTGGCACTTCTGAGAAAAATCAGTGTGGAGGAACGATGTGGATGTTGCAGCCTACCTCTACTTCTAACATCGAGGCCGACACCTGATTGGCCGTGCCTCCACTCTTTAGCCCAAATCATACACCGGCAGGTGTACGCCGGCCACTTCCCCCAAGGCTCACTTCCTAAGGCTCTACCTGTCCCGAGCCTAACCAGAGCCAGGGGGGCCATGGGACATGCTCACACCTTATAGGAATCCTGGAGTGACTGGCCCTGCCTCTCGTGGCCCTCACGGAGCTGCTCGGTTGTAGCTCTCCCCTGCAGCTGACTCCCAATGAACTTACCATTGACTTCCCGCCTTCGCCTATGCCCTGATCAGACCACTAACAAATTTAAGTTCTTGACCCCCCATGTTCATGCCAATAACGCAGAAAATATATCACTTCTGATGTATATTGCCAGTTGTATCTGCACTACTGTGCAACCACGGTGTCGCACCTAGTCTCCTCACTCATCTCTTGGGTCGGTTTGGCCAGTCCGCAACTTTATCCCCCGCCCAACCTATGCGGTCATCGTCCTACTGTGATAAGATTACACCCTGAGATTAACACGTTTTTTTGCCTTGATTTACTGTGATAAGACTGCACCTCGAATGTATCACGTCTTACTGTGATAAGATTGTACCTGAAAGTAACACGTTTATGCCGTTGCATTGTCAAATCCTATTTCCTTCCCCACTACGTGCTCTACGAAGTGCCCATCCCGCCAGGTACGCGACAGGTCTGCCACTGTTGCCTCCCTTAGTGCTCTCCACATGCACAATACTACCCATTGTGTGTAACTGTAACTGTATGTATTAGCCAACGGCTCTCACGCTGCTTCAATCACCAGTGCCCAGGCTGCCCAGGCTGACTGTACCTACTATTGTCTCTATCACCCAATTTGTTCCTAAAGTGTTCACCATTGCCTTTGTTCTACTGCGTCACCTCCGCCTCTGTACCATCCCTTTACAACCGCCTCAGGCACGCGTTGGGTTTTTACCACTGTTGCCGCCCATTGTGTTAACTATCGTATATAATACAGCACACTTTGTTTATCACTATGTACTAGCCTATTATGTTCAACACTGTGTACCAGCCCTCTGTAACAGCTATTTCCCTGTCCCTATCACCAGTGCCCAGGTTGCCAGGTTGATCCCTCCGTGCTCTCCAATGTGCTTACTACCATTTTAGCCTAGTACTAGTTCCTCCACCAGTCTTGCCCACTGTGTTCCTGCCCTGGCGCTGTTACTCAAATTAGCATATTATGACTTCTACTACCCACTGTATCCCCTTCTCCTTAATTGACGATGCCTGAACTAGCCACCATCGATCTTGCCTGGAGCAGGAAGTCCCTGTCCACTGTGCTCTAGGATAACCCTCTCACTGCACACGTGTACCTTTTCTCTTCTACCCACAGTCTATTCTCCAAGCAACCTTTGCTGCCCAGCATAACTCTTATCTTACCTCCGCCACAATGGTATTGAATGGCTACATCGCTTCGCAACACCTCCCACACCACTTATCCCTTTGCCTTTCCTCATTAGGAACCTGAGACTAGGCTATCGCTTCTCTAATCACAAAGTCACTCGAAGGTTGACAAGCCAACACACTCTGCCCAGACCAGATAAATACATCCTTTCCGCACGCTCAACGACCACACCCAAACCCCTGCAACCTCCCAACCTTCCGCCCTCCACCAATACTTCTCTGCCTTCCATTACCCCACCACCCACTTCCAACCCTAGCATAGGGAAACTTCAATCCTCTCCTCTGCAAACCACCATCAAAGGAGCACTTATCAATATGCGCTCTCAAGTAGCCCATGCCACAGCCATGCCAACCGGCTGGACTTCCTGGCCATTACAGAAACCTGGCTCCTCCAGTCGGCAAGCCCAGAGCTTTCCTTAACACTACCGGAATGATATACTATTATTAGGGCAGACAGAAACTCAGGTAAAGGAGGTAGAGTGGCCTTCATCTCAAAAACCCACCTGGGTCTCAGAGCTACCTCCCTTACAAGCCTCCCTTCTGCTGATCTCTTGTCAGAGAGACTTGCACTCTCGCCCCCCCACACTATACTTATGCACCTCATCCATCGGCCCCCTGGCCCATCCTCGTCTTTTGAGGAAGACATCACCAACCTCCACTCCGCTAACACCAAACTTGGATCCCAAACCATCCTCCTGGGAGACCTCAATCTAGGGCTATATGACCCCAACGACCCTCACACCCTAGCGGTGGAAAACTCCATCACTCTTCTGGGCTACAGAGTCACAAAACCGACACACACTCCAAAGCTCGAACACTGGACTGGGTCTCCGACCTCAACTCCTCCATCACAATTCTCCAAAATGAGCCAGTGGCCTGGTCAGACCACCATCTTCTTGTGTTCTCTATCCCTGAATCCACCCTTCCCAGCGCCATCATAGCCCCACCCACTCTATCTAGAAACTATCGGAACATCACCATTGATAGTCTCCGGCCCCTTATCAACAATATCCTGGATGAGCCCAAATTCAAGAACTTTGACCCCCACCAACTGGTTGACCTATATAACAATACCTTTAAATCTGCCTTAGACACTGCGGCTCCTCTCAAACTAAGAAAAGCCAAACCTATCGCACATCATAATAAGTGGTTCACACCAGAACAAAAAATCCTCAGAAACACCAAAAGATCAGCAGAAACCACATGGCGCAAATCTCCCACCAGCCATAATAAAATCTTACTCACCTCAGCAGCCGCAACCTATAAAGCAGCGATCCTATCCGCCAAAAAAGAAAACTATAATACCAGAATCCATAACGCCAAATCAAGCACCAAAGAGCTCTTTAGTATCCTAAAAGAGCTTGAATCCCAGCACCTCCCTCCTAGGACTGCACCAAGGATGCGACATGGTGCACCAAAATCCAGCAAGCACTTTCTGCCAAAATCACCCTACTAAAAAGACTAGCCTCTCAAGCATCCCCCACCCCAAACCAACGACAGAGGAAAACCAGCAGCATTGCACTCCTTGCACGTTCTCCCAAGTAAAACCAAAGGAAGTGGAAGACATCATTAAAAGTCTGAAACCTTCTCATTGTCAAGGGGACATCTGCCCAGACTCCATCATCAAGGACGGAGCCAAAAACCTAGCCCCTTTCAGCACCACATTGATAAACGCCTCTTTCAAGTCCAATCAGGTCCCCAACAATCTCAATGCAGCCTGGTTTATGCATCTCCTAAAATAAAACAACCTCGATCTCAACATCCCTACAAATCCAGGCCCATCACCACCGTCCCCTTCCTCTAGAAAATTCTGGACCGAGTTGAATATCTGCAAATTCAGAAGCATTTAGAGGATAATGATCTATTAGGCCTTAGACAATCCGGTTTCAGGCCAAGATATGGTACTGAGACAGCTCTCCTAAACTTGAAGATTTAAATGGACGAGGCTAAGGACAAAGGAAAGCTAGCGATCCTCCTACTCCTAGACTTGTCAGCGGCCTTTGACCTTGTCGATTACCAAACCCTCACCGGGCACCTCACCACAGCTGCAGCATTCTCCACCAATGCATCTGACTGGGTCAACTCCTTTCTCTCCAATAGGATCACTAGAGTGTTCTCCCATCAGCCACAGCAGACCCTACTCCCACACTCTGTGGAGTCCCTCAAGGCTTGTGCATGTCACCCACTTCATACAACATATTTACGAAGCTCCTATTCGAACGCCTTGAGAACTTGGGTGTCATCTACACCAATTATGCGGGTGACACCCAAGTCCTCATCCCCCTCACTGGTTGCTACAACCAAGACTCTAAACTTCTGAATGATGTATACCTAGAAATCCAGGCCTGGATGGCCACCAACAGCTTATGCCTTAACGATGATAAGACCGAGCTCCTGATCGTTGGGACTCAGGCTCGCCTAAACAAGCTTGACCTCAGGTACTCAGCCTTCGACATCGACAGTAACACAATTAAAGTATCCAAAGAAATAAAAACACTGGGGGTTTATCTTGAGTCAACATTGTCCCTCAAAAAACAATTCAGTAGCGTGGAGGCTTCCACAGCCTACACCAATAAACTAATCTATAGTTGCAAATCATACCTGTCTACCAGCAGTTGCCCAACGCTAGACAGAGCATTAGCGCTATCAAAAATGGACTATTATAACACACTCTTCCTAGGCTCATCTGAACTCAACCTAAACAGGCTCCAGGTCCTCCAAAACAATTCACTGAGAGCAGCACTCAGC
The DNA here is from genome assembly GCF_040938575.1 of Ambystoma mexicanum. NCBI lineage: Eukaryota > Metazoa > Chordata > Amphibia > Caudata > Ambystomatidae > Ambystoma > Ambystoma mexicanum. Next base: position 1,378,233,704 of record NC_090933.1, read on the forward strand.
CTTCCCAGATCCACTCACATATCCACTCTCAGGCAAAATGTCAACTGGTTACCAGTTCTTGACAGAATCACTTTCCGTACCTTGGCCATTATGCACAAGTGCCTCTCGAACACAGCCCCCAAATATCTGTCCGATAAATTCTGTAAACACCTTCCTTCTACGTCACTAGAACGGCCCTTTCTTACAGCCTTGTAGTACCAAGGTTGAATCTGAAAACAGCAGGAGGAGCCAGCTTCCCATTCCAAGCAGCCAAACGTTGGAACTCCATACCCCTCTCTTATAGACAAGAACCCTCCTTCTCGACATTCAAAGCCGGTATAAACAACTGGTTGAGCAATAAGACCCTCCAATAAGGTGGCATCCATCTGCATCTTGCTACCCTCCCGCCCTCACCGCCTTTCTGATGCACTTATGTTACTATTCTTATGTTGTTGCTATTCGACAAAATGCTTTTTGTAACCATTGGTCCTCCCATTTGCCACTGTACCATACTTTACCATGACCCTCTACTACTGCACTGTACTGTACCATGTATGTAACCCCTAAGTCTTTCCAGCGCCCAGTTATTTCAGGGTTTGGTGCACGATATAAATAATAAACAAACACAAATACAAACCAGTGGTTGGTACAAAATCTTAGAATCAAATGGTCATGGCAAAAGTGCAACCACACTAAACATATGGAAAACTGAGTGGAATAATCAGTTGTCCTCGCTTGACTCTTCACTAGGTGAGCTAGTGACAAACCCTGATCGTGTCAAAGAAAAACTGAAGAGACAGGATTGGATCCAAACAAGAGAAGCCACATTTTTGTATAGTTCCCACATCAATATGGTGAACAAACATCGGGAAAGGGGCACAGTCCCTAAATACATTGCAACGTTCTGATCAAGGTTCTGATCAAAGCAAGGGGCCCCCTCATGGGATGTCCAAAGAGTAACTCAAAGTGGCTGAAACCAACACCCTCTTGAGGTACCTCTCTGTAAGCGAACAGCAGGCATGGTAGGAGGAAATCCCATTTCCTCCTTAGGGGCTCTTCCAAAGCACCTAGGAAGTTTTATTAAATCTCTCAACCAGACCATTGGTCTGGGGATGGTAAGAGGCGCAGAACTTGTAGATTACCCCACACTCTTTTCACATGGTTTTCATGTAACTAGACATGAAGTTGGATCCTCCGTCAGACACCTCCTTAGGGAATCCAACACGGGTGAAAATGCCCAGGGGAGCCCTGGCAAGCACATTCGCAGTAACAGTCCGAAGGGCTATAGCCTCAGGGTACCTGTTGGCATGATCAATCAAGACCAGGATGAACCGATGTCCACCTGAAGTGGGAGGGTCAAGGGGACCGACAATGCTGATGCCCACCCTCTCAAACTGTGTGCCAACCACTAGCAATGGTTGCAATGGGGCAATGACACTGCTTCCAGTCTTGCCAGACAACTGACAAGTTGGGCAGGTCCTGTAGTAGGACTCCACTTCTACTCCCATCTGAAGGCAGTAGAAATGGGCAGAGAGCCTCTGCTTAGTCTTCTTGGTACCAGGATGACCAGCCAAGGGCACCTCATGCACCAACTGCAGCAGGAAGGGCTTGTAAACCTGGGGTACCACCAACCTCTTGAGGGCACCAGGTTCAGCCTGAGTGGGTTCACTAACAAGGAGCTCACCCTCCCAATAAATCCGGAATGTCCTAGGCACTTCTTCTTGTGCCGTGTACAGGGCCTGTTTCCTCAGACCCTCGAGAGAGTGGCACTCCATCTGTCGCTTACAGAAGTCTGCCCGGGAGGGTCCCCCTTCAGCCAACAGGCATTGAAGGTCGGGTGGTCCTCTGGGTTGAGAACCTCTCCCGCAGGAGGGTCTTCTGCCTCTTCTCCCTCAGGAGTTGAATTTGGGTTTTCCACTGGACCCAGCCTGTCCAGAGCTGTAGGAACAGCAGGAACAGCAGGTGGCCTTCTTGTTATTCCGTCTTCTTGCCTTGGGCCTCGGCTTTGGCTCGTGTACCTGACTCACAGCCGGACCTGGTGTCACCTGTGACCTAGTGACTGCAGCAGCAGTCATGGGTAGACCATCCGAGATCAACCCCAACTCTACTAGATCATTTCCTAACAGAATGTTAGCAGGGACATTGTCCTGAACCAGGACAGGAACCTTTGCTGTCTTGTCTCCAATCATGAGTGTGACTAAGGCTACAGGCGATAATTTGGGAGGCCCACCAGCTAACCTGGTGGTTCTTAGAGGAGCACCTACATAGTCCTCTGGCTTGAGCAGGTTCCTGTCCACCACTGTCATTCTAGCCCCAGTGACTCACAAACCAGTAGAAGGATGGCCTTTCAAGAGGACACTTCTCAAAAACCTACAGGTGTTCTGTGGGATTGTCACCAGTACTTCTGCCTACTGATCCAAGGCCCCAAGGGACACTAGGGAAATCTCTACAGGAGCAACAAATGTGATCCCTGTAGAGGAGGGGAGGACAGTGGCCTCCACCTCAGCCATGGTGTAAGGGTAGGTCAGGCTGACAGCCTGTACTCCAAGTGCCTTACCTTTACACTTGGAGTCACCCTTCTTGTGATCTAGAGCCCCACATTCCCAACAAGTGCCAGGAATGAGAGGTACGGTACTGGAACCACCGGGAGCCTGCTTTGCAGCAGGTGGACCACTACTCTTATTCCCAACCACAGGTGACTTATCCCCACTAGATTTTCAGGTCTTAGGAGAGGAGGGTTTAGGTTTATTCGACTGTGATTGCTTTTGGAACTCCTCAGCTTTCTGAGAGGCCCCCTTTTCTTTGTCCTGGTCCTTCCCACTGGAGTCCTTAAGAGACACTTGGTGGGAGACCCACATGTCAGCCAGCCTGGCTAGCTTAAAGGCATCTAAAATGTTCTGGTCAGCAACATACTACGCAGCTCTGGTGAACAGGCTTCCCAAAATGCTCAAAAAACAAAAAGGTGGGACAATGCAACAAACATTTTCACCTCGTATCCATTAATCCACCCCATCATGTTCACATGTATAGCGCTCACCCACTCAACCCAAGACACATTCTCTCTTTTATTATATTCCCTGAACCTTCTAAGGTATTGGGTAGGTGTCTTGCCAAACTTGGCAATCAAAGCAGACTTCATACACTCATACTGACCCTTTCTTCCACACTCAGTTTCAGAATACAGTCATATTCAGTCTGAGGCCCTCTGCATAACAAACACTTAGCCCAATCTCTCTTATCTACATCATGAATTGCACAAGCCATTTCAAATGCTTCAATCCACTAGAGGATATCAGAACTCTCCACATACACACCCACCAAATCTTTCATAAACTTCGTGGCTGGGGATCTGACACTCTCATCTGGTTTAGCTGAAGTCTCCAATCTAGCTTTCTCTAGCTGGATTCTCTGGTGCTCAGTGTCCCATCTTTGAGCGCTACTTGTTGTGCCAACTCCTCCTTCTTTAACTCAGCTTCTGTTTCCAACTTTTTGTATTGAAAGGCTAACTGTTCCCGTTGTAGCTCCAATTTTAAAAGTTCAATCTTCAGGGCTTCTCCCTGTAGAGCAGTGCGGGGGGTTGGAACAGTGGCAGCCGGAATGGTGGCATTCCCAGAATCAGATTCAGCAGAAACCCCAGGGTCAGAGTCCTCATTGGTTGCATTCCCCCCTCATCAAGAGTTTGACCATCAGTCTGGTGGTCCACCAGGGCAGCTCTCAGCTCAGCCCTAGACTTATCCACAAAGTCTACCTCCCTGGCTTCACAAGCACTCTGGAGAGCCTCTAAGCTCATCCTAGTCAATTTACCATTTGCAATAGACTCCATTGCTTGTAATGCAGTTATCTTGTACACAACTAAACCTCAATTTAACAAAGTGCAGATATTTTGTAAGTTTACAGTTATACACTGTTTCTTAAAACCATAAATTGTAAGGGGTGCTTCCGCCAGGTGATGAGTCGTACCGAGTGGCGGGGAGGGCACTGTCCAACTCTTTTGCCCCTATGGTCGACATTGACTATGAATGATTCTAGCAGCGATAGGCTGCTCAGGGGCCCACAGAGTCCACTGATGCGTTCCACACCTGGCTGCGCCAATTGACAGCGACGAAGAAGGAGAGTTGCAGAGATAGGTGTGCAGAGAAACTCTGGAGCTGAATTATATTGACATTACTTAAGTTGTGTTGATGTTTTGTGTTCCTACACTTGGCATGGGATGGTGCGACAAAGCACGCTACTGTGCAGTCACGTGTTGTTAGGGAGAATTCTCTGTTTAGGCTGAATTTCCTAACCTAGTGAGTCCCCCAGCAACTTTGCTGGATTTTTGGGGTTTATTTTTTCTCCTGCCAAGAGTGAGACTCTTTTACCCTCACTCTTGGACATGACTTGAGAGTGTTTCTGTGACTTGCTATGTGCTTATGGGCTATGGGGTATTTTTTCCCCATAGGCTATCATTGGTTTTTGAATGTGTGTTACACAGCACCCTCAGTGCAGTAACACAGGGGTGTCATAGTGACCCCCAAACATAGACTCCACACCCTGGGACTGACTACTGTCTCCCTGGGTCTGTAAAGTCACCATTGACTTTACTAGTCTTAACTTAGGAACTTAACCAGTACAAACCATCATACTGTGGAAGTGCTGGTAGGGGCAATTAGATTGCCCCTGGGTCTGTTGTCGAGGGGGTACTGTCCCGTCCCCCCTCGCCGAGTTTCTGGCTGGTGGCAGTGGATACCACGGAAATATTCCACCGGAATATTTCCCAATGGGATTTCCCATTGATTTTAATGTACCACTTTTTGGTGCAATGTTAAAGATACCGACGGTTTATTTATTTAATATAAATTCACTGGTTGGGATTTTTTGCCAGATCTCGCCGCCAAAATGGCATCTAGGTTCACTTCAGTAACCCTGAACCCGAGTCGAGCCTTTGTTCCACTTTTGGCGGGCTTCTGCACAGAAGCCCTCCAAAGTGGTGCCATTCTGTCTGGGTACCACAGGGAGTGTGGGAGGGGGTTTAGGCACCATGGACTGAGTTGCCTTGCCAACTCATGTCGCACTCTGGCGTGATTGGCCCAAGTGGTGAGCCGCCCCGCTCACCACTTAGCATGTTTGAGTGACAGCTAGGCTGTATGAATGGGGGTTTGCTGCATAAAAGCAGGGTTTTTGGGACTGGTTCTTCAGAAGTCGCCACAGGACCTAAGAAGCCGAAGAGGGAGAAGCCGAGCCGACCTGCCAAGACAACACCACCGGTGGAGCCCTGCGGAACCGTCTCACCACTTTTCCCAACGACAGAGGAGATCTCCAGCCGGGAGAGTCTTCTTCCCTTGACTGGTGGGGACAACCAGTTTCTGCCTTATTTTCGCCTCCCTGAAGCATCTCGTGGCCGCCTTGCCTGTGCCAAGCACCCCGGCAAACGGGACACCACTTTTTACCTCAACCGCGAAAGAGGGGTAACATCCTTTTAACCGGAAAAATCCACGGCTGGTTTCTTCCCTGGAAGTGCAACGACCTTCAGCTTTCCTCCACGTCGAGATCTTCTCTTCCTCTGGACGACGCCGTGACTTGCACCCACTACCAGGAACAACTGCCACCGCTGGAGGATCCTTTCCATTTTAAAGGTACCGTGTTCCGCCCGGCTTCCCTTGCCACCGATTGTACGGGGTAGATTTAGCCCTCGGCTCTCGAACCTGGGTAAGCCTGGGACACCCTAACTAAACTTTTCTAAACTTAGTAAAACCTTTCCTACTCACCTGTAAAGACTTGTGACATTGTGTGATCTTGGACATCTTTTCGCCTGGCTTTCCCTAGAGTGGGCCTGGCAACCGAACTTCCTTGCTCCGCAATAGACTGCCTTTCTAAACTTACTGTGAATCTCTGAAAAGTGTTTTACCTTGCTGTTTTCATTACTTCTGCCTTTTCCCTCCCTTTTTAACTAACTTGTTGGAGTGCCATCTAACGTTAAGCGCTCACCTCTGTTTGGAAATAAGTGGCGTTAACTTAGACTTGTCCAACAAATAACTAGGGATGTACATATAAGTACTAGTGACTGTGTTTTGACTTACTTACCTTTTCTGTGCTAGTGTAATTTATGAGTGTGTCTTTTAAATAAATAGTTATATACTTTTACACCTAGCTCTGGTCAGTGTTTGCTTGTGCTACTGTGCCTCTGTACCTATTATGTATGCTCTATATACTGCCTAACTCTTCTTGAGGGAAGTCTGACTGCTCAGCCACAGCTACCAGGTAAACCTGGGTGGTACAGACAGCTACCAAGTGGGTTTACTGCCAAACACCTGTAGTCTTAAATCTTTTGCAGTGGTCCCAGAGGGAACTGCACAGGTTTCTGCCTAACACGTGTTACAGTTTTAATGGTCATAGCACGTCTCTAACTAGGATGGCTGTGATCACGTGTGTTACCCTAATAAAAGGGGCGAGCGGCTTCCCGCTCGTCGGTTGCTTGCACTCCATTGCTGACTCTGTGTGTGTTTATTGTGTGACATATCTGAGTAGGGCCCGGCCTCCCTGGCGGCCTGAACACCCTCCACTTAAAATATTCACCAGCCACCACTGCCGTTCTTACTGTGGCATTCTATATTTTTCTGGGCAGTTGTGATAAAGTAACCATGGCCTTTTGGTGCAACCATTCTAGGCGTGTCTAAATGTGGGCTGGCTGCTTTACTGTAATGTGTTATTACGTGTCTACACTGGTCTACATTGTGCAGCCAGTGTAATGGGTCACCCCTCCTGGGAGCATGGTATCTCCCAGGAGCTCGTGGCAGTAGCCAAGTCACAACACGGAATAAAAGGAATGGCCGGTCTCCCGCGCATGCAGCCATGGTGTCCCGTGTCATTATTGTGCAGCACAATTGTGCTGGTGCTGCGTAGCTGACAGAGGGCCTGCCCTTCAGGGACCTCCACCAAGACCGTGCCCCCGCAGGGCAACGCGGTCCCCCATGGCTGCCATCCATGTCTGTAGAGCCCCTGCCGGGCAACTCTAGCACTGGGAGGCCGTGCCCCTGCTGGGCAACACCAGTTTGATCCGGCCTTGCAAGCCTGGTAGCAGCCAGGCCTAGGAGGAGCCTGTGTGCTCACGGGCAAACTGGGTGCCCCAGTCCGGAGCTGTCCCGATGTATGCAGGGTGACACCAGCCTATGGTCTGCTGGGTGCCCCCAGCCTTGGTCTGCCTGGCCTGGGTGCCCCCCTGCCTTGGTCTGCCTGGCCTGGGTGCCCCTGCCTTGGTCTGCCTGGCCTGGGTACCCCTGCCTTGGTCTGCCTGGCCTGGGTGCCCCCAGTCCGGAGCTGTCGCAATGCATGCAGGGTGACCCCAGCCTATGGTCGTCTGGGTGCTCCCAGCCTTGGTCTGCCTGGCCTGGGTGCCCCAGCCTTGGTCTGCCTGGCCTGGGTGCCCCACCCTTGGTCTGCTTGGCCTGGGTTCCCCTGCCTTGGTCTGCCTGGCCTGGGTGCCCCTGCCTTGGTCTGCCTGGCCTGGGTGCCCCTGCCTTGGTCTGCCTGGCCTGGGTGCCCCAGCCTTGGTCTGCCTGGCCTGGGTGCCCCCCTGCCTTGGTCTGCCTGGCCTGGGTGCCCCCTGCCTTGGTCTGCCTGGCCTGGATGCCCCCTGCCTTGGTCTGCCTGGCCTGGGTGCCCCCCTGCCTTGGTCTGCCTGGCCTGGGTGCCCCCAGCCCTGGTCTGGCTGTCCTGGGTGCCCCCGGCCTTGGTCTGGCTGGCCTGGGTGCCCCCGGCCTTGGTCTGCCTGGCCTGGGTGCCCCCAGTCCGGAGCTGTACCGACGTATGCAGGGTGACCCCTGCCTGCAACTATACTGCGTGACCACAGCCTGTGGTCTGCCTGGCCTGGGGGCCCCCTGCCTTGGTCTGCCTGGCCTGGGTGCCCCCTGCCTTGGTCTGCCTGGCCTGGGTGCCCCTGCCTTGGTCTGCCTGGCCTGGGTGCCCCAGTCCAGAGCTGTCGCAATGCATGCAGGGTGACCCCAGCCTATGGTCGTCTGGGTGCTCCCAGCCTTGGTCTGCCTGGCCTGGGTGCCCCAGCCTTGGTCTGCCTGGCCTGGGTGCCCCACCCTTGGTCTGCTTGGCCTGGGTTCCCCTGCCTTGGTCTGCCTGGCCTGGGTGCCCCAGTCCAGAGCTGTCGCAATGCATGCAGGGTGACCCCAGCCTATGGTCGTCTGGGTGCTCCCAGCCTTGGTCTGCCTGGCCTGGGTGCCCCCCTGCCTTGGTCTGCCTGGCCTGGGTGCCCCTGCCTTGGTCTGCCTGGCCTGGGTGCCCCAGTCCAGAGCTGTCGCAATGCATGCAGGGTGACCCCAGCCTATGGTCGTCTGGGTGCTCCCAGCCTTGGTCTGCCTGGCCTGGGTGCCCCAGCCTTGGTCTGCCTGGCCTGGGTGCCCCACCCTTGGTCTGCTTGGCCTGGGTGCCCCTGCCTTGGTCTGCCTGGCCTGGGTGCCCCTGCCTTGGTCTGCCTGGCCTGGGTGCCCCAGCCTTGGTCTGCCTGGCCTGGGTGCCCCCCTGCCTTGGTCTGCCTGGCCTGGGTGCCCCCAGCCTTGGTCTGCCTGGCCTGGGTGCCCCTGCCTTGGTCTGCCTGGCCTGGGTGCCCCTGCGTTAGTCTGTCTGGCCTGGGTGCCCCCAGTCCAGAGCTGTCGCGATGTATGCAGGGTGACCCCAGCCTATGGTCGGCTGGGTGCTCCCAGCCTTGGTCTGCTTGGCCTGGGTGCCGCTGCCTTGGTCTGGCCGCTATGGGTGCCCCCAGCCTTGGTCTGCCTGGCCTGGATGCCCCCTGCCTTGGTCTGCCTGGCCTGGATGCCCCCTGCCTTGGTCTGCCTGGCCTGGGTGCCCCCCTGCCTTGGTCTGCCTGGCCTGGGTGCCCCCAGCCCTGGTCTGGCTGTCCTGGGTGCCCCCGGCCTTGGTCTGGCTGGCCTGGGTGCCCCCGGCCTTGGTCTGCCTGGCCTGGGTGCCCCCAGTCCGGAGCTGTACCGACGTATGCAGGGTGACCCCTGCCTGCAACTATACTGCGTGACCACAGCCTGTGGTCTGCCTGGCCTGGGTGCCCCCTGCCTTGGTCTGCCTGGCCTGGGTGCCCCCTGCCTTGGTCTGCCTGGCGTGGGTGCCCCAGCCTTGGTCTGCCTTGCCTGGGGGCCCCTGCCTTGGTCTGCCTGGCCTGGGTGCCCCAGCCTTGGTCTGCCTGGCCTGGGTGCCCCACCCTTGGTCTGCTTGGCCTGGGTGCCCCTGCCTTGGTCTGCCTGGCCTGGGTGCCCCTGCCTTGGTCTGCCTGGCCTGGGTGCCCCAGCCTTGGTCTGCCTGGCCTGGGTGCCCCCCTGCCTTGGTCTGCCTGGCCTGGGTGCCCCCAGCCTTGGTCTGCCTGGCCTGGGTGCCCCTGCCTTGGTCTGCCTGGCCTGGGTGCCCCTGCGTTAGTCTGTCTGGCCTGGGTGCCCCCAGTCCAGAGCTGTCGCGATGTATGCAGGGTGACCCCAGCCTATGGTCGGCTGGGTGCTCCCAGCCTTGGTCTGCTTGGCCTGGGTGCCGCTGCCTTGGTCTGGCCGCTATGGGTGCCCCCAGCCTTGGTCTGCCTGGCCTGGATGCCCCCTGCCTTGGTCTGCCTGGCCTGGATGCCCCCTGCCTTGGTCTGCCTGGCCTGGGTGCCCCCCTGCCTTGGTCTGCCTGGCCTGGGTGCCCCCAGCCCTGGTCTGGCTGTCCTGGGTGCCCCCGGCCTTGGTCTGGCTGGCCTGGGTGCCCCCGGCCTTGGTCTGCCTGGCCTGGGTGCCCCCAGTCCGGAGCTGTACCGACGTATGCAGGGTGACCCCTGCCTGCAACTATACTGCGTGACCACAGCCTGTGGTCTGCCTGGCCTGGGTGCCCCCTGCCTTGGTCTGCCTGGCCTGGGTGCCCCCTGCCTTGGTCTGCCTGGCGTGGGTGCCCCAGCCTTGGTCTGCCTTGCCTGGGGGCCCCTGCCTTGGTCTGCCTGGCCTGGGTACCCCCAGTCCGGAGCTGTCGCGATGTATGCAGGGTGACCCCAGCCTATGGTCGGCTGGGTGCTCCCAGCCTTGGTCTGCCTGGCCTGGGTGCACCAGCCTTGGTCTGCTTGGCCTGGGTGCCCCTGCCTTGGTCTGCCTGGCCTGGGTGCCCCCAGCCTTGGTGCGCCTGGCCTGGGTGCCCCAGCCTTGGTCTGCTTGGCCTGGGTGCCCCGGCCTTGGTCTGCCTGGCCTGGGTGCCCCAGCCTTGGTCTGCCTGGCCTGGGTGCCCCTGCCTTATTCTGCCTGGCCTGGGTGCCCCCGCCTTATTCTGCCTGGCCTGGGTGCCCCCAGCCATGGTATGCCTGGCCTGGGTGCCCCTGCTGTGGTCTGCCTGGCGTAGGTGCCCCCGGCCGTGGTCTGCCTGGCCTGGGTGCCCCAGCCTTGGTCTGCTTGGCCTGGGTGCCCAGGCCTTGGTCTGCCTGGCCTGGGTGCCCCTGCCTTATTCTGCCTGGCCTGGGTGCCCCCAGCCATGGTATGCCTGGCCTGGGTGCCCCTGCTGTGGTCTGCCTGGCGTAGGTGCCCCAGCCTTGGTCTGCCTGGCCTGGGTGCCCCTGCCTTGGTCTGCCTGGCCTGGGTGCCCCCAGCCATGGTCTGCTTGGCCTGGGTGCCCCCAGCCTTGGTCTGCCTGGCCTGGGTGCCCTGGCCTTGGTCTGCCGGCCTGGGTGCCCCTGCCTTGGTCTGCCTGGCCTGGGTGCTCCCAGCCTTGGTCTGCCTGGCCTTGGTGCCCCAGCCTTGGTCTACCTGGCCTGGGAGCCCCAGCCTTGGTTTGCCTGGCCTGGGTGCCCCCCGGCCTTGGTCTGCCGGGCCTGGGTGCCCTGGCCTTGGTCTGCCTGGCCTGGGTGCCCCGGCCTTGGTCTGCCTGGCCTGGGTGCCCCCAGCCGTGGTATGCCTGGCCTGGGTGCCCCAGCCTTGGTCTGCTTGGCCTGAGTGCCCCGCTGCCTTGGTCTGCTTGGCCTGAGTGCCCCTGCCTTGGTCTGCCTGGCCTGGGCCCAGTCTTGGTCTGCCTGGCCTGGGTGCCCCCCGGCCTTGGTCTGCCTGGCCTGGGTGCCCCCGGCCTTGGTCTGCCGGGCCTGGGTGCCCCGGCCTTGGTCTGCCTGGCCTGGGTGCCCCCAACCGTGGTATGCCTGGCCTGGGTGCCCCAGCCTTGGTCTGCTTGGCCTGAGTGCCCCGCTGCCTTGGTCTGCTTGGCCTGAGTGCCCCTGCCTTGGTCTGCCTGGCTTGGGTGCCCCCAGCCTTGGTCTGCCTGCCCTGGGTGCCCCTGGCCAGGACATAACCGCCAGTGGGACATGTTCTCATTGTGACATTTTTAATAGCAAAGCATTACATTCATTAAAGCAGTAATGCTCCTGTGCACTGCTGGTGACTTGCATGTATTGGGTTTTTGGAAGGGTGTTGCCCTACAAACAATGGCAAACGCTCTGGCTTTGGAGCCATTTGTCCTCAGAAGGTCTTTCTCTGGGTGCAGTGTGCGGCGTGTACTGCTGCAGCAGCGCGATCGTGGTGTGTAGTGCACAATCGTGGTAGTCTGGGCTGGCCTAGAGTGTGGCACACCTGTCATTTGATGCCGAGTTTGGGGGCCGAGGGCCTTCAGCATGGTTCGCAAGGGGGGCACCACATTTTGTGCTACGTCACAGAGTTGTACAGAAGTAGTTGTGTGTGATAGAAGTAGTTTTTTAAAAGAAATAAATCATTTTAGACCGCACCCAACGTGCCAGTCTGTGAGGGTGTCGAGTACCAGCCCTTAGAAAGCAGTATTGCGGGTTGAATACATGTTCTTGTTCACATAGCAGGGTTCCTGTTCTGTGGGGGCAAATCTGCGCCCCCAGAAATCTCGCCGCAGCCGCTGCCCAGCAGAGAGGTTGCCTTTGCAAGCAGTGGAGTGGAGCCCGAGAAGGACCTGAGGCTCTGGCGAGCGTGCACCCTGCACGTGCATTGCGGGGATGCACACGAGCTGTATGTGAGCTGTGTGTGGGGGCCATGTATGCATCGCTTCTGCCCTCCCACCCGGGGATGAAACGCACGTTATTCCCCACCGTCCGCCTCACGTGCCACCCGATGCTGCTCCCCATTTCTGCCCCTCCCGGAGCCTGGTGTGTTATTCCTCAGTCCCCCGCCCTTCCCTGCGCCCCATTTCTACAGCTGCCCAGTCCCAGCCCCTCCCCACAGCGGTTAATCCCAGGCCCCTCCCTCCCGCAGCTGCCCCACCCCCATCCTCTGCACGAAGGAGAGGCCCGGGAGTGTCTGGAGACAATCCTGCTCAGGTGGGACCCGCTAGCACAGGAGGCGGGAGGGAGGGGCGGACAGGGGTCTGCACATGCATTCCTCTCAAAGGGACCAGTATTGGGGGATTCGGGCTGGAATGGGGGCTATGGGGTCTGGTGATGGACACAGGGGTCTGCACATGCATTCCTCTCTCAGGGACTAGTGTTAGGGGATTTCGCCTGGAATGGGGGGGTATGGTGTCTGGTGATGGACACAGGGGTCTGCACATGCATTCCTCTCTCAGGGACTAGTATTGGGGGAATGAGGGTATGGGGTCTGGTGATGGACACAGGGGTCTGTGCATCTATTCCTCTCTCAGGGACTAGTATTGGGGGATTTGCCCTGGAATGGGGGTATGGGTTCTGGTGATGGGCACAGGGGTCTGCACATGCATTCCTCTCTCAGGGACTAGTATTGGGGGATTTGGCCTGGAATGGGGGAGGTATGGGGTCTGGTGATGGACACAGGGGTCTGTACATGATTCCTCTCTCAGGGACTAATGTTGGGGGAATGGGGGTGTGGGGTCTGGTGATGGGCACAGGGGTCTGCACATGCATTCCTCTCTCAAGGACTAATATTGGGGATTTGTACTGGAATGGGGTGGTCGGGGGTCTGGTGATGGACACAGGGGTCTGCACGTGCATTCCTCTCTCAGGGACTAGTGTTGGGGGATTTCACCTGGAATGGGGGGATGGGGTCTGGTGATGGACACAGGGGTCTGCACGTGCATTCCTCTCTCAGGGACTAGTATTGGGGGATTTGGCCTGGAATGGGGGGTATGGGGTCTGGTGATGGACACAGGGGTCTGCACATGCATTCCTCTCTCAGGGACTAGTGTTGGGGTATTTGGCCTGGAATGGGGGGTATGGGGTCTGGTGATGGACACAGGGGCCTGCACATGCATTCCTCTCTCAGGGACTAGTATTGGGGGATTTCGCCTGGAATGGGGGGTATGGGGTCTGGTGATGGACACAGGGGTCTGTACCTGCATTCCTCTCTCAGGGACTAGTGTTGGGGGAATGGGGGTATGGGGTCTGGTGATGGACACAGGGGTCTGTACATGCATTCCTCTCTCAGGGACTAGTATTGGGGATTTGGCCTGGAATGGGGGCTATGGGGTCCGGTGATGGACACAGGGGTCTGCACATGCATTCCTCTCTCAGGGACTAGTATTGGGGGATTTAGCCTGGAATGGGGGGTGAGGGGTCTGGTGATGGACACAGGGGTCTGTACATGCATTCCTCTCTCAGGGACTAGTGTTGGGGGAATGGGGGTATGGGGTCTGGTGATGGACACAGGGGTCTGTGCATCTATTCCTCTCTCAGGGAATAGTATTGGGGGATTTGGCCTGGAATGGGGGGTATGGGGTCTGGTGATGGACATAGGGGTCTGTACATGCATTCCTCTCTCAGAGACTAGTATTGGGGGATTTCGCCTGGAATGGGGGGTATGGGGTCTGGTGATGGACACAGGGGTCTGCACGTGCATTCCTCTCTCAGGGACTAGTGTTGGGGGATTTCACCTGGAATGGGGGGTATGGGGTCTGGTGATGGACACAGGGTTCTGCACATGCATTCCTCTCTCAAGGACTAATATTGGGGATTTGTACTGGAATGGGAGGTATGGGGTCTGGTGATGGACACAGGGGTCTGTACATGCATTCCTCTCTCAGGGACTAGTATTGGGGGATTTGCCCTGGAATGGGGGTATGGAGTCTGGTGATGGACACAGGGGTCTGCACATGCATCCCTCTCTCAGGGACTAGTATTGGGGGATTTGGCCTGGAATGGGGGTGGGGGGTCTGGTAATGGACACAGGGGTCTGCACATGCATTCCTCTCTCAGGGACTAGTATTGGGGTATTTGGCCTGGAATGGGGGGTATGGGGTCTGGTGATGGACACAGGGGTCTGCACATGCAGTCCTCTCTCAGGGACTAGTATTGGGGGATTTTGCCTGGAATGGGGGGTATGGGGTCTGGTGATGGACACAGGGGTCTGTACATGCATTCCTCTCTCAGGGACTAGTATTGGGGGATCTGGCCTGGAATGGGGGGTATGGAGTCTGGTGATGGACACAGGGGTCTGCACATGCATTCCTCTCTCAGGGACCAGTATTGGGGGATTTGGCCTGGAATGGGGGGTATGGAGTCTGGTGATGGACACAGGGGTCTACACCTGCATTCCTCTCTCAGGGACTAGTATTGGGGGATTTGCCCTGGAATGGGGGGTATGGGGTCTGGTGATGGACACAGGGGTCTGCTCATGCATTCCTCTCTCAGGAACTAGTATTGGGGGATTTGGCCTGGTATGGGGGGTATGGGGTCTGGTGATGGACACAGGGGTCTGCACATGAATTCCTCTCTCAGGGACTAGTGTTGGGGGAATGGGGGTATGGGGTCTGGTGATGGACACAGGGGTCTGTGCATCTATTCCTCTCTCAGGGAATAGTATTGGGGGATTTGGCCTGGAATGGGGGGTATGGGGTCTGGTGATGGACATAGGGGTCTGTACATGCATTCCTCTCTCAGAGACTAGTATTGGGGGATTTCGCCTGGAATGGGGGGTATGGGGTCTGGTGATGGACACAGGGGTCTGCACGTGCATTCCTCTCTCAGGGACTAGTGTTGGGGGATTTCACCTGGAATGGGGGGTATGGGGTCTGGTGATGGACACAGGGTTCTGCACATGCATTCCTCTCTCAAGGACTAATATTGGGGATTTGTACTGGAATGGGAGGTATGGGGTCTGGTGATGGACACAGGGGTCTGTACATGCATTCCTCTCTCAGGGACTAGTATTGGGGGATTTGCCCTGGAATGGGGGTATGGAGTCTGGTGATGGACACAGGGGTCTGCACATGCATCCCTCTCTCAGGGACTAGTATTGGGGGATTTGGCCTGGAATGGGGGTGGGGGGTCTGGTAATGGACACAGGGGTCTGCACATGCATTCCTCTCTCAGGGACTAGTATTGGGGTATTTGGCCTGGAATGGGGGGTATGGGGTCTGGTGATGGACACAGGGGTCTGCACATGCAGTCCTCTCTCAGGGACTAGTATTGGGGGATTTTGCCTGGAATGGGGGGTATGGGGTCTGGTGATGGACACAGGGGTCTGTACATGCAGTCCTCTCTCAGGGACTAGTATTGGGGGATTTTGCCTGGAATGGGGGGTATGGGGCCTGGTGATGGACACAGGGGTCTGTACATGCATTCCTCTCTCAGGGACTAGTATTGGGGGATCTGGCCTGGAATGGGGGGTATGGGGTCTGGTGATGGACACAGGGGTCTGCACATGCATTCCTCTCTCAGGGACCAGTATTGGGGGATTTGGCCTGGAATGGGGGGTATGGAGTCTGGTGATGGACACAGGGGTCTACACCTGCATTCCTCTCTCAGGGACTAGTATTGGGGGATTTGCCCTGGAATGGGGGGTATGGGGTCTGGTGATGGACACAGGGGTCTGCTCATGCATTCCTCTCTCAGGAACTAGTATTGGGGGATTTGGCCTGGAATGGGGGGTATGGGGTCTGGTGATGGACACAGGGGTCTGCACATGCATTCCTCTCTCAGGGACTAGTGTTGGGGTATTTGGCCTGGAATGGGGTGTATGGGGTCTGGTGATGGACACAGGGGTCTGCACATGCATTCCTCTCTCAGGGACTAGTATTTGGGGATTTGGCCTGGAATGGGGGTTCTGGGGTCTGGTGATGGAAACAGGGGTCTGCACATGCATTCCTCCCTCATGGACTAGTATTTGGGGATTTGGCCTGGAATGGGGGTTCTGGGGTCTGGTGATGGAAACAGGGGTCTGTACATGCATTCCTCTCTCAGGGACTAGTGTTGGGGGATTTGGCCTGGAATGGGTGGTGGGGGGTCTGGTGATGGACACAGGGGTCTGCACATGCATTCCTCTCTCAGGGACTAGTATTGGGGGATTTGGCCTGGAATGGGGGGTGAGGGGTCTGGTGATGGACACAGGGGTCTGTACATGATTCCTCTCTCAGGGACTACTGTTGGGGGAATGGGGGTATGGGGTCTGGTGATGGACACAGGGTCTGTACATGCATTCCTCTCTCAGGGACTAGTATTGGGGGATTTGGCCTGGAATGGGGGGTATGGGGTCTGGTGATGGGCACAGGGGTCTGTACATGCATTCCTCTCTCAAGGACTAATATTGGGGATTTGTACTGGAATGGGGGGTATGGGGTCTGGTGATGGACACAGGGGTCTGCACGTGCATTCCTCTCTCACGGACTAGTGTTGGGGGATTTCACCTGGAATGGGGGGATGGGGTCTGGTGATGGGCACAGGGCTCAGTACATGCATTCCTCTCTCAGGGACTAGTATTGGGGGTTCTGGCCAGGAATGGGGGGGTATGGGGTCTGGTGATGGACACAGGGGTCTGTACATGCAGTCCTCTCTCAGGGACTAGTATTGGGGGATCTGGCCAGGAATTGGGGGTATGGGGTCTGGTGATGGACACAGGGGTCTGCACATGCATTCCTCTCTCAGGGACTAGGGGATTTGGCCTGGAATGGGGGGTATGGGGTCTGGTGATGGACACAGGGGTCTGCACATGCATTCCTCTCTCAGGGACTAGTGTTGGGGTATTTGGCCTGGAATGGGGTGTATGGTGTCTGGTGATGGACACAGGGGTCTGCACATGCATTCCTCTCTCAGGGACTAGTATTGGGGGATGTGGCCTGGAATGGGGGGTGAGGGGTCTGGTGATGGACACAGGGGTCTGTACATGCATTCCTCTCTCAGGGACTAGTGTTGGGGGAATGGGGGTATGGGGTCTGGTGATGGACACAGGGGTCTGTACATGCATTCCTCTCTCAGAGACTAGTATTGGGGGATTTCACCTGGAATGGGGGCATGGAGTCTGGTGATGGACACAGGGGTCTTTACATGCATTCCTCTCTCAGGGACTAGTATTGGGGATTTGGCCTGGAATGGGGGCTATGGGGTCTGGTGATGGAAACAGGGGTCTGCACATGCATTCCTCTCTCAGGGACTAGTATTGGGGGATTTGGCCTGGAATGGGGGGTGAGGGGTCTGGTGATGGACACAGGGGTCTGTACATGCATTCCTCTCTCAGGGACTAGTGTTGGGGGAATGGGCGTATGGGGTCTGGTGATGGACACAGGGGTCTGTGCATCTATTCCTCTCTCAGGGACTAGTATTGGGGGATTTGGCCTGGAATGGGGGGTATGGGGTCTGGTGATGGACATAGGGGTCTGTACATGCATTCCTCTCTCAGAGACTAGTATTGGGGGATTTCGCCTGGAATGGGGGGTATGGGGTCTGGTGATGGACACAGGGGTCTGCACGTGCATTCCTCTCTCAGGGACTAGTGTTGGGGGATTTCACCTGGAATGGGGGGTATGGGGTCTGGTGATGGGCACAGGGGTCTGTACATGCATTCCTCTCTCAGGGACTAGTGTTGGGGGATTTGGCCTGGAATGGGGGGTGGGGGGTCTGGTGATGGACACAGGGCTCTGTACATGCCTTCCTCTCTCAGGGACTAGTATTGGTGTATTTGGCCTGGAATGGGGTTATGGGGTCTGGTGATGGGCACAGAGGTCTGCACATGCATTCCTCTCTCAGGGACTAGTATTGGGGGATTTGGCCTGGAATGGGGGGTATGGGGTCTGGTGATGGACACAGGGGTCTGTACATGCATTCCTCTCTCAGGGACTAGTATTGGTGTATTTGGCCTGGAATGGGGGAGGTATGGGGTCTGGTGAGGGGCACAGTGGTCTGTACATGCATTCCTCTCTCAAGGATTAATATTGGGGATTTGTACTGGAATGGGAGGTATGGGGTCTGGTGATGGACACAGGGGTCTTTACATGCATTCCTCTCTCAGGGACTAGTATTGGGGATTTGGCCTGGAATGGGGGCTATGGGGTCTGGTGATGGAAACAGGGGTCTGCACATGCATTCCTCTCTCAGGGACTAGTATTGGGGGATTTGGCCTGGAATGGGGGGTGAGGGGTCTGGTGATGGACACAGGGGTCTGTACATGCATTCCTCTCTCAGGGACTAGTTTTGGGGGAATGGGCGTATGGGGTCTGGTGATGGACACAGGGGTCTGTGCATCTATTCCTCTCTCAGGGACTAGTATTGGGGGATTTGGCATGGAATGGGGGGTATGGGGTCTGGTGATGGACATAGGGGTCTGTACATGCATTCCTCTCTCAGAGACTAGTATTGGGGGATTTCGCCTGGAATGGGGGGTATGGGGTCTGGTGATGGACACAGGGGTCTGCACGTGCATTCCTCTCTCAGGGACTAGTGTTGGGGGATTTCACCTGGAATGGGGGGTATGGGGTCTGGTGATGGGCACAGGGGTCTGTACATGCATTCCTCTATCAGGGACTAGTGTTGGGGGATTTGGCCTGGAATGGGGGGTGGGGGGTCTGGTGATGGACACAGGGCTCTGTACATGCCTTCCTCTCTCAGGGACTAGTATTGGTGTATTTGGCCTGGAATGGGGTTATGGGGTCTGGTGATGGGCACAGAGGTCTGCACATGCATTCCTCTCTCAGGGACTAGTATTGGGGGATTTGGCCTGGAATGGGGGGTATGGGGTCTGGTGATGGACACAGGGGTCTGTACATGCATTCCTCTCTCAGGGACTAGTATTGGTGTATTTGGCCTGGAATGGGGGAGGTATGGGGTCTGGTGAGGGGCACAGGGGTCTGTACATGCATTCCTCTCTCAAGGACTAATATTGGGGATTTGTACTGGAATGGGAGGTATGGGGTCTGGTGATGGACACAGGGGTCTGCACATGCATTCCTCTCTCAGGGACTAGTGTTGGGGGATTTGGCCTGGAATGGGGTCTGGTGATGGACACAGGGGTCTGTACATGCATTCCTCTCTCAGGGACTAGTATTGGGGGATTTGCCCTGGAATGGGGGTATGGAGTCTGGTGATGGACACAGGGGTCTGCACATGCATTCCTCTCTCAGGGACTAGTATTGGGAGATTTGGCCTGGAATGGGGGCTATGGGGTCTGGTAATGGGCACAGGGGTCTGTACATGCATTCCTCTCTCAGGGACTAGTATTGGGGGATTTGGCCTGGAATGGGGGGTATGGGGTCTGGTGATGGACACAAGGCTCAGCACATGCATTCCTCTCTCAGGGACTAGTATTGGGGTATTTGGCCTGGAATGGGGGGATGGGGTCTGGTGATGGACACAGGGCTCAGTACATGCATTCCTCTCTCAGGGACTAGTATTGGGGGATCTGGCCTGGAATGGGGGGTATGGGGTCTGGTGATGGACAAAGGGGTCTGTACATGCATTCCTCTCTCAGGGACTAGTATTGGGGGATTTGGCCTGGAATGGGGGGTATGGGGTCTGGTGATGGACACAGGGGTCTGCACATGCATTCCTCTCTCAGGGACTAGTGTTGGGGTATTTGGCCTGGAATGGGGTGTATGGGGTCTGGTGATGGACACAGGGGTCTGCACATGCATTCCTCTCTCAGGGACTAGTGTTGGGGTATTTGGCCTGGAATGGGGTGTATGGGGTCTGGTGATGGACACAGGGGTCTGCACATGCATTCCTCTCTCAGGGACTAGTATTTGGGGATTTGGCCTGGAATGGGGGTTATGGGGTCTGGTGATGGAAACAGGGGTCTGCACATGCATTCCTCTCTCAGGGACTAGTATTGGGGGATTTCGCCTGGAATGGGGGTATGGGTTCTGGGAATGGACACAGGGGTCTGTACATGCAGTCCTCTCTCAGAGACTAGTATTGGGGGCCTGGAATGTGGGTATGGGGTCTGTACATGCATTCCTCTCTCAGACTAGTATTGGGCGATTTCGCCTGGAATGGGGGTATGGGGTCTGGTGATGGACACAGGGGTCTGTACATGAATTCCTTTCTGAGGGACTAGTATTGGTGTATTTGTCCTGGAATGGGGGGTGGGGGGTCTGGTGATGGACACAGTGGTCTGCACATGCATTCCTCTCTCAGGGACTAGTATTGGGGTATTTGGCCTGGAATGGGGGGATGGGGTCTGGTGATGGAAACAGGGCTCAGTACATGCATTCCTCTCTCAGGGTCTAGTATTGGGGGATCTGGCCTGGAATGGGGGGTATGGGGTCTGCTGATGGACACAGGGGTCTGTACATGCATTCCTTTCGGAGGGACTAGTATTGGGGGATTTGTCCTGGAATGGGGGGGTATGGGGTCTGGTGATGGACACAGGGGTCTGCACATGCAGTCCTCTCTCAGGGACTAGTATTGGGGGGATTTGGCCTGGAATGGGGGGGTATGGGGTCTGGTGATGGCCACAGGGGTCTGCACATGCATTCCTCTCTCAGGGACTAGTATTGGGGGGATTTGGCCTGGAATGGGGGGTATGGGGTCTGGTGATGGACACAGGGGTCTGTACATGCATTCCTCTCTCAGGGACTAGTATTGGGGGGATTTGGCCTGGAATGGGGGGGTATGGGGTCTGGTGATGGACACAGGGGTCTGCACATGCAGTCCTCTCTCAGGGACTGGTATTGGGGGATTTGGCCTGGAATGGGGGGTGATGGGTCTGGTGATGGACACAGGGGTCTGTACATGCAGTCCTCTCTCAGGGACTGGTATTGGGGGATTTGGCCTGGAATGGGGGGTTTGGGGTCTGGGGATGGACACAGGGGTCTGTACATGCAGTCCTCTCTCAGGGACTAGTATTGGGGGATTTGGCCTGGAATGGGGGGTATGGGGTCTGGTGATGGTCACAGGGGTATGTACATGCAGTCCTCTCTCAGGGACTAGTATTGGGGGATTTGGCTTGGAATGGGGGGTATGGGGTCTGGTGATGGACACAGGGGTCTGCACATGCAGTCCTCTCTCAGGGACTAGTATTGGGGGATTTGGCCTGGAATGGGGGGTGAGGGGTCTGGTGATGGACACAGGGGTCTGTACATGCATTCCTCTCTCAGGGACTAGTATTGGGGGATTTGGCCTGGAATGGGGGGTATGGGGTCTGGTGATGGACACAGGGGTATGTACATGCATTCCTCTCTCAAGGACTAGTATTGGGGTATTTGGCCTGGAATGGGGGGTATGGGGTCTGGTGATGGACACAGGGGTCTGTACATGCATTCCTCTCTCAGGGACTAGTGTTGGGGGATTTCGCCTGGAATGGGGGGCATGGGGTCTGGTGATGGACACAGGGGTCTGCACATGCATTCCTCTCTCAGGGACTAGTATTGGGGATTTGGCCTGGAATGGGGGGTATGGGGTCTGGTGATGGACACAGGGGTCTGCACATGCATTCCTCTCTCAGGGACTAGTATTGGGGATTTGGCCTGGAATGGGGGGTATGGGGTCTGGTGATGGACACAGGGGTCTGCTCATGCATTCCTCTCTCAGGGACTAGTATTGGGGATTTGGCCTGGAATGGGGGTATGGGGTCCGGTGATGGACACAGGGGTCTGCTCATGCATTCCTCTCTCAGGGACTAGTATTGGGGATTTGGCCTGGAATGGGGGTATGGGGTCCGGTGATGGACACAGGGGTCTGTACATGCATTCCTCTCTCAGGGACTAGTATTGGGGGATTTGGCCTGGAATGGGGGGTATGGGGTCCGGCGATGGACACAGGGGTCTGCACATGCATTCCTCTCTCAGGGACTAGTATTGGGGATTTGGCCTGGAATGGGGGGTATGGGGTCCGGCGATGGACGCAGGGGTCTGCACATGCATTCCTCTCTCAGGGACCAGTATTGGGGGATTTGGCCTGGAATGGGGGGTATGGGGTCCGGTGATGGACACAGGGGTCTGCACATGCATTCCTCTCTCAGGGACTAGTATTGGGGTATTTGGCCTGTAATGGGGGATATGGGGTCTGGTGATGGACACAGGGGTCTGCACATGCATTCCTCTCTCAGGGACTAGTATTGGGGGATTTGGCCTGTAATTGGGGATATGGGGTCTGGTGATGGACACAGGGGTCTGTACATGCATTCCTCTCCCAGGGACTAGTATTGGGGTATTTGGCCTGTAATGGGGGATATGGGGTCTGGTGATGGACACAGGGGTCTGTACATGCATTCCTCTCTCAGGGACTAGTATTGGGGGATTTGGCCTGGAATGGGGGGTATGGGGTCTGGTGATGGACACAGGGGTCTGCACATGCATTCCTCTCTCAGGGACTAGTATTGGGGTATTTGGCCTGGAATGGGGGGTATGGGGTCTGGTGATGGACACAGGGGTGTGCACATGCATTCCTCTCTCAGGGACTAGTATTGGGGGATTTGGCCTGGAATGGGGTGGTGGGGGGTCTGGTGATGGACACAGGGGTGTGCACATGCATTCCTCTCTCAGGGACTAGTATTGGGGGATTTGGCCTGGAATGGGGGTATGGGGTCTGGTGATGGACACAGGGGTCTGCACATGCATTCCTCTCTCAGGGACTAGTATTGGGGTATTTGGCCTGGAATGGGGGGTATGGGGTCTGGTGATGGACACAGGGGTCTTCACCTGCATTCCTCTCTCAGGGACCAGTATTGGGGGATTTGGCCTGGAATGGGGAGTATGGGGTCTGGTGATGTACGCAGGGGTCTGCACCTGCATTCCTCTCTCAGGGACCAGTATTGGGGGATTTGGCCTGGAATGGGGGGTATGGGGTCCGGTGATGGACGCAGGGGTCTGCACCTGCATTCCTCTCTCAGGGACTAGTATTGGGGTATTTGGCCTGTAATGGGGGATATGGGGTCCGGTGATGGACACAGGGGTCTTCACCTGCATTAGTCTCTCAGGGACTAGTATTGGGGATTTGGCCTGGAATTGGGTGTATGGGGTCTGGTGATGGGCACAGGGGTCTTCACCTGCATTCCTCTCTCAGGGACCAGTATTGGGGGATTTGGCCTGGAATGGGGGGTGAGGGGTCTGGTGATGGGCACAGGGGTCTGTACATGCATTCCTCTCTCAGGGACTAGTATTGGGGGATTTGGCCTGGAATGGGGGGTGAGGGGTCTGGTGATGGACACAGGGGTCTGTACATGCATTCCTCTCTCAGGGACTAGTGTTGGGGGAATGGGCGTATGGGGTCTGGAGATGGAACAGGGGTCTGTGCATCTATTCCTCTCTCAGGGACTAGTATTGGGGGATTTGGCCTGGAATGGGGGGTATGGGGTCTGGTGATGGACATAGGGGTCTGTACATGCATTCCTCTCTCAGAGACTAGTATTGGGGGATTTCGCCTGGAATGGGGGGTATGGGGTCTGGTGATGGACACAGGGGTCTGCACGTGCATTCCTCTCTCAGGGACTAGTGTTGGGGGATTTCACCTGGAATGGGGGGTATGGGGTCTGGTGATGGGCACAGGGGTCTGTACATGCATTCCTCTCTCAGGGACTAGTGTTGGGGGATTTGGCCTGGAATGGGGGGTGGGGGGTCTGGTGATGGACACAGGGCTCTGTACATGCCTTCCTCTCTCAGGGACTAGTATTGGTGTATTTGGCCTGGAATGGGGTTATGGGGTCTGGTGATGGGCACAGAGGTCTGCACATGCATTCCTCTCTCAGGGACTAGTATTGGGGGATTTGGCCTGGAATGGGGGGTATGGGGTCTGGTGATGGACACAGGGGTCTGTACATGCATTCCTCTCTCAGGGACTAGTATTGGTGTATTTGGCCTGGAATGGGGGAGGTATGGGGTCTGGTGAGGGGCACAGGGGTCTGTACATGCATTCCTCTCTCAAGGACTAATATTGGGGATTTGTACTGGAATGGGAGGTATGGGGTCTGGTGATGGACACAGGGGTCTTTACATGCATTCCTCTCTCAGGGACTAGTATTGGGGATTTGGCCTGGAATGGGGGCTATGGGGTCTGGTGATGGAAACAGGGGTCTGCACATGCATTCCTCTCTCAGGGACTAGTATTGGGGGATTTGGCCTGGAATGGGGGGTGAGGGGTCTGGTGATGGACACAGGGGTCTGTACATGCATTCCTCTCTCAGGGACTAGTGTTGGGGGAATGGGCGTATGGGGTCTGGTGATGGACACAGGGGTCTGTGCATCTATTCCTCTCTCAGGGACTAGTATTGGGGGATTTGGCCTGGAATGGGGGGTATGGGGTCTGGTGATGGACATAGGGGTCTGTACATGCATTCCTCTCTCAGAGACTAGTATTGGGGGATTTCGCCTGGAATGGGGGGTATGGGGTCTGGTGATGGACACAGGGGTCTGCACGTGCATTCCTCTCTCAGGGACTAGTGTTGGGGGATTTCACCTGGAATGGGGGGTATGGGGTCTGGTGATGGGCACAGGGGTCTGTACATGCATTCCTCTATCAGGGACTAGTGTTGGGGGATTTGGCCTGGAATGGGGGGTGGGGGGTCTGGTGATGGACACAGGGCTCTGTACATGCCTTCCTCTCTCAGGGACTAGTATTGGTGTATTTGGCCTGGAATGGGGTTATGGGGTCTGGTGATGGGCACAGAGGTCTGCACATGCATTCCTCTCTCAGGGACTAGTATTGGGGGATTTGGCCTGGAATGAGGGGTATGGGGTCTGGTGATGGACACAGGGGTCTGTACATGCATTCCTCTCTCAGGGACTAGTATTGGTGTATTTGGCCTGGAATGGGGGAGGTATGGGGTCTGGTGAGGGGCACAGGGGTCTGTACATGCATTCCTCTCTCAAGGACTAATATTGGGGATTTGTACTGGAATGGGAGGTATGGGGTCTGGTGATGGACACAGGGGTCTGCACATGCATTCCTCTCTCAGGGACTAGTGTTGGGGGATTTGGCCTGGAATGGGGTCTGGTGATGGACACAGGGGTCTGTACATGCATTCCTCTCTCAGGGACTAGTATTGGGGGATTTGCCCTGGAATGGGGGTATGGAGTCTGGTGATGGACACAGGGGTCTGCACATGCATTCCTCTCTCAGGGACTAGTATTGGGAGATTTGGCCTGGAATGGGGGCTATGGGGTCTGGTGATGGGCACAGGGGTCTGTACATGCATTCCTCTCTCAGGGACTAGTATTGGGGGATTTGGCCTGGAATGGGGGGTATGGGGTCTGGTGATGGACACAAGGCTCAGCACATGCATTCCTCTCTCAGGGACTAGTATTGGGGTATTTGGCCTGGAATGGGGGTATGGGGTCTGGTGATGGACACAGGGCTCAGTACATGCATTCCTCTCTCAGGGACTAGTATTGGGGGATCTGGCCTGGAATGGGGGGTATGGGGTCTGGTGATGGACAAAGGGGTCTGTACATGCATTCCTCTCTCAGGGACTAGTATTGGGGGATTTGGCCTGGAATGGGGGGTATGGGGTCTGGTGATGGACACAGGGGTCTGCACATGCATTCCTCTCTCAGGGACTAGTGTTGGGGTATTTGGCCTGGAATGGGGTGTATGGGGTCTGGTGATGGACACAGGGGTCTGCACATGCATTCCTCTCTCAGGGACTAGTGTTGGGGTATTTGGCCTGGAATGGGGTGTATGGGGTCTGGTGATGGACACAGGGGTCTGCACATGCATTCCTCTCTCAGGGACTAGTATTTGGGGATTTGGCCTGGAATGGGGGTTATGGGGTCTGGTGATGGAAACAGGGGTCTGCACATGCATTCCTCTCTCAGGGACTAGTATTGGGGGATTTCGCCTGGAATGGGGGTATGGGTTCTGGGAATGGACACAGGGGTCTGTACATGCAGTCCTCTCTCAGAGACTAGTATTGGGGGCCTGGAATGGGGGTATGGGGTCTGTACATGCATTCCTCTCTCAGACTAGTATTGGGGGATTTCGCCTGGAATGGGGGTATGGGGTCTGGTGATGGACACAGGGGTCTGTACATGCATTCCTTTCTGAGGGACTAGTATTGGGGTATTTGTCCTGGAATGGGGGGTGGGGGTCTGGTGATGGACACAGTGGTCTGCACATGCATTCCTCTCTCAGGGACTAGTATTGGGGTATTTGGCCTGGAATGGGGGGATGGGGTCTGGTGATGGACACAGGGCTCAGTACATGCATTCCTCTCTCAGGGTCTAGTATTGGGGGATCTGGCCTGGAATGGGGGGTATGGGGTCTGCTGATGGACACAGGGGTCTGTACATGCATTCCTTTCTGAGGGACTAGTATTGGGGGATTTGTCCTGGAATGGGGGGGTATGGGGTCTGGTGATGGACACAGGGGTCTGCACATGCAGTCCTCTCTCAGGGACTAGTATTGGGGGGATTTGGCCTGGAATGGGGGGGTATGGGGTCTGGTGATGGCCACAGGGGTCTGCACATGCATTCCTCTCTCAGGGACTAGTATTGGGGGGATTTGGCCTGGAATGGGGGGTATGGGGTCTGGTGATGGACACAGGGGTCTGTACATGCATTCCTCTCTCAGGGACTAGTATTGGGGGGATTTGGCCTGGAATGGGGGGGTATGGGGTCTGGTGATGGACACAGGGGTCTGCACATGCAGTCCTCTCTCAGGGACTGGTATTGGGGGATTTGGCCTGGAATGGGGGGTGATGGGTCTGGTGATGGACACAGGGGTCTGTACATGCAGTCCTCTCTCAGGGACTGGTATTGGGGGATTTGGCCTGGAATGGGGGGTTTGGGGTCTGGGGATGGACACAGGGGTCTGTACATGCAGTCCTCTCTCAGGGACTAGTATTGGGGGATTTGGCCTGGAATGGGGGGTATGGGGTCTGGTGATGGGCACAGGGGTATGTACATGCAGTCCTCTCTCAGGGACTAGTATTGGGGGATTTGGCTTGGAATGGGGGGTATGGGGTCTGGTGATGGACACAGGGGTCTGCACATGCAGTCCTCTCTCAGGGACTAGTATTGGGGGATTTGGCCTGGAATGGGGGGTGAGGGGTCTGGTGATGGACACAGGGGTCTGTACATGCATTCCTCTCTCAGGGACTAGTATTGGGGGATTTGGCCTGGAATGGGGGGTATGGGGTCTGGTGATGGACACAGGGGTATGTACATGCATTCCTCTCTCAAGGACTAGTATTGGGGTATTTGGCCTGGAATGGGGGGTATGGGGTCTGGTGATGGACACAGGGGTCTGTACATGCATTCCTCTCTCAGGGACTAGTGTTGGGGGATTTCGCCTGGAATGGGGGGCATGGGGTCTGGTGATGGACACAGGGGTCTGCACATGCATTCCTCTCTCAGGGACTAGTATTGGGGATTTGGCCTGGAATGGGGGGTATGGGGTCTGGTGATGGACACAGGGGTCTGCACATGCATTCCTCTCTCAGGGACTAGTATTGGGGATTTGGCCTGGAATGGGGGGTATGGGGTCTGGTGATGGACACAGGGGTCTGCTCATGCATTCCTCTCTCAGGGACTAGTATTGGGGATTTGGCCTGGAATGGGGGTATGGGGTCTGGTGATGGACACAGGGGTCTGCTCATGCATTATTCTCTCAGGGACTAGTATTGGGGATTTGGCCTGGAATGGGGGTATGGGGTCCGGTGATGGACACAGGGGTCTGTACATGCATTCCTCTCTCAGGGACTAGTATTGGGGGATTTGGCCTGGAATGGGGGGTATGGGGTCTGGCGATGGACACAGGGGTCTGCACATGCATTCCTCTCTCAGGGACTAGTATTGGGGATTTGGCCTGGAATGGGGGGTATGGGGTCCGGTGATGGACGCAGGGGTCTGCACATGCATTCCTCTCTCAGGGACCAGTATTGGGGGATTTGGCCTGGAATGGGGGGTATGGGGTCTGGTGATGGACACAGGGGTCTGCACATGCATTCCTCTCTCAGGGACTAGTATTGGGGTATTTGGCCTGTAATGGGGGATATGGGGTCTGGTGATGGACACAGGGGTCTGTACATGCATTCCTCTCTCAGGGACTAGTATTGGGGGATTTGGCCTGTGATTGGGGATATGGGGTCTGGTGATGGACACAGGGGTCTGTACATGCATTCCTCTCTCAGGGACTAGTATTGGGGTATTTGGCCTGTAATGGGGGATATGGGGTCTGGTGATGGACACAGGGGTCTGTACATGCATTCCTCTCTCAGGGACTAGTATTGGGGGATTTGGCCTGGAATGGGGGGTATGGGGTCTGGTGATGGACACAGGGGTCTGCACATGCATTCCTCTCTCAGGGACTAGTATTGGGGTATTTGGCCTGGAATGGGGGGTATGGGGTCTGGTGATGGACACAGGGGTGTGCACATGCATTCCTCTCTCAGGGACTAGTATTGGGGGTTTTGGCCTGGAATGGGGGTATGGGATCTGGTGATGGACACAGGGGTCTGCACATGCATTCCTCTCTCAGGGACTAGTATTGGGGTATTTGGCCTGGAATGGGGGGTATGGGGTCTGGTGATGGACACAGGGGTCTTCACCTGCATTCCTCTCTCAGGGACCAGTATTGGGGGATTTGGCCTGGAATGGGGAGTATGGGGTCTGGTGATGTACGCAGGGGTCTGCACCTGCATTCCTCTCTCAGGGACTAGTATTGGGGGATTTGGCCTGGAATGGGGGGTATGGGGTCCGGTGATGGACGCAGGGGTCTGCACATGCATTCCTCTCTCAGGGACTAGTATTGGGGTATTTGGCCTGTAATGGGGGATATGGGGTCTGGTGATGGACACAGGGGTCTTCACCTGCATTACTCTCTCAGGGACTAGTATTGGGGATTTGGCCTGGAATTGGGTGTATGGGGTCTGGTGATGGGCACAGGGGTCTTCACCTGCATTCCTCTCTCAGGGACCAGTATTGGGGGATTTGGCCTGGAATGGGGGGTGAGGGGTCTGGTGATGGGCACAGGGGTCTGTACATGCATTCCTCTCTCAGGGACTAGTATTGGGGGATTTGGCCTGGAATGGGGGGTGAGGGGTCTGGTGATGGACACAGGGGTCTGTACATGCATTCCTCTCTCAGGGACTAGTGTTGGGGGAATGGGCGTATGGGGTCTGGTGATGGACACAGGGGTCTGTGCATCTATTCCTCTCTCAGGGACTAGTATTGGGGGATTTGGCCTGGAATGGGGGGTATGGGGTCTGGTGATGGACATAGGGGTCTGTACATGCATTCCTCTCTCAGAGACTAGTATTGGGGGATTTCGCCTGGAATGGGGGGTATGGGGTCTGGTGATGGACACAGGGGTCTGCACGTGCATTCCTCTCTCAGGGACTAGTGTTGGGGGATTTCACCTGGAATGGGGGGTATGGGGTCTGGTGATGGGCACAGGGGTCTGTACATGCATTCCTCTCTCAGGGACTAGTGTTGGGGGATTTGGCCTGGAATGGGGGTTGGGGGGTCTGGTGATGGACACAGGGCTCTGTACATGCCTTCCTCTCTCAGGGACTAGTATTGGTGTATTTGGCCTGGAATGGGGTTATGGGGTCTGGTGATGGGCACAGAGGTCTGCACATGCATTCCTTTCTCAGGGACTAGTATTGGGGGATTTGGCCTGGAATGGGGGGTATGGGGTCTGGTGATGGACACAGGGGTCTGTACATGCATTCCTCTCTCAGGGACTAGTATTGGTGTATTTGGCCTGGAATGGGGGAGGTATGGGGTCTGGTGAGGGGCACAGGGGTCTGTACATGCATTCCTCTCTCAAGGACTAATATTGGGGATTTGTACTGGAATGGGAGGTATGGGGTCTGGTGATGGACACAGGGGTCTTTACATGCATTCCTCTCTCAGGGACTAGTATTGGGGATTTGGCCTGGAATGGGGGCTATGGGGTCTGGTGATGGAAACAGGGGTCTGCACATGCATTCCTCTCTCAGGGACTAGTATTGGGGGATTTGGCCTGGAATGGGGGTGAGGGGTCTGGTGATGGACACAGGGGTCTGTACATGCATTCCTCTCTCAGGGACTAGTGTTGGGGGAATGGGCGTATGGGGTCTGGTGATGGACACAGGGGTCTGTGCATCTATTCCTCTCTCAGGGACTAGTATTGGGGGATTTGGCCTGGAATGGGGGGTATGGGGTCTGGTGATGGACATAGGGGTCTGTACATGCATTCCTCTCTCAGAGACTAGTATTGGGGGATTTCGCCTGGAATGGGGGGTATGGGGTCTGGTGATGGACACAGGGGTCTGCACGTGCATTCCTCTCTCAGGGACTAGTGTTGGGGGATTTCACCTGGAATGGGGGGTATGGGATCTGGTGATGGGCACAGGGGTCTGTACATGCATTCCTCTATCAGGGACTAGTGTTGGGGGATTTGGCCTGGAATGGGGGGTGGGGGGTCTGGTGATGGACACAGGGCTCTGTACATGCCTTCCTCTCTCAGGGACTAGTATTGGTGTATTTGGCCTGGAATGGGGTTATGGGGTCTGGTGATGGGCACAGAGGTCTGCACATGCATTCCTCTCTCAGGGACTAGTATTGGGGGATTTGGCCTGGAATGGGGGTATGGGGTCTGGTGATGGACACAGGGGTCTGTACATGCATTCCTCTCTCAGGGACTAGTATTGGTGTATTTGGCCTGGAATGGGGGAGGTATGGGGTCTGGTGAGGGGCACAGGGGTCTGTACATGCATTCCTCTCTCAAGGACTAATATTGGGGATTTGTACTGGAATGGGAGGTATGGGGTCTGGTGATGGACACAGGGGTCTGCACATGCATTCCTCTCTCAGGGACTAGTGTTGGGGGATTTGGCCTGGAATGGGGTCTGGTGATGGACACAGGGGTCTGTACATGCATTCCTCTCTCAGGGACTAGTATTGGGGGATTTGCCCTGGAATGGGGGTATGGAGTCTGGTGATGGACACAGGGGTCTGCACATGCATTCCTCTCTCAGGGACTAGTATTGGGAGATTTGGCCTGGAATGGGGGCTATGTGGTCTGGTGATGGGCACAGGGGTCTGTACATGCATTCCTCTCTCAGGGACTAGTATTGGGGGATTTGGCCTGGAATGGGGGGTATGGGGTCTGGTGATGGACACAAGGCTCAGCACATGCATTCCTCTCTCAGGGACTAGTATTGGGGTATTTGGCCTGGAATGGGGGGATGGGGTCTGGTGATGGACACAGGGCTCAGTACATGCATTCCTCTCTCAGGGACTAGTATTGGGGGATCTGGCCTGGAATGGGGGGTATGGGGTCTGGTGATGGACAAAGGGGTCTGTACATACATTCCTCTCTCAGGGACTAGTATTGGGGGATTTGGCCTGGAATGGGGGGTATGGGGTCTGGTGATGGACACAGGGGTCTGCACATGCATTCCTCTCTCAGGGACTAGTGTTGGGGTATTTGGCCTGGAATGGGGTGTATGGGGTCTGGTGATGGACACAGGGGTCTGCACATGCATTCCTCTCTCAGGGACTAGTGTTGGGGTATTTGGCCTGGAATGGGGTGTATGGGGTCTGGTGATGGACACAGGGGTCTGCACATGCATTCCTCTCTCAGGGACTAGTATTTGGGGATTTGGCCTGGAATGGGGGTTATGGGGTCTGGTGATGGAAACAGGGGTCTGCACATGCATTCCTCTCTCAGGGACTAGTATTGGGGGATTTCGCCTGGAATGGGGGTATGGGTTCTGGGAATGGACACAGGGGTCTGTACATGCAGTCCTCTCTCAGAGACTAGTATTGGGGGCCTGGAATGGGGGTATGGGGTCTGTGCATGCATTCCTCTCTCAGACTAGTATTGGGGGATTTCGCCTGGAATGGGGGTATGGGGTCTGGTGATGGACACAGGGGTCTGTACATGCATTCCTTTCTGAGGGACTAGTATTGGGGTATTTGTCCTGGAATGGGGGGTGGGGGGTCTGGTGATGGACACAGTGGTCTGCACATGCATTCCTCTCTCAGGGACTAGTATTGGGGTATTTGGCCTGGAATGGGGGGATGGGGTCTGGTGATGGACACAGGGCTCAGTACATGCATTCCTCTCTCAGGGTCTAGTATTGGGGGATCTGGCCTGGAATGGGGGGTATGGGGTCTGCTGATGGACACAGGGGTCTGTACATGCATTCCTTTCTGAGGGACTAGTATTGGGGGATTTGTCCTGGAATGGGGGGGGTATGGGGTCTGGTGATGGACACAGGGGTCTGCACATGCAGTCCTCTCTCAGGGACTAGTATTGGGGGGATTTGGCCTGGAATGGGGGGGTATGGGGTCTGGTGATGGCCACAGGGGTCTGCACATGCATTCCTCTCTCAGGGACTAGTATTGGGGGGATTTGGCCTGGAATGGGGGGTATGGGGTCTGGTGATGGACACAGGGGTCTGTACATGCATTCCTCTCTCAGGGACTAGTATTGGGGGGATTTGGCCTGGAATGGGGGGGTATGGGGTCTGGTGATGGACACAGGGGTCTGCACATGCAGTCCTCTCTCAGGGACTGGTATTGGGGGATTTGGCCTGGAATGGGGGGTGATGGGTCTGGTGATGGACACAGGGGTCTGTACATGCAGTCCTCTCTCAGGGACTGGTATTGGGGGATTTGGCCTGGAATGGGGGGTTTGGGGTCTGGGGATGGACACAGGGGTCTGTACATGCAGTCCTCTCTCAGGGACTAGTATTGGGGGATTTGGCCTGGAATGGGGGGTATGGGGTCTGGTGATGGGCACAGGGGTATGTACATGCAGTCCTCTCTCAGGGACTAGTATTGGGGGATTTGGCTTGGAATGGGGGGTAATGGGTCTGGTGATGGACACAGGGGTCTGCACATGCAGTCCTCTCTCAGGGACTAGTATTGGGGGATTTGGCCTGGAATGGGGGGTGAGGGGTCTGGTGATGGACACAGGGGTCTGTACATGCATTCCTCTCTCAGGGACTAGTATTGGGGGATTTGGCCTGGAATGGGGGGTATGGGGTCTGGTGATGGACACAGGGGTATGTACATGCATTCCTCTCTCAAGGACTAGTGTTGGGGTATTTGGCCTGGAATGGGGGGTATGGGGTCTGGTGATGGACACAGGGGTCTGTACATGCATTCCTCTCTCAGGGACTACTGTTGGGGGATTTCGCCTGGAATGGGGGGCATGGGGTCTGGTGATGGACACAGGGGTCTGCACATGCATTCCTCTCTCAGGGACTAGTATTGGGGATTTGGCCTGGAATGGGGGGTATGGGGTCTGGTGATGGACACAGGGGTCTGCACATGCATTCCTCTCTCAGGGACTAGTATTGGGGATTTGGCCTGGAATGGGGGGTATGGGGTCTGGTGATGGACACAGGGGTCTGCTCATGCATTCCTCTCTCAGGGACTAGTATTGGGGATTTGGCCTGGAATGGGGGTATGGGGTCCGGTGATGGACACAGGGGTCTGCTCATGCATTCCTCTCTCAGGGACTAGTATTGGGGATTTGGCCTGTAATGGGGGTATGGGGTCCGCTGATGGACACAGGGGTCTGTACATGCATTCCTCTCTCAGGGACTAGTATTGGGGGATTTGGCCTGGAATGGGGGGTATGGGGTCTGGCGATGGACGCAGGGGTCTGCACATGCATTCCTCTCTCAGGGACTAGTATTGGGGATTTGGCCTGGAATGGGGGGTATGGGGTCCGGTGATGGACGCAGGGGTCTGCACATGCATTCCTCTCTCAGGGACCAGTATTGGGGGATTTGGCCTGGAATGGGGGGTATGGGGTCTGGTGATGGACACAGGGGTCTGCACATGCATTCCTCTCTCAGGGACTAGTATTGGGGTATTTGGCCTGTAATGGGGGATATGGGGTCTGGTGATGGACACAGGGGTCTGTACATGCATTCCTCTCTCAGGGACTAGTATTGGGGGATTTGGCCTGTAATTGGGGATATGGGGTCTGGTGATGGACACAGGGGTCTGTACATGCATTCCTCTCTCAGGGACTAGTATTGGGGTATTTGGCCTGTAATGGGGGATATGGGGTCTGGTGATGGACACAGGGGTCTGTACATGCATTCCTCTCTCAGGGACTAGTATTGGGGGATTTGGCCTGGAATGGGGGGTATGGGGTCTGGTGATGGACACAGGGGTCTGCACATGCATTCCTCTCTCAGGGACTAGTATTGGGGTATTTGGCCTGGAATGGGGGGTATGGGGTCTGGTGATGGACACAGGGGTGTGCACATGCATTCCTCTCTCAGGGACTAGTATTGGGGGATTTGGCCTGGAATGGGGTGGTGGGGGGTCTGGTGATGGACACAGGGGTGTGCACATGCATTCCTCTCTCAGGGACTAGTATTGGGGGATTTGGCCTGGAATGGGGGTATGGGGTCTGGTGATGGACACAGGGGTCTGCACATGCATTCCTCTCTCAGGGACTAGTATTGGGGTATTTGGCCTGGAATGGGGGGTATGGGGTCTGGTGATGGACACAGGGGTCTTCACCTGCATTCCTCTCTCAGGGACCAGTATTGGGGGATTTGGCCTGGAATGGGGAGTATGGGGTCTGGTGATTTACGCAGGGGTCTGCACCTGCATTCCTCTCTCAGGGACTAGTATTGGGGGATTTGGCCTGGAATGGGGGGTATGGGGTCCGGTGATGGACGCAGGGGTCTGCACATGCATTCCTCTCTCAGGGACTAGTATTGGGGTATTTGGCCTGTAATGGGGGATATGGGGTCTGGTGATGGACACAGGGGTCTTCACCTGCATTACTCTCTCAGGGACTAGTATTGGGGATTTGGCCTGGAATTGGGTGTATGGGGTCTGGTGATGGGCACAGGGGTCTTCACCTGCATTCCTCTCTCAGGGACCAGTATTGGGGGATTTGGCCTGGAATGGGGGGTGAGGGGTCTGGTGATGGGCACAGGGGTCTGTACATGCATTCCTCTCTCAGGGACTAGTATTGGGGGATTTGGTCTGGAATGGGGGTATGGGGTCTGGTGATGGACACAGGGGTCTGCTCATGCATTCCTCTCTCAGGGACTAGTATTGGTGTATTTGGCCTGGAATGGGGGAGGTATGGGGTCTGGTGATGGGCACAGGGGTCTGTACATGCATTCCTCTCTCAGGGACTAGTATTCGGGGATTTGGCCTGGAATGGGGGGTATGGGGTCTGGTGATGGACACAGGGGTCTGCACATGCATTCCTCCCTCAGGGACTAGTATTGGGGGATTTGGCCTGGAATATGGGGTATGGGGTCTGGTGATAGACACAGGGGTCTGCACATGCATTCCTCTCTCAGGGACTAGTGTTGGGGGATTTGGCCTGGAATGGGGTCTGGTGATGGACACAGGGGTCTGTACATGCATTCCTCTCTCAGGGACTAGTATTGGGGTTTTTGCCCTGGAATGGGGGGATGGGGTCTGGTGATGGACACGGGGCTCAGTACATGCATTCCTCTCTCAGGGACTAGTATTGGGGGATCTGCCCAGGAATGGGGGGTATGGGGTCTGGTGATGGACACAGGGGTCTGTACATGCATTCCTCTCTCAGGGACTAGTATTCGGGGATTTGGCCTGGAATGGGGGGTATGGGGTCTGGTGATGGACACAGGGGTCTGCACATGCATTCCTCCCTCAGGGACTAGTATTGGGGGATTTGGCCTGGAATATGGGGTATGGGGTCTGGTGATGGACACAGGGGTATGCACATGCATTCCTCCCTCAGGGACTAGTATTGGGGGATTTTGCCTGGAATGGGGGGTGAGGGGTCTGGTGATGGGCACAGGGGTCTGCACATGCATTCCTCTCTCAGGGACTAGTGTTGGGGGATTTCGCCTGGAATGGGGGTATGGGGTCCGGTGATGGACACAGGGGTCTGCACATGCTCTTCTGCCTTGCTAACAGTGTTCCTGAATCTTAGAGAAGTGTACCTTTCCATATTCTTTCTTTTTCCCTCCATTTCTCACAAACTTATTGGAGTGCCATCTAGTTAAGCGCTCACCTCTGTATGAAAATAAGTGGTGTTTTACTGTGACTTATCTGATAAGGAAAAAGGGGTGTACATATTACAATAGTAAATGTGTTTAGAATATTGTACAACAAGAGTGCTGGAGTGTTTCAAACCGTGTGTTTTTAAATAAATAATTATATACTTTGATACCAAAGCTCTGGTCAGTGTTTGCTTGTATTATTGTGTCTGAGTGCCTATTGTGTATACTTTGCATACTGCCTAACTCTTCCTGAGGGAAGTCTGACTGCTCAGCCACAGCTACCAGGTAAATCTGGGTGGTGCAGACTGCTACCAAGTGGGTTTACTGCCAACACCTGTAGTCTTAAATCTTTTGCAGTGTTCCCTAAGGGAACTGCACAGGTTTCTGCCTAACAGCATCCAGTCTGCGTGGCACAGGTACAGGGTCACTGTTATTATGTCTGCACTACCTGTGTGAGCCTCAGGTTGGCATCCAGTCTGCCTGGCACAGGAACAGGCTCATGTGTAAACATCGTTATCTCGAAGACATTGTCAGTGAAGGGAAGAAGATCACAGTTTTGCAGTAAGTGCAGTTCTTGTTTACCTAACTATGCTAGGCTGAGGCAGCTGGCTTCCTGCACTGAAAATCCAATCAAGCATTGTTTTCTCGTTTTTCTTAAGCTCATGTTACTCATGTGAATATGTTCTTGACTCCCAGTCGCTTATCACATGATGAAGCCCAGTGTGGGTGCCAGGCCAAGGCTACGGTTATCTATGGGTCCTGCCCAGGTTTGCTGGATGGCTTGGGCAGGAGGGACCTAACATCAGAGCTATGGCTGTAGACTCTTCTCACACTGCTGATAAATGTTATTGTGTGGTATTGGGATTTGTGCCGCACACTGCTGCTAAATGTTATTGTGTGGTATTTGGATTTGTGCCGCACACTGCTGCTAAATGTTATTGTGTGGTATTGGGATTTGTGCCGCACAGTGCTGCTACATGTTATTGTGTGGTATTGGGATTTGTGACTCACACTACTGATAAATGTTATTGTGTGGTATTGGGATTTGTGCCGCACACTGCTGCTGAAAGTTATTGTGTGGTATTGGGATTTGTGCCGCACACTGCTGCTGAAAGTTATTGTGTGGTATTGGGATTTGTACCGCACACTGCTGCTGAATGTTATTGTGTGGGGTGAAAGGGCGTGGGTGTTTGCCCCGATTTTGCCACGATTTGGTAGTTCTGGAGTCTGCCGTTGCTCTCTGTCCCCTAAACCCCGCCACCTCCTGGATATTGCTGCTGCTAGACCCCGCCAGGGTGGAAGCCCGCGGGGGTGAAAGGGCATGGGTGTTTGCTGCGATTTTGCTGCGATTTGGGATTCTGGAGTCTACCCTTGCTGTCTGCCTCCTCCTGCATATTTCTGCTGCTGGACCCCGCCAGTGTGGAAGCCTGCGGGGGTGAAAGGGCGCAGGTGTTTGCTCCCGCCTGGGTGTTCACGCCCCGCAGGGATGGGATCCCAATAGGCGTATGAGGTTAGTGCCTGCAGAATAACCCCTATGAGGTGAGCTTCATTTTTCGTGTTTTTAACTTTTTGGATTTTTCTCCCGTGAATGGAAATGGCTGATGTTATGGAAGGAGGGGCCTTCTCTTCCCCTTTCACCCCCCTCTTTCTTACCAAATCTTCCCTCCTCTTCAACTCACAAGGACCTCTAGTCCCGCAGGTGCTTCGGAAACCCATTATGGGGCGAAGAGGGAAGGGGGGCCTGTCAATTAAAACCGCAGCGGTTTTCTCAGGATTTGCAGGGCGGTGGCATGCAGGGGAATGGAGGTATAAAAGGGGTCGGAGTACCCCACCCGTCTATGGACACCGTTTGTAACCCTGAGGGGGCCCTGGGGGAATCTGTATTAGTACTATCGGTTCCATGTAATAATGTCCCCACAAAAATGTCGCCATGCAAAAAAATCGCCGAAAAATGGCGTTTTTTTTGTGGGGAATTATTGCATGGAACATGTGGGGGATACCCCTGCAACCCCCAAAGTCTTTTTTTTTTTTGGCTGCCCCTCTCCCCATATATATGGTCACCCATATAATATCGCCACAACCTTTTCCTGGCGATATTATGTACGACAACCCTATATATGGGGATAATATTACCTGATACCGTACTATCCTGCACCCACAGCCCTTAGGTGGCGGCTCCACCTCAGCCCTCTGGGGCTTTCCGCCCCACTAATCGGAACTCGCCTCTCGCCCTTGGACTGGCTAGTCTTCTCCTGGATGCACCCCTACCCAAAGCTGACTTGTTGACTGATCTGCTAACCCCTGGGGGGGCTTTGACAGTGTGGCGACTGCTGCTTTCCTGGATATCTTGGCTATTGGCTGTGAAAGGATTTCCAGGGGCATTGCGAATGAGTCTGGCGGATGCACTTCTTCAGCTCCATCTTTGGTGTCCATCCACGCCCTCCCCTCCTCTGCTCCAAACCCTGATTCCTCAGTCCTACACCAGTCACTGGTACTTTCAGTAGTCCATCTCTCCCACCTCCTGTGACCATGGCTGCTGACACAGGGGACCCAGGCTGTGAGGGAGCGGTGAAGAAAAACTGGCTAGCCCCCCCGTTAAGCCCCTGGAGCGAGCCCATGCTGGATGCTCTCTCAGGGGCTAACTCTTTTTTTACACCTTAGCCCCCTCTGGGTTCCTAAACCCCACATAAAGGGAGATCATCGCCCGCAGGCTTTATCCTCCAGTGTATCAGCCAACTTGCCAACTTGCTTTTGTTAAGACTTGCGTTCTGAATTTGCTGTGAATACAAATCTGCTATTGACCCTGATTAAGGGGGTGTTGGGGGCTAGAGGGGTGGTAGGTGGGGGCTTGTCAGAGGATGGATCTGAGGGGCCGAACTTAGCCGGTGCCAAAGGGCCAAACCCTTCTTCTCCTTGTCCCTCCCCTGTCCCCACGGTTTTGATTTCCCCACCCATGAAGAGCCGCACAGTGGTGGTCCAACATCCAGTGTTATTCCCTCTGAGGGAGCCCACAGGGAGCCCAGCTGTGGGGGGTGAGTTTCTATCACTGCAGAACCCTGTTGTGATGGTCAAGGGCAGGGTGCATTCAGTGGGGCGGGCAGCCAATGTATTAACCCCCTACCACAGGAGGTCATTGTCCAGGCATCATCTATGTGAAGGACGTGATAGCAATACAGTGTTCCTTCATGGGGTTCCTAAACCTTCCCGTTTCAAGAGAAGCAAGGGATGCCCTCTTGCATAAATGCCTTCACTGGATGCGGAATGTGGGAGACCGTGGGTTTGTGTCCAGGGGCTCTCTGCTAGAATGCACTAGGTTTTTTTCAAGCCATGCCAAATCGGACACTGTCAAATTGGTTCTAAGGGGCGCTTATATGGTTAGGGATGTTATGGAAAAATGCAACCGTCATGGGCGGACGAGACAAAGTGGGATTACAGTCAGCTCCACTCTCAATTCTGGACACATGTTGCCTTTGAGTGTCACCACTGGCAATCAACCCCTGTCAGGGGCAAATCTTATCCCATTGGGCCCAAGGCGCGATGGGTGCCATAGGAGACATGGGGGAGGTGGGTGTTGACCAGGAGTCAAAGGCTTTGTCTGGTGGCATTTTCTTTTTTTTCCTGTTCTGATGGCTATGTTGTAATTTTGCACAAGAAATGTATTTTTAGGATGTACTTTGATGGCCTTTTGGCCAAATAAAGTTGTCGGATGGATGGTAATGGGATTTGTGCCGCACACTGCTGCTAAATGTTATTGTGTGGTATTGGGATGTGTGCCGCACACTGCTGCTAAATGTTATTGTGTGTTATTGGAATGTGTGCTGCACACTGCTGGTAAATGTTATTGTGTGTTATTGGGATGTTTGCCGCACACTGCTGGTAAATGTTATTGTGTGTTATTGGGATTTGAGCCGCACACTGCTGCTGAATGTCATTGTGTTGTATTGGGATTTTTGCTGCACATTGCTGCTTAATGTTATTGTGTGGTATTGGGATTGGTGCCGCACACTGCTGCTACATGTCATTGTGTGGTATTGGGATTCATGCCACACACTGCTGAAAAATGTTATTGTGTGGTATTGGGATTTGTGCCGCACACTGCTGCTAAATGTTATTGTGTGGTATTGGGATTTGTGCCGCACACGTCTGCTGAATGTTATTGTGTGGTATTGGGATTTGTGCCGCACACTGCTGCTAAATGTTATTGTGTGTTATTGGGATTTGTGCCGCACGCTGCTGCTAAATGTTATTGTGTGTTACAGGGATTTGTGCCGCACACTGCTGCTAAATGTCATTCTGTGGTACTGGGATTTGTGACTCACACTGCTGCTAAATGTTATTGTGTGGTATTGGAATTTGTGCCGCACACTGCTGCTACTGGGATTTGTGACTCACGCTCCTGCTAAATGTTATTGTGTGGAATTAGGATTTGTGCTGCACGCTGCTGCTAAATGTTATTGTGTGTTACAGGGATTTGGGCCGCACACTGCTGCTAAATGTTATTGTGTGGTACTGGGATTTGTGACTCACACTGCTGCTAAATGTTATTGTGTGGTATTGGGATTTGTGCTGCACACTGCTGCTAAATGTTATTGTGTGG
This sequence comes from Ambystoma mexicanum, assembly GCF_040938575.1. Classification (NCBI taxonomy): domain Eukaryota; kingdom Metazoa; phylum Chordata; class Amphibia; order Caudata; family Ambystomatidae; genus Ambystoma; species Ambystoma mexicanum. The sequence goes on from NC_090933.1 coordinate 1,378,274,312, forward strand.
TATTGGGATGTGTACCGCACACTGCTGCTAAATGTTATTGTGTTGTATTGGGACTTGTGCCGCACACTGCTGCTAAATGTTATTGTGTGGTATTGGGATTTGTGCCGCACAATGCTGCTAAATGTTATTGTGTGGTATTGGGATTTGTGCCGCACACTGCTGCTAAATGTTATTGTGTTGTATTGGGATTTGTGCCGCACACTGCTGCTAAATGTTATTGTGTGGTATTGGGATTTGTGCCGCACACGTCTGCTGAATGTTATTGTGTGGAATTGGGATTTGTGCCGCACACTGCTGCTAAATGTCATTGCGTGGTATTGGGATTGGTGCCGCACACTGCTGCTAAATGTTATTGCGTGGTATTGGGATGTGTGCTGCACACTGCTGCTGAATGTTATTGTGTGGTATTGGGATTTGTGCCGCACACTGCTGCTAAATGTTATTGTGTGTTATTGGGATTTGTGCCGCACGCTGCTGCTAAATGTTATTGTGTGTTACAGGGATTTGTGCCGCACACTGCTGCTAAATGTTATTGTGTGGTACTGGGATTTGTGACTCACGCTGCTGCTATATGTTATTGTGTGGAATTAGGATTTGTGCCGCACGCTGCTGCTAAATGTTATTGTGTGTTACAGGGATTTGTGCCGCACACTGCTGCTAAATGTTATTGTGTGGTACTGGGATTTGTGACTCACACTGCTGCTAAATGTTATCGTGTGAAATTGGGATTTGTGCTGCACACTGCTGCTAAATGTTATTGTGTGGTATTGGGATGTGTGCCGCACACTGCTGCTAAATGTTATTGTGTTGTATTGGGACTTGTGCCGCACACTGCTGCTAAATGTTATTGTATGGTATTGTGATTTGGGCCGCACACTGCTGCTAAATGTTATTGTCTGGTATTGGGATTTGTGTCGCACACTGCTGCTAAATGTTAGTGTGTAGTATTGGGATTTGTGCCGTACACTGCTGCTAAATGTTATTGTGTGGTATTGGGATTTGGGCCTCACACTGCTGCTAAATGTTATTGTGTGGTATTGGGATTTGGGCCTCACACTGCTGCTAAATGTTATTGTGTGGTATTGGGATGTGTGCCGCACACTGCTGCTAAATGTTATTGTGTGGTATTGGGATTTGAGCCGCACACTGCTGCTAAATTCTATTGTGTGGTATTGGGATGTGTGCTGCACACTGCTGCTAAATGTTATTGTGTGGTATTGGGATGTGTGCCGCACACTGCTGCTGAATGTCATTGTGTGGTATTGGGATTGGTGCCGCACACTGCTGCTACATGTTATTGTGTGGTATTGGGATTCATGCCACACACTGCTGCAAAATGTTATTGTCTGGTATTGGGATGTGTGCCCCACACTGCTGCTAAATGTTATTTTGTGGTATTGAGATTTGTGCCGCACACTGCTGGTAAACGTTATTGTGTGGTATTGGGGTGTGTGCCGCACACTGCTGCGAAATGTTATTGTGTGGTATTGGGTTTTGTGCCGCACACGTCTGCTGAATGTTATTGTGTGGTATTGGGTTTTGTGCCGCACACGTCTGCTGAATGTTATTGTGTGGTATTGGGATTTGTGCCGCACACGTCTTCTGAATGTTATTGTGTGGTATTGGGATGTGTGCCGCACACTGCTGCTAAATGTTATTGTGTGGTATTGGGATGTGTGCCGCACACTGCTGCTAAATGTTATTGCGTGGTATTGGGATGTGTGCTGCACACTGCCGCTAAATATTATTATATGGTATGTGGATTTGTGCTGCACACTGCTGCTGATTGTTATTGTGTGGTATTGGGATTCGTGGCACACACTGCTGTTAAATGTTATTGTGTGTTATTGTGATCTATGGCACACACTGCTGCTAAATGTTATTGTGTGGTACTGGGATTTGTGCCTCATGCTGCTGCTAAATGTTATTGTGTGGAATTAGGATTTGTGCCGCACACGTCTGCTAAATGTTATTGTGTGGTATTGGGATTTGTGCCGCACACTGCTGCTAAATGTTATTGTGTGGTATTGGGATTTGTGCCGCACACTGCTGCTAAATGTTATTGTGTTGTATTGGGACTTGTGCCGCACACTGCTGCTGAATGTTATTTTGTGGTATTGTGATTTGTGCCGCAGACTGCTGCTGAATGTTATTGTGTGGTATTGGGATGTGTGCCACACACTGCTGCTAAATGTTATTATGTGGTATTGGGATTTGTGCCGCAAACTGCTGCTGAATGTTAATGTATGGTATTGGGATTTGTGCCGCACACTGCTGGTAAATGTTATTGTGTGGTATTGGGATGTGTGCCGCACACTGCTGCTAAATGTTATTGTGTGGTACTGGGATTTGTGCCACACACTGCTGCTAAATGTTATTGTGTGGTATTGGGATTTGTGCCGCACACTGCTGCTGAATGTTATTGTGTGGTACTGGGATTTGTGCCACACACTGCTGCTGAATGTTAATGTATGGTATTGTGATTTGTGCCACACACTGCTGCTAAATGTTATTTTGTGGTATTATGATTTGTGCCGCACACTGCTGCTAAATGTTATTGTGTGGTACTGGGATTTGTGCCACACACTGCTGCTGAATGTTAATGTATGGTATTGTGATTTGTGCCACACGCTGCTGCTAAATGTTATTGTGTGGTACTGGGATTTGTGCCACACACTGCTGCTAAATGTTATTGTGTGGTACTGGGATTTGTGCCGCACACTGCTGCTAAATGTTATTGTGTGGTACTGGGATTTGTGCCACACACTGCTGCTGAATGTTAATGTATGGTATTGTGATTTGTGCCACACGCTGCTGCTAAATGTTATTGTGTGGTATTGGGATTTGTGCCACACACTGCTGCTGTTTGCATTTCTACAGCCGCTGACGTTGATATGAAATGAAAGAGTTACTGTCCACATTGGTTACCGTTATCTACACTCAGCCCGGTGGATTTACCACAGCATTATGAGTGGTGGTGCAGTGGCGTAAGTTTCCATTTATTGGGTCCTTTATTCTCTACAATGGTTTTGGTGAATTTGCGGTAACATATTTACCACCGTGCTTTTACCTCTCTGCCGAACTTGAAATGAGGCCCAAGGTTTTCTGCATAACTGTTGGTTTGTGTAGAACCAGGAGCAACTGGCACCTGTGTGGGTGTGTGTTCTAGGTGGATAGCGATTTGTACACCTTAGATGTTCTGTTTCCAAGTGGGAGATCGGAAGGTTCTAGGGGACTAGAGGTTTGGTTAGTGGTCGGGTATGCAAGCTGATTGGAGAGGTGTAGAGTTGTGACTCTTTTGTTGTGTGGGTGGATGAAACATGAAGTTGCTAGTGGGATTTGCTTTTTGCGTGAGTTTTTGTGAGCTAGTTTTGACGTCCTTACTCTTGGCAATGTAGAACCTTTAAGAAAGGGTTCCGGTCCTTAGCTTTATTCTGGTTTTTTGCCGTGTTTCAAAAATATTGTTGATTACTTTAATGTTAACAGCTGTTCTTGAGTGCTGTGCTGGACCAAAGGTATTTTTGGCAGGTTTCATTTGAGTATTCCTGCAGGTGTGTTCCTAGTAGTTAGTGTGCTTCTGCAGGTGTGTTCCTAGTAGTTAGTTTGCTCCTTGTGCTCCTGCAGGCGTGTCTCCAGTAGTTAGTTTGTTCCTTGTGCTCCTGCAGGTGTGTTTCTAGTAGTTGGTTTGCTCCTTGTGCTCCTGAAGGTGTGTTCCGAGTAGTTAGTTTGCTCCTTGTACTCCTTCAGGTGTGTCTCCAGTAGGTAGTTTGCTCCTTGTGCTCCTGCAGGTGTGTTCCTAGTAGTTAGTTTGTTCCTTATGTTCTCCCTGGTGAGATTTTCTTTTCGGGTGGCTGTTGAGTTTTCTGATGGTGTTGATGCTACATGGGTGAACCTGTATGCCATTTTGTTCCAAGCTGATTAGAGGTCCTAGCGTTTGTTTTTGCAGGTTTGTTCCTTGCTGAGTGTGGGCTCATGTTTCTCATTCTCGTTGGACCTTTGTTGGGTGGATGCCAGATCCTCTCATGGGGGCTCTTCATGGCTGTGTGCCCCAATGTATTGTTTTTCGCTTGGTGGTGAGTTTTCCTATCCTGGTGCCTGTGGTGTATACTAGTGGCTGCCTGTAGGTTTCTTTCCTGTTGCTCATTAGTTCCATGTGTTGTTTCCGGGGCATCAGAAGGGCTGCTTCTGTGTGAGATTCTAGCCTGATGCGATTGGGTGACTGGATTTGGTTTTTTTGGTCAGTTTGTCCCTTATTGAGCATTTGATGTGTATGTTCATTCTGGTGCAGTGTTTGTTGGGTGAGTGGCAGGTGATATGATGGTGGCCACTTTGTTGTGGCATATTGTAGTGTATTCGTCACTCCCTGGCTTCTGGGCTGTTCTATCTCTCAGTGTTTCATTAGCTCAGTAAATGAAAAGTGGTTTTATGTTGTCCAGATGTCTTAAGGGGTGAGGTCCACAGTGTTGCTATGAGGGTGCAGAAAGCTGCACCTCCTTATTTGATTGTCTCATCCCACCCGAATTCATTGCTAGACATAAGGCTCTGTCGGCCTTGGTAGCAGGTGATGATTTGGAAAGCAATTTCGCTCCCTGACCATGAGTCTTTCCTTCACTGGTATCTGTTGGAGGCTTCGTGTTCCCGTCTGTTTAGTCTCATTAGAGGTCTCAGCATTGTTTTTTGATATGTTGTCATTTCTTGGTGCAGTGGTTTGGCACACCATTGCAGAGCATGTGTGTGTAGTCGATCCTTGACACCATCAGTGGAATCATGTTGAGGGCCCTGCATCTAAAGTTGAGACATGGCTGTTACATCGTATTGGGCGTAGGTTGTAGAAGCATTTCCGCTCTATGCTGTTGATTTACAGAGTGCACTATCCATGAGAAATCCAAGATGTGTTATCACTGTTCTGGTGTCATTCCCATGTGTACGGGCCATGGAGGCAGTACATCGGGTCCGGTATTGTTCTGAGGGGTGACCATAATTTCTGTTTTGTTTGGATTCAGTTTCACCCAGCCATCTATTTCTCTAAGACAGCTCATTCGGGAGTTGAGTCAACACCCTTGGCCGTCTTGGAAAATGAGCGTCATCTGCATCTGAACTGTAACATCCCCAAAGGTTTCCAATAAACCATTCAACTGGGTTACTGTAAAGACTGGAGGGGGGTATCTGTACTCCCGCCCACTATATGGCACAGAGCTCCCCAGCCAAGATTCTCTATAGGGTAGCTATGGACGAGCAATCAAGGCTTAAGCTCTCAGGAGGTGGTACGGGCTGGTTCTTAAGCACAGTGTAGTCCCCAAGCCCCCACAAAGGAATGTCCACACACTATGTTATGTGCAAACACAGTTCTTTATATAAAAATAAGGTTCAAGATATACACACAATTAATAAAACACTTTGTACTTTGGTAAATCTAATATGGCAAATATATACAATGTCTATGTGGTACCACTCTTAACTATTGACTCCTTTAAAATGCACTAACTGCTGACAGTAATACTGCAATACAAATCAAACAGTAATGTGGCTCGACATAGGAATGAAGGCAAGTTAAGTTAAAGAATGGCAGAATGTTGTCCACCTCTACCAAAGCACAAATCTGAGTGAGGATCCCCCCACCTGGGCAACCTGTAAAAGAGTATATTAACAAGCCCAGTCCATTTATGTTTACGTAGTCTTGTTCCTGTTAAAAAATGTTCTCCTAACCAAATGTATCTTAGTTAACAGAGTTTCTTTGACGGCATGTCAACAGATTCCTCGTGAGTGGACTCCCTTTAAAGCAGGAGCCATGGTCGTCGAGATTCCGTGACGAAAAGGTAAACACTGTTTTCTTGACAGCAGCTTCAAAATTTGCGGTGCTCATCGATGATCGGTCGTGGATGTCCTGCATAGGTGAGGCATGCGGTGCACCTCAATGACAGACTTCGGTGCCGCAAAGAGGACTCCATTACGAGCGTAGGCGTCGACGATGTGGATTCGACCATGGCTGGATCTTCACTCGTTGGCGTCTTTGAGGACTTCAGGTGGCGGGAAACCCACCGGCGGATTCTCCTTGGTCATCGGCGACCTTGACCAGCTGTCCCTGCTTCTGGGCAACACGACTCGACGGGCTTCGAGCGGTCATGGTGATCCTCCGAATCCTGGTCGACGGTGATGGACATTGAGGGCCTCAATGTCCTGGTGCTTTACTTCAATGTTTCTCGGCGGACCCCATCTCCGGTCGACAGCCTTTTGGGACCGACTTCCAGGGTGCCTTGGTGAAGATCAGCTTCTGCAGGATGTTCCCTCGTAGCTCGAGGAGAGGTCCTCTAAACAGGTCCTCTCTTGGATCAGTCCTTGACAGACACGACAGCTTTCACATTTCGTCGACTGACAGCTGCAACAAACCTTCTTCTTCCAGCTGGGTCTCAAGGATAAGCAGCTTCAAGTTTCAACTTCAGCTTCTGAACAATCTTGCTAAGTGAGAGGTTCCCAGATATACAGATCTGTCCCTCATTCACACTGCTGAGCCAAGCTCAGTCAGCCAATCAGTCAGAAGGGCATTCATGCAGGCAGGCAACCAATCAGGCTCACAGTGCATTCCGGCCATTCACTTCCACCCAGATACCCATGAATGTGGATTGGGGTTGGCACCCAGTCTTTCAGCACAGGACACTGCATTCATGTCAGTTTCGGGCAGGGCTGTCTCATTCTTACACACACAGAAACCAGACACCCATAACAGGGAATGCATATTGGTCACACCCTCCCTTCACACAGGTCCCACCCCAAGGCTGTACCCACAACATACAGTCACTGTTAAGGCTCCAGCCAGTGTGGCCTGGACATCCCCACAATACCATACATGGTTCTTCCACCCAACAGCCAATCAGGGAAAAGGACAGAGTCGGGGCTTCCCAGGACATTGGGAATCCAAGGTAACAGAAAATGGAAACCTACAGGCCACAGGGGCCATCTTGTCTTCTATCAGGAATACACTGATTTCTATGGCAGGGCCTGGGTATCCCAAAATGTAGGCTACTCAGAGCACATGTCAAATTCAGCATGGAGCTGCCACCAGCCCATAGCCTGCCCTGTGGCCCACACAAAGGTGCTCAAAAACATACACTAGGAGTACAGGGTTCTGCCCCCACTCATGGTTGCCATAAGGGTATTCCAAGGGTCTCTGTTCACCACAACCAAAAAGAGGAAGAGCTGCGCTGCCAGGAGTTCCATATGGACTCCTGTGCAGAAAACAACACATAACACACCTGATAAGGGAGTAAAGGACAAGGACATGGAGGCCCTGTCCCTCCAATGCATTTCCAGCATCACTGTCACCTTCCCCCATAGGTAAGCGTGGTCTAATCTCCCACGAGATTGACACCCTCATCCAGACGGTCAACATAGCTTCTGGAAAGGCCCTATGCATTATCATGACTCTTCCCTTGTCTATGCTCAATAAACCCTTGCAGACTAATGGACCAACTGAGCAGTTTCGGGTTTTCACCCTTCATTTGCATAAGCCACTTCAGGGGCGTATGGTCTGTTTGGACCTTGAAGGTAGACCCCGTAAGGTAGGGCCAAAAACGCCTAAAGCTCCAAACTATACTGAAACATTCCTTTTCAACAGTAGCCCACCTAGGTTCTCTACCTTTGAGTTGCCTACTGATTAATATGATAGGATGTTCCCTCCCTTTGTCATCTAACTGGGACAAGACAACGCCAATTCCGGTGTCACAGGCATCAGTTTGAACAATAAAGGGTTTGCTGTAGTCAGGCGCACAAAACACAGGTGCCCTACACAGACTTTTCTTCAAGCCAACAAAGGTCCTCTGACAGTCTTCCGTACAGTTAACCTTCCTCGGTTGTTTGGGCGATGTCAGAGCTTTCAGAGGGGTAGCTATGGTTCCATAGTCTGCCATGAAGTGCCGGTAATACTCACTGAGGCCCAAAAAATCTGTCACCTAGGTTTGAGTAGTGGGAGTCTCCCAGTCATGTACATCCTGTACTTTACTGGGAAGAGGTTGGATTCGACCCCCTGCTACCTCATGACAAAGGTAAGTGACTTTCCCCTGAGCTATCTGGCACTTGGTGGACTTGATAGTGAGGTAGCCCTTTTCAAGTCCTGCAACACCCGATCCAAATGAGTCAAATGCTGTTCCCAGGTGGAACTGTAGACAGCAATGTCGTCTAGGTAGGCCACACAAAAGGCCTCCAGCCCACTGAGCGCATGATTGTTTACAAATTTGGCAGCACCTATGGTGTCCATGAGCTCATCAGCCCTGGGCAATGGGTGCACGTCAGTTTTGATGATGGTATTGACTTCTCGGTATTCCACACAGAACCTCCAATCCTTGGTACCTGCCTGGGAACTTACCTTGGGGACAGGCACCACTGAACTGGACCAGGGACTGGCAGAGGGTTCAATTACACCCAGTTCCAACATCTTGGCTACCTCAGTCTGGAATTGGTTCTTTACAGTATCTGCCATCTGATAGCACCTGCTTTTGACAGGTTCATTGTGACCAGTGTCAATTTCGTGCCTGCACCACGGGGTGAGGCCTGGCGCCAGAGAGAACAGAGAGTCATACTGCCGGAGCAAAGCCCTGCAGGCCCTCTGCTGCTCTAGTGTCAGATCTGGAGAGAGATGCACTCCCTCCACTGAGCCATCCTGAGGGTTGCTATGCAGCAAATCCAGAAGGGGCTCACTCTCATCCTCCTCTTGCCCTGAAGCTAGCAGAATACATGAGACTTCCACTAGCATGTGGAAAGGGTTGAGATTATTAATGTGGAATATCTGAGGAGCTTCCCCAAGGACTCCCGTGTCAACCAGATCATTGACTTTGCCCATCTTGGAGATTATCTGAACGGGTCCAGACCACTTATCTACCAAAGCTTGAGGTTTGGTAGCCTTCATCACAAGGATCTACTGTCCTGAAGTCCAATCCACTTGGAGGCTACTATCTATCGGCCACCTGGTCAGATTTCCTCCTTCCTCTCTGAGTGGGTGGACCTCTCCTCTTCCCTCCTGGTCTCGACCACTCAACTCTTCCTTCTTGGAAACTTTAACATTTACCTGGATGCTTCCTATCCTTCCTCTGGACTATTTTGCGATCTCTGCAACTCTCTCTCACTCTCTATTCTCCCCTCTGGCCTGACTCACTCTGCAGGACACACTCTAGATGTTCTGATCACCTCAGACCTTCTCCTTTCTGTCCCTCTCACCACTGCCCTCTCCTGGAGTGATCACTTTCTCCTATTCTCCCGGCTCACCCTCTCTATCCCTCAAGCCAAGCCAACTCCAACACTTCCACCCACCTTCTCGGTTATCCGACCCATGAAGCGTGTGTCAGTTGAGGCTTTCGCCACCACTTTCGCACACCCCCTCTCCCTTTGGCTGACTCTCAACTTGACACTGCCCTTTCCATGCTCCACTCTGCTTGATGTTCTTGCCCCTGTCATGAGGATCCGCTTGAAGCCAAAAGTCAAGTGCAAGGCCTGGTATGACTTAGACCTCGTCACCCTCAAACGCAAGTGCAGGGTGGCTGAGAGGAAATGGCGTACTTCATGTACATCCTCTGACAAATTGGTCTGCCACCAGCTCCAAAGGCAATACTCTGTCCGCACCAAGACGAGATCCCACATCCAAGCCCGCGTCTCTGCAGCATCTAACAACTCGTCCAAACTCTTTAAAATCTGCAAGGAACTGGCCAATCCTGCAGCAGTTGCTACCTCTCCTGTTCCCTCCCAGGCCCTCTGCACAGCTCTGGCTTCTCATTTTATCTCTAAAACTCAGGACATCCTGTCCTCTCTCTCTCTCCCGCCCCTCCCTCTACTCCCTGCTCTTCCTCTGGCCCTTCTTTGGCCACCTCTCCTCTCCCTCCTCTGCCTTTCCCCTGTTCTCCCCAGATGAGGTTTCTAGACAAGTCCGATCTATGAAACTCTTGTCAAAACAAGTTCATCCCTCTTCCTCCAAAACCATCAAGGACCACATTGACTCCCTGGCTCCTACTCTGGCTGACTTCTGCAACCACTCCTTCACCACTGGAGTCTTCCCGTCCACCCAGAAGCACTCCTTGTGGACCCTCTTCTTAAGAAACCCTCCGCCGACCCATCCTGCCCAGCTAACTATCGCCCAATCTCCACCACTCCTTTCCTGGGCAAACTCCTGGAAAGGCTGGCCATCTCCCAGCTTAATCGTCACACTGAATCTGTTGGTTGTCTTCATGACCATCAGTCTGGCTTCAGAGCTAACAGAAGCACAGAAACTGCTCTCCTGAACAACTGTGAAGACCTACTCTCCAAGCTTGATTCTAACTCCCCTTGCACCCTCATACTGCTTGGTCTCTCTTCTGCCTTTGATTCGGTCAACCATGCCATCCTACTCAACCGTCTCCGTAATAACCTGGGTATCACTGGTCAGGCCCTGGCTTGGCTGAATTCTTTCCTCTCTGATCGACCCTCCCAGGTCCAACTTGTGTCCTTCCTCTCCTCTATCTCTATCTCTACCTGTGGTGTTCCCCAGGGGTCTAACCGCTCTCCCTGGCTGTTCAACCAAATCCTGACACTACGTGCCCACCGCATTGCTGCTCTCTGCCCCAACTTTCAGTGTTATGCAGATGACACTCAGCTCATTTTCAGGCTACTTTCAGCCACCTCTTCTCCTTCTCTCATCTCTGAATGTCTGTCTGCTCTCCAGGAGTGGTGTGCTGACAATGATCTCTGCCTTAATGCCAATAAGACAGAGATGCTCCTAATCAGCACACCTGCTCCCTCCTTTCCTACCACTCTCTGGCCGGCCTCTCTTGGCCCTCTTCCTGCTCCCACTTGCGAGGCTAAAAACCTCATGGTCATCTTGGACTCCACACTCTCCTTCTCTCCTCACATCTCTGACATCTCTAAGAAGTCACACTACCAGCTGCACCTCAGAGGTATTCTTCCTTTCCTCTCCTTCCCCCAGAAACTTACTGTGTCCAGAGCTCTGGTTCTCTCTAGGCTGGACTACTGCAACAGTCTCTTTCTAAATCTGTATGCTTCTACTCTCTACCTTCTGCAACTCATCGAGAACAGGACTGTGAGAATTGACTTTGGCCTCAAGCCCAGGGATCGTATCTCTCCAGGACCGAAATCTCTTCACTGGCTCCAAATGGCTGCGAGGATTAAGTTCAAAACCCTCTGCATTGTCCACAAGGCTTTCTGGGGTACCTTCAACTCTTTCTTCCTAAATATCTTCCCTCTTGAGCCCTTCTCTCATCCGCCTCCAACACCCACAGGGTCAGTCGCTTCTCCAAGCAACGAGTTGGTGGCAGATCTCTTTCTTCGGCTGGTGCCTCACTCTGGAACAGCCTCCCTGCCTCCCTGAAACCTGATGAGAACCACCTCCGGTTCCGGAAGCACCTCAAAACATTCTTCTTTGCTTCTGCTTTCTGTCCTCCTCTCCCCTGCTGAACTCCTGACTGAAACTGAAACTCTGCTGGTTACCTGGCCACCCTCTGATCTCGGGCCCAGGTCTGCTCCCCTCCAGTTGCACACCTGCACTGCCTCCCTGGCAACCCCCGCACTTGGGGACTGTTTTCTGTATCCATACAGTCCCCCACCAGCACTTGATACCTGATGTCTGCACTTACCCTTGCCCTTGCCACCAGCTGGGCGCACTTTTATCCCCTCCCCCTTCCCCTGCACTTGCGCGATCTCAATGACACCTGGCCTAGTAAGATTGTTGTCTCTGTCTTCCCTCTGTTCCCCCTCCCTTGCCTCATCATGCCTTGAAACACTTGTGTATAGGCACATTTAAATGCCATATTATATCATATCATATCAGGCCTTAAGGTCATGCCTGTATTTGTTTAATTCTTGGCTTGCCTTAAGATTCGCTGTTGCCTGGCCCATCATCTGTGCCAACCTCTGTCTGAGGCCTAACAGATAGTCCCCCACTTGGTTGGCAGGACCTGGAGGGGTGGCTTCTAAACCTTCTCTTACTAAGCCAAGGGGCCCCCTCACGGTATGTTCAACGAGAAGCTCAAAAGGGCTGAAACAAACACCCTCTTGAGGCACTTCTCTATAGGCAAACAGCAGGCATGGTAGGAGAACATCCCATTTCCTCCTTATGGGCTCTTCCAAAGCACCCAGCATGCCCTTGAGAGTCTTATTAAACATCTCAACCATACCATTGGTCTGGGGATGGTAGGAGGTGGAGAACATATGTTACCCAACATTTCTTCCACATCGCTTGCATGTAACTAGACATGAAGTTGAATCCTCTGTCCGAGACCACCTCTTTAGAGAATCCAACTCTGGTAAAAATGCCCAGGAGAGCCGTGGCAACCACCTTGGCAGTAATGATATGATATGGCATTTGTAACGCGCCTATACACAAGTGTTTCAAGGCGCGACGAGGCAAGGGAGGGGGAACAGCGGAAGGGGACAGACAATGATCCTACTAGGCCAGGTGTCATTCAGATTGCGCAAGTGCATGGGCTGAAGGGGTATAACCTCAGGGTACCTGGTGGCATGATCAACCAGGGCCAGGGTGAACCGGTGTCCACCTGATGTGGGAGGGTCTAGGGGACCGACAGTGTCATGACAACCCTCTCAAATGGCGTGCCAACCACTGGCAAAGGCTGCAGTGTGACAATGACACTGCCTACAGTCTTTTCAAACCTAAACATCTGTACGACGAAATGTTGGCGGGAAGAAAGACCCAATTAAGGAAAGACCCAACACAGACTTAAGGAAAAAAAGAAACTGAAACAAAAATACCAAAACTGGGTAGCTTCCCACAGAGCAAATCTCTTCCAGAGGGACACGGAAAGGATGTTACAAGCGGTCCTTTCTAACAATGGAAAGAACCGCTGGTCCCTCTTGAATGGTAGAGATGAAACAAGCAGTGATCTCCAACTTAACCCCATTCACGATTCTGGTTGGATTCTTCACTTTGAGAAGCTATTTTCTGGCCCCTGTAATATGGAGGAGTAAGTTTCTCCGCAGGCCACAGGCGCATGGGATATTGCGTTGGATAGAGCAGAAATTAAAAACATCATTACAAAAGCTAGTGCTTCCCGGGCCCCCGACGGAATGGCACATTTTATGTTACAATTGGCTCCTGACTTTTGTATGAGCCTCTTCAAGGAAATATTAACGCAGGGAAAAGTTCCACCTTCATGGGAAAAGGGGATCATAGTGCCTATTTTTAAAAAGGGCGACAGGCTGAATCCAAGGATTTATGGGCCTATCGTCCTTTTGGACTGGTGGGGGAAGGATTTTGCAGGAGTTCTCTTGAAACTCCTGAAAGATTGGACAAAAAGTTCAAAATCCTACGACAAAAGACAACCAGGCTTTGTGACTGGCACAGACTGTGGCCTAAATGTGTTCATACTAAGCCTGCTAAAGGCACACATTTTAAAAGCAAAGGGGTGGCTTTATGTCACCTGTGTTGACATGGAAGCGGCATTTGACTCAATAGAAAGAGAGCTTCTTTGGTCCAAGCTGCTGAACAGAGGCTGCCCAAAAGACCTCGTGGCTGCAATAAAAGATCTATATTCGAGAACTTCGCTGCAGATTCGGATGAACAAAGATGGGAGCCTTTCAAATGAAATTAAAACAAGTAAGGGCTTAAATCAGGGTTGCCCTCTGGTGCCGATTTCGTACAATTTTTTCATCAGTGATGTACAAAATGTACTCGACCCCCCAAGATCTTGCTCGCCAAGAATCAATGGAGAACCTGCTAGACAATTATTATATGCAGACGAACGAGTCTTGCTGGACAGGACTCCCTTATGCCTACAAAAAAAGTTAGATGCTCTGCAGGAATATGTAAAGTTAAACAACCAGAAAATAAACGCAGAAAACAGAAGTTCTCCTTATTCAAAATCCAGATGGCTGAAAAAGAAAACCGTTTGTGTGGAGACTGGTAAGCAGGAGACCAACTCCAACAAGTTCTATCAAAACTTAATTGTGAAAACGGACCAACTAACATCTCAGGGTACGGGTATGGTTCTCGCTAGAAAATACTGCAAATTCTCTCTTTTGCCATTGATCACATTTTACAACCAGAAGGTGGTGCCCGCTCTAACTTATGGTGGTGAAGCAGGTTTGGGCATATCTGGTGAAATATGGCAAAGGTGTGAGAGCAGGTTCTGGAAACGACTGCTGCGGCTGCCAAATTCCATTCCAATAGAAATCGTAAGACACGAGCTGGGCTTAATATCTATGCACGCAAGGATCATCTGGAAGTCACTCTCACTCTTTGGCAAATTAAAATCATGTGATTGCAATCACAATATAACCTCATCATCAAAAAATGGGGAGACGGGTCATATAAATGGACTCTGTATGAATGGTCTACTAGCTGCAAGGAAATCGTGACCCAGTGGGGCCTGTTTGTAAAAACATTATCAGAAAACCCACTCCAGGTGAAAAGAATGATATGGGTTGCGGACTGGGCGATGACAGAGGCAAAAAGACCTACCTAAAAAAAGCACAACTTATCGGAGAGACTTAACAGTGAACTAAACGTTGTTGCACCTTATTTGAGGAAGTACCCGTCCCCTGCTTTTTGTAACACCTACTTAAGATTCCGCCTTAACATTCTCTGAACAGAATCTGTGCCGTTTCGCTATGGAGGTCGCGTGAAGGATAGGAATTGCAGACTACGGGCCTCATTATAAGTTTGCCGGTCCGGGAACTATGGTACCGGTAAACTTGCCGGTACCCTAGTTCCTGGACCGCAAAACCACGAGTTTTGCTCGCGGGTGCCTTTCTGCCCGCCAGGTCGGAAATGGCAGGCAGAGTGGCACCCCTGAGCACAGCATGTCGGATGCAACGGCACCTTTATAAACGGTGCTGGTGCATCCGACCTCCCCATTCCCATCGAGCCCTATGGGGCCGAATGGCGGTAGGGAGCATCTTTTTTCCGGCGTGCACAAATGGGGAGTTACCGGGTTCGGTGTGGCCGTAATAACCCGGTAAGTTTGGCGGCAGCCTGCTGGTTTTACCGACAAGGCTCCCGCCAAACGTGTAATGAGGCGCAATGTCATCTTCATGAAGAAACTTTGCAGCATTTGACACTCCACTGAAACACTTGTGTATAGGCGCGTTACAAATGCCGTATCATATCGTATCATATCGGAGCTCAGAGCGGAGTGAACCTTGATCCTACATGGCAGGCACTGACCGTGATGAATGGTTGCCCATCTGTGTGCAGGCGCCACTCCATCTATGATCAGATGTATGGTATCATTCTTGGACAGGATCTTCAAAAAGGGATTTATGGAGGTAAAAGAGCTGGAATAAGTCATCATTCGTCAAAAAAAAACAAAAAGAGGCCTCAACCTAACTCCAAAGCCCAGAATATCGATTTGCACGGGCCTTGGATTATTGACTGTACACATGTGTGTGCTGTATTCCTCCTCTCTTCTCTCCTCTCATTTTCGTGCTTGGAATCTTGGATTTTAAATGATTTTACTTTTTCTTTTGCTTTCTTTCTTTCTTGGGAGTTTTAAACTGATGATAAAGGACGAACAAAGGTTTTTGTATAACAATGGAATGTTTAAAAAAAAAGATGAACTGATGTCATACTTCCCTTGCACATACAGTCCTATAAGAATCCTATGCACAGTTTCCCTCCACTGGAGGCCGTCGGAATGAAGGAGTAACATGGGTGTCATGCGAGTGATTTAATAAATAGATACTTCCCTCTATGGGTTCTGCACAGCGGGATGTAGAGGCGCTCCTGGTGAAGCTAGAATGGCCCTCTCTAAGAGTGTGGGGCTTGACCCCTGATTCTCACCCGCCACGGGTTCTCGCTCCCTGGCATCCATCACAATATTGTTATTATTATTAGTAGTAATAGTAGTATTATTAGTATTACTATTATTATTAATAATATTATTATTAGTAGTATTATTATTAGTATTATTGGTGTTATTATCATTAGTAGTAGTAATGGCAGTATTATTATTAATATTACTATTAGTATTAGTAGTAGTATTATTATTAGTATTAATATTATTATTATTAGTAGTAATATTATTAGTATTAATATTATTATTAGCATTATTAGTAGTAGTATTATTAGCATTATTATTAGCATTATTATTATAAGTAGTATTATTAGTATTAGTATTATTATTATTAGTAGTAGTAGTATTATTATTATTATTAGCATTATTATTAGTAGTAGTAGTATGGATTCTACCAATCACCTATTGGCCCACATTAACGCCTTTTAAGGTGAGGTTAAAACAGGCAGTATTATTACAGAACCCCCTACTTTGCTGCCTGTCGCGCGGCAGGATTTGCGGTATTTAATGCACTGGTAATCTGCATGAGTGCAGGGCGATTACCAACGCCAAGGGTTGGAGGTAAAAACTGGTAGAACATTTCTTAGTGTTGTTGCAAGTTTTATTCCTTCAGGAAAGGGAATTGCAAGCTCTTGACGTCACTACAGGAGACACGTGTGTGCATGGGTATCCCCAAAGGGGTAATAGGTGGTCATCTCTGATGCCCACCTTTCCAGCCCCTGATGTGATGAAGAGAAGCGCATTCATGACCCTCCTCTGCATTGTACGTATATGAACAGCTGAGGTGTGATCTGCTACTGCAAGTCATCCATTGACCTCCTGTGATGAGTTCAGGGTCCAGACCCTGTCCCCACATTTAAGGGCGACTCTCTGAGTCGTAAAAGCCCCTCAGGCAAGTGCCATGGACTTCCTGGAGCGGGCATGGTGGGTATTCCCAGAGTCCCCGTCCCAGTTCAGCCTCCTCCATTGCTCATGGACTGGACACACTCTGATAGTTGAGCAGAGTAAAGTTTCTTTCTATCTCTCCCCGGCCAAGTTCTGCATGTCTTTATGGGCCCATCACATGTAGAGATAGAAGCACTTTATTATGACACCTGTGACACCCGAACTAGGGCCATCTTTCACCGCCAGGGAGCTCTCACTGCGTGAACACTCCAGCACTTCCTCTGCTCAGTGTGTGCATAAGAGGAGCTGCGCAGGGACAGTCCTTTTACACCCTCAGTGGCGCATGCCGGTAGGGCAGGTGGACAAGACAGACCAACCCGATGGATTCAAGGAAGGAACCATTGAAAATAAGACCTCCTGAAGGCACGCCCCTTAATGCTCACACCAGAGAAAATGCAACCCTCTAGGGAAGAAAGGCCCAAGTCGATCTTGTAAGGATAACAATTTTAATATCACACGCACATGAGAGCAACAGCAACGGAGCTGCCAAGAACGTTCTGCCAAAAAGTAGTACAAGCAGAATCTTATAAAGCAGAACATCGTCAAAATGACGCAATACATACAGCAATATCCTCTGCAGCTGATTGGATGGATCCTAGACATGTACTTCCTTTATCCATAAGGGATGGCAGTGTATTGGTCCCAGCCCAGTCTGAATGTATTGTCTGTCACTGAGAATGTTTTGCTCAGGAAGCCTGCATGACCTCCCCACTCAATTCTTCTTGTTATGACATGAGGAAGTGGCTGTGAGCTACCTTGGAGCTTATCTAAAAATGAAACCACTCTCTCAGGACCATTCCCTCAAATGCACTAACTAGACATATTCTGATAGAGCTTTTGAATACTAATGTGCACAAAGGCTACATGTCAGTAATCGGCCCAGGGCACTCACCCACCAGTTCCCTAGACTTTTATGGTGGAGCCCAGCAGCTTTGACAATTTCTGTTCCCAAGCTTGCTTGTCCAATATACCATGCAAGGCTGGGGGCGTTTTACTTCCCCAGCCTTGCATGGCCAATTGGGGTTGTAGGCTGGGGAACTGCGCCTCTGCGTGTTCGAGGGGGCACTCACACACCTGGTCACACATTAGAACTGTATGGGACAGTGAGCTGAGAGCACCTGATCCCTTCTGTATCTGCATGAACCAGGAACAATTATTTGCTTCATGGTTCCTGTTTGTGTGACGTGGGAACTGGAGAGATTCCATGTTCCCCGGGATGCACGCGTGCAGGGACACAAGCTGATTCGGGACCGGGGCTGAAAGGGAGAAGTATGCATTATGTATGCATGTGTGTGTGAATGAATGGATGAGTGTATGATGCATGGTTTGGTGCTGGATACACATATTAATGCGTGAGCATATGGGTGAGTGAATGATGTACATGTGTGTGTGTGCACTTGTGTGTGTGTGTGACAGGCTGGGCCACTGATTTTGGTGGCGGTGCTTTGAAGCATCTGATAAAGCAGGCAGGATGAGTAGTATTAAGTGCCTAGATGCACATTTTGGAACAGCCAGTCCAACTATTCCTTTCGAATTTCATTCTGTACTCGGCATCTACAGTAAAGCAAGCATGATAAGTGCTTAATAGGTGTCTTAATGAGCATTTTGGTGCAGCCAATTTAGCTATTTCTTACTTAGGCATGGCACTTTTTACTGGACATCTATGATAAAGCAAGCATGATATGTGTTATTAGGTTCCATGTGATAAGGTCCCCGCAAAAATGTTGCCTGGCAAAAAAGTCACAATGGCAGTTTTTTTGCAGGAATATTACTACATGGAACATACGGGGTTACACCCCCCGCAACCATCAAACCCTTTTTTCCACCCTTGTTGCAGACAGTATATTTCTTTGGCCACGCATTTATTATTGACATCTATTAAAAAGCAAGCATAGTTTGTAATTGCGCAGCTAGACTGGCATTGCAGTGCAGCCTGTTTAGCTATTTCTTTGGCATGGAATGTATACTGGACATCTATGATAAAGCCAGCAGTGTGTGTATTATGTGGCTAGACTTATTTTAGTGTAGCCAATCTACCTATTTCTTACTGGAAATCTATTATAAAGCAAGCATGATACGTTATTAAATGACTAGACTGGCATTTTGGTGCAGCCAGTCTTGCTATTTCATTAGCACCTAATTCTTTACTGAGCATCTATGATAAAGCAGGCATTGTACCATGGCATTTTAATGGCAAAGCCAGCGAGATCAGGGTCTTAGGTACTGGCTTAAGCCACTGGTAGTGTATGCAGCTCCTTATTGAGAAGGTTTAGGATGAAGAAGGTTCTGCTCAAGCCCCCAGTAGTTTACAGGTGTGATTGGAATTTAGAGAGTATCTGGGGGGTATAGAAGGAGGAGGAGCTGTTGCCTGTTATGTTCTTTTGCCCATTGCCTGCTCTTCTCAGGAGAGAATTGTACTTCCTGCCCTTAATGTGCTCATATTAGACAGCCTCATCCTGCTTTGATGTATCTGTAACAGCTTTCTGATTGGTTTGTTTGCTTTTCTGTAAAGATACACCTGATGTATTCTTCATAATATATCAGTTTTATTATTATTGATACATTTTGGTGGTTATTTGTGAACCTGTCATTTATTATTTTAGTTGCGTTCATGAATAAAGGACTTTATCCGAAATATAGTGAAAATGTATTTGAATTTTGAAATACCAGCAGTGGTATTTCAGGGAGTTCACGTCCATTACTGAAATGAATGTGGTATTCCTGTAATCTGGAGAGGTACCTCAGATTACCACTGGTGGCAACATAAACACTGCTGGCATTCATCCAGCCAATAAACCCGCCAGCGCTGTAATTAAGTCTGCTTAGTTTTATGTAATCAGACTTTAACGTGTTTCCCTTCCATTCTCTGCACAGGTGCTGTGAAGTCTGAAGTTATTGCACTATTTAAGGTGGACGAGGCCTCGGCAGAGCTAAGAAGAGAGAGGGGCGGTATGGAGGAGCCTGCTTCAGGTGAGAAAGAACAATGTCTTTAGGATCCCAAAATCCAAACATTTACAGTCAGGAGCAATGCATGCTGGGAACTGTCATGTCTTGTATTACAGTAATAGACACCTGAGAGTTTCTGAAGATATCACTGCTGGTGCTTCTAGACCCTGGGGGGGGGCATCATTGGGGTGGTCTCTGCTCTGCCTCAAGGTGTAGCGCAGCATTGCCATTTCAGGGGCTTTTCTAGGACTGTCTCACGGAACAGGAGCCACCAAGAGGTTAAAATGGATGAACTGAGCAGCGGAGACAAGATTACTTTTACACAAAAGGTTCCAATATGGACACCATAGATTTTATGGGCTCGCTAGGACACACCATGTTATGTTATGTTATTTGGCATTTATATAGCACTCTACATATCATTGGTATGACCTCAAAGTGCTGGTAGGTTGAACGCCCTCACGGAACGTAGTCCAGGTCAGTTGAGAAAGTAGGGTGTCGTAGAGTGTATGGGTGCACCAGTTAAGTGGCAGCTGATGTAAATGGTAGCTGCAGCCTAGCATTAGGTCTGGTGGTATTGATATTGGTTCAATGTGTGCAGTCTGGCGGGTGGACACCAAGACTGGGTTTTGGCTGTGTTAGGCCTGAGAGACACTTATGTATGTAGCTAGGCCGGTTTGTCGTGGGATATAGCTGCGTTTTATTAGAATGATGAGCTGGTTATGGGATAGTATTCATATGTGAGCAGTTAGGCTGAATTAGTCGAGGGGTATAGCTGCATCCTAGTTGTGTGATGTGTAAAGTAGAGAGTAAGCATAGTGATATGATATGATAGTTTATCAATTCAGCACCCATACACAATGCACTTCAAAGCGCCCAAAAACAGGGGAGGGAGCATGGGAAACACAAGAATCGATGCACACTGGCTAATATTCCCTCTTCAATCTAAATGTGGCACTTGCAGACATTTACAGTCTTGTCTGGATGTGATGCAGGCTAGTGTTTACAGTCTTGTCTGGATGTGATGCAGGCTAGTGTTTACAGTCTTGTCTGGATGTGATGCAGGCTAGTGTTAACAGTGCTGGATGTGTTGCATGCTAGTGTTTACAGTCTTGTCTGGATGTGATGCAGGCTAGTGTTTACAGTCTTGTCGGGATGTGATGCAGGCTAGTGTTTACAGTCTTGTCTGGATGTGATGCAGGCTAGTGTTTACAGTCTTGTCTGGATGTGATGCAGGCTAGTGTTTACAGCCTTGTCTGGATGTGATGCAGGCTAGTGTTTACAGTCTTGTCTGGATGTGATGCAGGCTAGTGTTTACAGTCTTGTCTGGATGTGATGCAGGCTAGTGTTTACAGTCTTGTCTGGATGTGATGCAGGCTAGTGTTTACAGCCTTGTCTGGATGTGATGCAGGCTAGTGTTTACAGTCTTGTCTGGATGTGATGCAGGCTAGTGTTTACAGTCTTGTCTGGATGTGATGCAGGCTAGTGTTTACAGTCTTGTCTGGATGTGATGCAGGCTAGTGTTTACAGTTATATCAGGTGAGGATTTGCTTACATTCATGGTTCTATCTGGTTCCGGCACAGGCTAATGTTCACAGTTCTATCTAAATGTGATATTTGTTAACATTCGTAGATATATCTAAGTGTAGCGCTTGCTAACATTCATAATTCTGTCTGGTTACGGTGCCGAACAATGTTAACAATTCTATCTCGGTGTGGCCATTGCTATTCTTCACCATTCTATCTTGTTCAGCGCAGGCTAGTGTTCACAATACTATCTAAATAAGGTACTTGCTAATATTCAAAAATCTATCTAAATGTGGAACATGCTAACATTCACAAATCTATCTAGATGCGACGCAAGCCAACATTTACAATTATGTCTAGGTGCAACGCCAGTTTACATTCACAGTTCTTTCCAATGTGGAACTTGCTAACATTCACAGATCTATCTAGATGTGGTACTTGCTAACATTCACAGATCTATCTAGATGTGGTACTTGCTAACATTCACAGATCTATCTAGATGTGGAACTTGCTAACATTCACAGATCTATCTAGATGTGGAACTTGCTAACATTCACAGATCTATCTAGATGTGGAACTTGCTAACATTCACACATCTATCTAGATGTGGTACTTGCTAACATTCACAGATCTATCTAGATGTGGAACTTGCTAACATTCACAGATCTATCTAGATGTGGAACTTGCTAACATTCACAGATCTATCTAGATGTGGTACTTGCTAACATTCACAGATCTATCTAGATGTGGTACTTGCTAACATTCACAGATCTATCTAGATGTGGGACTTGCTAACATTCACAGATCTATCTAGATGAGGTACTTGCTAACATTCACAGATCTATCTAGATGAGGTACTTGCTAAAATTCACAGATCTATCTAGATGTGGGACTTGCTAAGATTCACAGATCTATCTAGATGTGGGACTTGCTAACATTCACAGATCTATCTAGATGTGGGACTTGCTAACATTCACAGATCTATCTAGATGTGATGCAAGCCAACATTTACAATCATGTCTAGGTGCAACGCCAGTTTACATTCACAGTTCTGTCCAATGTGGAACTTGCTACCATTCACAAGTCTATCTATATGTGTTACTTACTAATATTCACAAATCTATCTAGATGTGAAACTTGCTAACATTCACAGATCTATCTAGATGTGGGACTTGCTAACATTCACAGATCTATCTAGATGTGGTACTTGCTAACATTCACAGATCTATCTAGATGTGACGCAAGCCAACATTTACAATCATGTCTAGGTGCAACGCCAGTTTACATTCACAGTTCTGTCCAATGTGGAACTTGCTAACATTCACAAGTCTATCTATATGTGTTACTTACTAATATTCACAAATCTATCTAGATGTGGAACTTGCTAACATTCACAGATCTAATCTAGATGTGGTACTTGCTAACATTCACAGACCTATCTAGATGTGGTACTTGCTAACATTCACAGATCTATCTAGATGTGGAACTTGCTAACATTCACAGCTCTATCTAGATATGGAACTTGCTAACATTCACAGATCTATCTAGATGTGGTACTTGCTAACATTCACAGATCTATCTAGATGAGGTACTTGCTAACATTCACAGATCTATCTAGATGAGGGACTTGCTAACATTCACAGATCTATCTAGATGAGGTACTTGCTAACATTCACAGATCTATCTAGATGTGGTACTTGCTAACATTCACAGATCTATCTAGATGAGGTACTTGCTAACATTCACAGATCTATCTAGATGTGGAACTTGCTAACATTCACAGATCTATCTAGATGAGGTACTTGCTAACATTCACAGAACTATCTAGATGTGGTACTTGCTAACATTCACAGATCTATCTAGATGAGGTACTTGCTAACATTCACAGAACTATCTAGATGTGGTACTTGCTAACATTCACAGATCTATCTAGATGTGGAACTTGCTAACATTCACAGATCTATCTAGATGTGGGACTTGCTAACATTCACAGATCTATCTAGATGTGGTACTTGCTAACATTCACAGATCTATCTAGATGTGGAACTTGCTAACATTCACAGATCTATCTAGATGTGGGACTTGCTAACATTCACAGATCTATCTAGATGTGGGACTTGCTAACATTCACAGATCTATCTAGATGTGGGACTTGCTAACATTCACAGATCTATCTAGATGTGGGACTTGCTAACATTCACAGATCTATCTAGATGTGGGACTTGCTAACATTCACAGATCTATCGAGATGTGGAACTTGCTAACATTCACAGATCTATCTAGATGAGGTACTTGCTAACATTCACAGATCTATCTAGATGTGGTACTTGCTAACATTCACAGATCTATCTAGATGATGTACTTGCTAACATTCACAGATCTATCTAGATGAGGTACTTGCTAACATTCACAGATCTATCTAGATGTGGTACTTGCTAACATTCACAGATCTATCTAAATGTGGAACTTGCTAACATTCACAGATCTATCTAGATGTGGAACTTGCTAACATTCACAGATCTATCTAGATGTGGTACTTGCTAACATTAACAGATCTATCTAGATGTGGTACTTGCTAACATTCACAGATCTATCTAGATGAGGTACTTGCTAACATTCACAGAACTATCTAGATGAGGTACTTGCTAACATTCACAGATCTATCTAGATGTGGAACTTGCTAACATTCACAGATCTATCTAGATGTGGTACTTGCTAACATTCACAGATCTATCTAGATGTGGGACTTGCTAACATTCACAGATCTATCTAGATGTGGTACTTGCTAACATTCACAGATCTATCTAGATGTGATGCAAGCCAACATTTACAATCATGTCTAGGTGCAACGCCAGTTTACATTCACAGTTCTGTCCAATGTGGAACTTGCTACCATTCACAAGTCTATCTATATGTGTTACTTACTAATATTCACAAATCTATCTAGATGTGAAACTTGCTAACATTCACAGATCTATCTAGATGTGGGACTTGCTAACATTCACAGATCTATCTAGATGTGGTACTTGCTAACATTCACAGATCTATCTAGATGTGACGCAAGCCAACATTTACAATCATGTCTAGGTGCAACGCCAGTTTACATTCACAGTTCTGTCCAATGTGGAACTTGCTAACATTCACAAGTCTATCTATATGTGTTACTTACTAATATTCACAAATCTATCTAGATGTGGAACTTGCTAACATTCACAGATCTAATCTAGATGTGGTACTTGCTAACATTCACAGACCTATCTAGATGTGGTACTTGCTAACATTCACAGATCTATCTAGATGTGGAACTTGCTAACATTCACAGCGCTATCTAGATATGGAACTTGCTAACATTCACAGATCTATCTAGATGTGGTACTTGCTAACATTCACAGATCTATCTAGATGAGGTACTTGCTAACATTCACAGATCTATCTAGATGAGGGACTTGCTAACATTCACAGATCTATCTAGATGAGGTACTTGCTAACATTCACAGATCTATCTAGATGTGGTACTTGCTAACATTCACAGATCTATCTAGATGAGGTACTTGCTAACATTCACAGATCTATCTAGATGTGGAACTTGCTAACATTCACAGATCTATCTAGATGAGGTACTTGCTAACATTCACAGAACTATCTAGATGTGGTACTTGCTAACATTCACAGATCTATCTAGATGAGGTACTTGCTAACATTCACAGAACTATCTAGATGTGGTACTTGCTAACATTCACAGATCTATCTAGATGTGGAACTTGCTAACATTCACAGATCTATCTAGATGTGGGACTTGCTAACATTCACAGATCTATCTAGATGTGGTACTTGCTAACATTCACAGATCTATCTAGATGTGGAACTTGCTAACATTCACAGATCTATCTAGATGTGGGACTTGCTAACATTCACAGATCTATCTAGATGTGGGACTTGCTAACATTCACAGATCTATCTAGATGTGGGACTTGCTAACATTCACAGATCTATCTAGATGTGGGACTTGCTAACATTCACAGATCTATCTAGATGTGGGACTTGCTAACATTCACAGATCTATCGAGATGTGGAACTTGCTAACATTCACAGATCTATCTAGATGAGGTACTTGCTAACATTCACAGATCTATCTAGATGTGGTACTTGCTAACATTCACAGATCTATCTAGATGATGTACTTGCTAACATTCACAGATCTATCTAGATGAGGTACTTGCTAACATTCACAGATCTATCTAGATGTGGTACTTGCTAACATTCACAGATCTATCTAAATGTGGAACTTGCTAACATTCACAGATCTATCTAGATGTGGAACTTGCTAACATTCACAGATCTATCTAGATGTGGTACTTGCTAACATTAACAGATCTATCTAGATGTGGTACTTGCTAACATTCACAGATCTATCTAGATGAGGTACTTGCTAACATTCACAGAACTATCTAGATGAGGTACTTGCTAACATTCACAGATCTATCTAGATGTGGAACTTGCTAACATTCACAGATCTATCTAGATGTGGTACTTGCTAACATTCACAGATCTATCTAGATGTGGGACTTGCTAACATTCACAGATCTATCTAGATGTGGTACTTGCTAACATTCACAGATCTATCTAGATGTGATGCAAGCCAACATTTACAATCATGTCTAGGTGCAACGCCAGTTTACATTCACAGTTCTGTCCAATGTGGAACTTGCTACCATTCACAAGTCTATCTATATGTGTTACTTACTAATATTCACAAATCTATCTAGATGTGAAACTTGCTAACATTCACAGATCTATCTAGATGTGGGACTTGCTAACATTCACAGATCTATCTAGATGTGGTACTTGCTAACATTCACAGATCTATCTAGATGTGACGCAAGCCAACATTTACAATCATGTCTAGGTGCAACGCCAGTTTACATTCACAGTTCTGTCCAATGTGGAACTTGCTAACATTCACAAGTCTATCTATATGTGTTACTTACTAATATTCACAAATCTATCTAGATGTGGAACTTGCTAACATTCACAGATCTAATCTAGATGTGGTACTTGCTAACATTCACAGACCTATCTAGATGTGGTACTTGCTAACATTCACAGATCTATCTAGATGTGGAACTTGCTAACATTCACAGCTCTATCTAGATATGGAACTTGCTAACATTCACAGATCTATCTAGATGTGGTACTTGCTAACATTCACAGATCTATCTAGATGAGGTACTTGCTAACATTCACAGATCTATCTAGATGAGGGACTTGCTAACATTCACAGATCTATCTAGATGAGGTACTTGCTAACATTCACAGATCTATCTAGATGTGGTACTTGCTAACATTCACAGATCTATCTAGATGAGGTACTTGCTAACATTCACAGATCTATCTAGATGTGGAACTTGCTAACATTCACAGATCTATCTAGATGAGGTACTTGCTAACATTCACAGAACTATCTAGATGTGGTACTTGCTAACATTCACAGATCTATCTAGATGAGGTACTTGCTAACATTCACAGAACTATCTAGATGTGGTACTTGCTAACATTCACAGATCTATCTAGATGTGGAACTTGCTAACATTCACAGATCTATCTAGATGTGGGACTTGCTAACATTCACAGATCTATCTAGATGTGGTACTTGCTAACATTCACAGATCTATCTAGATGTGGAACTTGCTAACATTCACAGATCTATCTAGATGTGGGACTTGCTAACATTCACAGATCTATCTAGATGTGGGACTTGCTAACATTCACAGATCTATCTAGATGTGGGACTTGCTAACATTCACAGATCTATCTAGATGTGGGACTTGCTAACATTCACAGATCTATCTAGATGTGGGACTTGCTAACATTCACAGATCTATCGAGATGTGGAACTTGCTAACATTCACAGATCTATCTAGATGAGGTACTTGCTAACATTCACAGATCTATCTAGATGTGGTACTTGCTAACATTCACAGATCTATCTAGATGATGTACTTGCTAACATTCACAGATCTATCTAGATGAGGTACTTGCTAACATTCACAGATCTATCTAGATGTGGTACTTGCTAACATTCACAGATCTATCTAAATGTGGAACTTGCTAACATTCACAGATCTATCTAGATGTGGAACTTGCTAACATTCACAGATCTATCTAGATGTGGTACTTGCTAACATTAACAGATCTATCTAGATGTGGTACTTGCTAACATTCACAGATCTATCTAGATGAGGTACTTGCTAACATTCACAGAACTATCTAGATGAGGTACTTGCTAACATTCACAGATCTATCTAGATGTGGAACTTGCTAACATTCACAGATCTATCTAGATGTGGTACTTGCTAACATTCACAGATCTATCTAGATGTGGGACTTGCTAACATTCACAGATCTATCTAGATGTGGTACTTGCTAACATTCACAGATCTATCTAGATGTGATGCAAGCCAACATTTACAATCATGTCTAGGTGCAACGCCAGTTTACATTCACAGTTCTGTCCAATGTGGAACTTGCTAACATTCACAAGTCTATCTATATGTGTTACTTACTAATATTCACAGATCTATCTAGATGTGGAACTTGCTAACATTCACAGATCTATCTAGATGTGGTACTTGCTTACATTCACAGATCTATCTAGATGTGGAACTTGCTAACATTCACAGATCTATCTAGATGTGGTACTTGCTAACATTCACATATCTATCCAGATGAGGTACTTGCTAACATTCCCAGATCTATCCAGATGTGGTACTTGCTAACATTCACAGATCTATCCAGATGTGGAACTTGCTAACATTCACAGATCTATCTAGATGTGGTACTTGCTAACATTCACAGATCTACCTAGATGTGGTACTTGCTAACATTCACAGATCTATCTAGATGTGGAACTTGCTAACATTCACAGATCTATCTAGATGTGGGACTTGCTAACATTCACAGATCTATCTAGATGTGGGACTTGCTAACATTCACAGATCTATCTAGATGTGGAACTTGCTAACATTCACAGATCTATCTAGATGTGGGACTTGCTAACATTCACAGATCTATCTAGATGTGGGACTTGCTAACATTCACAGATCTATCTAGATGTGGTACTTGCTAACATTCACAGATCTATCTAGATGAGGTACTTGCTAACATTCACAGATCTATCTAGACGAGGTACTTGCTAACATTCACAGATCTATCTAGATGTGGTACTTGCTAACATTCACAGATCTATCTAGATGTGGTACTTGCTAACATTCACAGATCTATCTAGATGTGGAACTTGCTAACATTCACAGATCTATCTAGATGTGGAACTTGCTAACATTCACAGATCTATCTAGATGTGGAACTTGCTAACATTCACAGATCTATCTAGATGTGGTACTTGCTAACATTCACAGATCTATCTAGATGAGGTACATACTAATATTCACAAATCTATCTAGATGTGACGCAAGCTAATGCTCACAATTCTATCTGCAGGTGAATGCTAGACTGTCAGGCTATGTTCTACGTTAAGGTAATATAGAGTGGGATGGCTTTCTGGAGTAGAGTGATTGCCCTACTCCCCACCCATGCCACACCTACTTTGGAAGTTGCTGCTGGTTGACGGCTTCCTTCACTGGCTTCCCCTGCTGACACCTGCAGACACGCCTTGGAGCCGCCAATGTAGGAGCTGCCATTTGCTTCGGGCCCTTAGCCGCAGGGGCTGTCCTGGGAGGGTCTGTTAAAACCAGAGAACTAACCATTCACGGGTGGAGTGAGGGCTGGGAGGTGGTCGGAGGGAGGGGAAGAGGAAGGAAGGCAGTCAGGGAAGCGAGGCAGCACACAGGGCATGGGGGCACACGAGAACATGGCCCAAGATGGAAAAATGCCCAGGAGGGTCAGGGGATCACAGCAGCTCACCTGGGAATGCCGAGTAGTATTGTTACAACTAATGGCCTTTTTTAAAGAACACTTATTTAAAAATGTATGTTAATTAAATAATTATTTATAACTGAAACCTTTAGTGTAAGTGTTACTTGCCTACTTGTATAGCTCTACAGCTCACATTTACCCCTCTTGAGATAGGCCTGGCTGCTCAGTGACACTACCAACTTGTGTAGTACAGACCTACACCAAAAGGTATGTTACCTAATACCAAGCAGATACGTGTTGTGTAGGCTTGCACAGTGCGACTGCACCGATTCTTACCTAACACAAAGTTAATAAAGTTGGTGAACACTCTTTGGACATACCAATACATTTTCTCCTACACCCTGAATGACAAGGGTAGTATTGCATTGATCATAAACACCAATATCCTTTTCAGATTCTGGGTTTCAGGAAGGAAATGTTAAGGAAATAGAAGGGTTAGAACATATTTTATGACATGAAGACTGTTTGAGTCCTCCAATGAAATCTAGGTAAGCCTTTCCCAGCAGTAAAAGTGTTCAACAAATTACAAGCTACAAGGGTACAAGCAATGCCAAAGTCAACATATTCAGAAGGGTGCCTTTAGGGAGCCAGGACAGCCAAAGTCAATTGGACAATGTCTATAGTTCTGATGCACTCAGATAGTTCAAGAAAATCACTGAAGGAACACAAGCTGTTAAGCCTGTTCAATGGGAATTGAAATCAACTAAAAGTTAAGCAAGTGCAGATCTCAAGTGAGACGGCACGACTTAAGGCAAGAAGGTCAGTCCCCAAGCCCAAAAGGTACCTCTGGTTTGAAGAACGTAGTCCAGATGGATTTAGTCTTGCTACAGCCAAGCTGACCCTTGTTCCTGAGCTTTAGCCGTGGGGACAAGAGGGAGGACACCTAGGGTGTTCTTGCAGCAGTACTCAGGTACGGACTTGGGCAGCTACTGGCTCTCTGATTCAGCGTCTCTTTGCAGTTTCAGCACCTCGCAAACTGCACTGATGCAGAACGAATATCTCCAGTTGTACTTTCCTTGCTCCCTCGATCCTAGACTCTGGTGAGGGGACTCTGGATCAGGATTTCCTGGTTCTGAAGCATCCTTAGGAGGCTGCTGGAGCTTTTGGCTGGTTTTTGGGTATGGACACTCTACCCCTGGCATTTGGCTTCTGCAGCGTGAAAGGCACAGCAAGTCTGGGATTGTGCTAAAGTGAAGTTAGTTATGGGGCTAGTTGGTCCCACCGGCCCAAGGGGATAAGTCGTTCCGTCTGGAGCTTCTCTGTTGATCAGGAGGTCACCACAGCAGCAGGGCTTCACCGGGCAATTTGAGGTCCAGGAGGTTGCAGCAGGCTTCTCCTCACAATTTGTTCTTTGGATGTTTCTTCCAGTGGTTGACTAGCTGTAGTCCCAAGAACCTCTCCTTTTAAGCTTGTTATCATTCATTCACAGCCCTCGGCTGTCAATCACACAGCAGGGTGGCTGTCCTTCCCGGACAGCCAGCAGGCCAATCAGGACTAGTTACATGCAGGCACATCTAGAGACAAAGCACAAGGGCATTTCGGGACCCTCCCTCGCTTCCTGTCCTTCCAGACACTGGAGCCAGGGGCAGTCTTCAGGGCTGAAGCCCACCAAAGGCAAAACACACAAAGGGGTCAAACCTGTCTCAGCCCAGAGTAAAAGCCAAGAAAGACCTTACAAACAGAAAATGGTGAAAAAAGAAGACAGGGGCCACTTTGACAAAATTGTCACCCATGGGTGCTGTACTGCAGCTGAGGGTTCAGTCTACGATAGAAAAATACACACTGGCAGTAAAAATTAAACCACTGCCACCAGCTATTTAAAGTAGTGAGGGTAACAAAAAATGGTTACTTGGGAAAGTAGAATAAGGGGCTTCTAGGTAGCCCCTTGTCTCCCGCCCCCCAGCACTCCACATAAGAAGGTGTGTGCTGGGTCTACAAAGAGAAAAGGTAAGTAAGATTAATTTCACCTTACTATTCTTAGGAACTGTAGTTCTCCCAAGAAAATGTATTTAAACCTTAACAGAAATCCAAGGGATCTCTCTGTGTCACTGCACCGAAGGTTCTGTTTGTCACTATACAAAAAAGATACCTATGTAGTTTGTCAGACTCCAAAAACATTGAAAACACAACATCCTAATGAGGGAAAAACACATGAGTGAGAAAAAAGTCTCACTCAGGAGTTAAAATTAAAAAGTTCTAAATCCAGCAAATAAGCTGGGAGGGTGGGTTTGGGGGGTCTCGGAGATTGGAGGTAATTAGCACAAATGAAAATTCTTCAACAGATCCTAGCCAGACCTAAGTTCTAACCTGGCAAAATGCACACACATCTTAAAAATGCACTCTTAGAATCTCCCACACATGAACTTCGGTCGCCGAGGGTGTTCCAACCACAAAGTCCCTGGAGGCCATACAAATGGGGAAAGGTGGCAGGATAGAGGACGGTTGACTCTTGTGATCCCGCCACATACTGGGACGAGTGCCTGAATGATTCACTTTTCTGGCAATCTCGCCATTCATTGGGAACAGCAGACTTCTTTCAATAGTTACATTCTATTTGTTCATTGGGCCAAATATGACTGGCCTCCCCCCGCCACTCCCTTTACACCCAGTTCCCCATGTCTCCCAGTTACCTGCAGTGTAAGGAGTCTGCGTCACCGGGTCAGCGATCTCCCTCTTCAGTCAGGACAGCTCTCTGGTTTCTCTTGCCTCTCTTCATACGTGCTTTGGTGTTCTGCAGCAGTATCGAAATTAAAGGCTCCTTCACTCTATGTGCCTCCATGCCACTACATCTCTCCTTCGGTTATCTCCTCAGATTCTCCTTCGGGTCTGTTCCTCGCATATTGACAGTCCGGCATGCCAACGTTAGGTCTCCTCTCCGGCCCCGTTAGAGTGTCCTATCAGGGACTTTCTCAGGTTTTCTCAAGTCTTTTTTTATGCAGCCAGTACTTACCTGCTGCTTGCCAGCATGTAAAGCAGCTTCACCCTCGGTTTCCCAGACTCTTACGGGCCTCACATCCTGGTTCTCTTGGCCCTCATTTTATTACATACTGCTGGGGCTTCTCAGTAAAGTCCTTTTCGTCTGTGCTTGAAAGACAGGCATTCTGTATTATGCCTATGTTCTTACTCCCGAAAGTATCTAGCTGATACTGTTATAAGCGGAAGAAAAGTGTAATTGTCTGTCAATTAACGGAGTGGTATTGGGTTGTGGTGAATAATGAGAAAGGTGTTAATGGAAAATGAGTCCTTATCCTGAAGGCGGTCTCTGCCGGTGAGGTCCCGCTTACAGCCACCCCTAGGTGACTAATCCCTTCATTCATCACAATCCTCAGACAAGAGCAGCCTCATTGGACGTCAGTGAGGAGTAGCTTGGGTCTAGCATGCTCAGGACCCACGTCTAGACATACCCGTCCCACTCAGGGGGACAAAAGCAAAACCACAAGTTGATTTCTGGAAGATTTGGAATCAATCCCCAACCTCTGGCATTGCTCTGGGCAACCCTCCAGATAATTGTTCAGCCTGCAGAGCCAGTGGTTCAAGCAGGCAGGCAGAAATTGTCGAAACAGTGATCCTGTTGCACCAATTTGCATTTCAACGAAGTGGCAGATTGAGTCGTGTTGTGACCCCTGGTTCATATAGTCATGTGACTCCAGCTGTCGGATTTTGGTCGCTGAATTATGTGGGTGATTAGAGTGTAGCAGGTGACTGTTCAGTGATGGCGTGTTACAGGGTTGAGTGAGATTTCCACGCACAGCTACTAAACGTGGCCAGAGCCCCAAAATGGCCATGCCACAAGATGATTTGCTTGTGCTTAGGCCATATTGTTTTTTTTCACTTTCTTTAGGTCAGAAAATCTTTGATATGGTCATGCACTTGCCCGAGAAAGTGTTACGCTACGGCAGCAACAAAGAACATTACCAAAAAGAACGTTCCCACGGAGTATCTCGCAATCAGGGAATTCGTTCTGGCAGCGTTACAAGGTGCCTTGGAAACTGTTTGGGTCACGTAGATCTCCTAGTCAGCTGACCAGACGTGCCTCGCTTTCACGGAAGCCACGCTCCCTTGTTCCTTAAAAGCGGTCAGCCGCGGGAGCTTAGTTGCTGCTAATTGATCGTTACGGCGTTCCTTTTTGTAGCCTTCCTACGGCTTGTTCCATTCGGATTACCCTCCGAGTATCCTGCTTTGCAATTGATCTACCATTACCAGACCTTGGCTTCTGTCTCCTGTTTTGCTTCTTGGATTATCCTTCAGTATTTATTGCCTTGGTTTTGAAACCGCTCGCAGTCTCCTTAGACTGCCGAGCTTCCGTTGAGCTCTCCGCTCAACCTGTTCTTCTGTCAGGTTTTCAGCACTTCATTTCCCCGCTGAAAAACGGAATTCCAGTCTTCAGTTTTCTTCTTACAGCAAGAGCCTTGTTTCCAGCGGAATTCAATCAGTTTAGTCCTATTTCCAGCCCTGCTTACTACTTTAAGGATTTACTTCTACCGCACCTACTTATTTGACTGTGTTACATCCTGTGAAGATGATGTGTATTTTCCACTAAAGTGCAGTACGAACGCTTTCCAGTTTTGCACCAACCCGGTCCTAGTGCGTCCCTCGTGCCGTTCGGGTTATCCTACCTATACTAACTATCCCATTTGTTATTTTATCCTTTCGTTGTCATCCCTCACTTGGAACTCTGAACATTCTTCTGAACTGATACGGGAACTCCTCTCAAGGCCACTACCTCAGGTTCCAGTGATTCTATTGTGTTCAATAATTGTATAACCTTCACACCAGGTTGGCGTTATACTCAAAACAGTTTTGTATTTTTTGCAGCATTGCTTGGTGGTGCACTCAATTCCGCTCTTTTGCATTATAGACTACTCTGTCTTGTTTTACATAATAGCAGAGTGGTACGTCGTGAAAAAGAGCCCCTCTCTAAGAGGAAGCCTGATTCTTTTGAAATCAGGTGACCTGGGTTTTTCTGAAGACTTCCACGGCTTGCCTCACATCTCAATCCAGGTTGGAATCAAGTACTCCTTCTGGTTCGGTGAGTAACAGAAAGCTTCTATTTCCACGGCTACTACTGGCTTCAGGTGTGTGGCCCCAGGATGTGGGTGAGACTATCTGGTCCCACTGAAAATCTGGGGCGCCAGACAGTCTAGGTGAGGGGCAGGATGGAAACCCGTAGTAGTGCCTGACTGGTCCACTGCTGGCTGTGTGAATGGTGCAGATACTTAATATTGGTGGGCTTGGACTTGCAGTATCCAGTGTAGACGAGCAGACAACTGAAGATCCCTGGACGACTTCCGAAGAGGCCCAGAATCCCTTTACTGTGTTGGGCATGGAAAAGTGCTGCTGGACACCTGATCTGTGAAGGCCCTGAGGTTTCAACCCTTGGACTGGTGGGACCCCACAGTGTAGACACATTCACGAGGATCCAGTCAACCTTAGATGTCCGTAGTCCCTGTGTGGAGTCCCGTAGAGTCTTGGATTGGTGAATCCAGCTTCGCATGGATTGCATTCTGCACCAGCATATACGAGTGGAGAAATCCTCAGACCCACAACCCGTAGACATCATGCACTGGAACAAACAGTGGGGAAGCCTACCTCAAGCAACCTCCCCATCCCCACCCAACCCGTCTAGTCATCAGGGAAGATCAGAGCGCAAGCAACCTCCCCGTCCCCACCCAACCTGTCTAGTCATCAGGGAAGATCAGAGTCGGGGTTAAGTAATTGCAATTCATTCCCCTCCACCTGTTCTCCTTGCAATAAACTTTAGTAGTTATGCCATTGCTTTTTGATCGCCGGACCTAAAAGCTTCCGTCTAAAAGATAATGTAATTTTACTGACATGTCACATTGTTGAACATCTTCTGGAACATTTCACCACAAGAATTCTTCCTACATCAGTCCCGTCTACCAAGAAGAAGCATGGTTTCTTTTGGGCACAAGGCCCCATACATCATAGGGATTGGACTGAAAAAGTAAGGGTATATTTCGTGTGCTTTGGTTTCATTCTATTGCATTACTACGTACCTGCTATAAGTTGTCCAAGTTACTGAAAGCGTTACAAACCTAAAGGTGACTGTATATATGCTTTATAACCCAGTTGTGCAATATCATCGGCTAGTCTAATTTTCTGGTGTGTGTTGGGCCCATCATAAATATAGCATCCGTGTACTTACCTGTCTTCACTGTGTGGACTCATTGTGGACCCCTGAACCCACTCACTCTTGAAAGTAAGCGTCCCCAAATGAGGTAGAAAACCCCCCTTAATGAGAGGCAATAAAGGACACACCCCAGGAGGGAATGAGACCACGATCAAGTGCGGGTGAAGTTAAAAGGTTTTTATCTAAATCAAATAGGGCATGCAAAGGACTCTGCAAACTCCAAGACCGCTCTGTCTGACCATAGCAAAGACAGTCAGTTATATTACAAATACACGTCATGCATGAGGTAAGCTATAGGGGCCACACAGTCTCAGGGATTGGATGGTGATGTCTAGCTATTATGTAGAATATAGGTTCGGTGCTCCATGATTGCCGGAGATCCACGTGGTGGCATCACGACATGCTTGGGTCATCTGGTCTCATCGGGGTGGAGCTCTCGGGTGCTGGCTGTCAGTGGAGTTTCACCACGATAGTTCTAGAAACTTGCCCTTGTGACCTTTCATACCCATTCATCACACTCATCTATACCACGTTGTTTTTTAAAACTTCTAACACGTTAACCTAATACCCAGGTGGGGACACAGGAAAAGAATATGCAATCCGAGGCTGTTTCCATACATCATCGTAAAGTTGTCAGTAACAAGGGGTCCAGTCTCGTGGGTCCAGCTGTCTTTTCAGGGGCCATGGGTCAGGCTATCTTCATCATTTTACTCTGTTTGATGCCGTAAATGATGACTCTGGGGGATGTTTGCACAAGGACGGATAACTGCCTTTGTGGTCTGTTGGATTTGGGGCGAACTGGGATACCATTGGGTCAATGGGGCACCTAGCTGGCACCTCAAAGGCGGTCGGATTTAGGACCAGGTAGCTCATAATTCATTTGGCCTGGCCATGGCGGTCTCTGCCATGGGGGAGGTAAATACTTGAAGCGGGTCCAGCAGGAATGTGAGGAGATGAGGCTGTGCTGCTCTAACACCAGCGAGCCCCTGCGGGCGTTGGCGGGAGGAGGGGGAGATGGCCTTGTAACTCTGAGCAACTCTCTATTCACGGGGCTGCACACCATTGGAGGGGACGAATGCTAAAGCTGGGAGCCTTAACGAAATTACACATTTCTGCCATTTACATTGTATACATTACTAAGTTCATGACAACGGAGGTTTTTCAATATCACATGCAGTACATAACATTAGTCGGTCTTAATGCTTGTAATTCATGAGAAATACTGACGAATACCAAAACATGAGGTAGTATCAGGTTGGGTCATACACTCAGGAGCCTGAAGGCAACATGTTAATCCAACGTTTCAATTACCCTCGATACCCTATGTAGCTTACATGTAATACGTCATATTTCTTTACATAATACATTAGCATTTTATATATTGCTTTTTGAATTATCCTTTTTACAATAGCAGCAAACATTGGTTGGCACAGGGTGAATATAATTGAGTAGTTATACACTGGGTCTTGGAACATGAAGGCATCTTGAGGGTGTACGGGGTCACTTTGCTTTAATATAAGTAGTTTGTATTATACATTTACGATTAATTACTACACATTCTTTAGCACTGGAATAAGGCTGAGAGACTCTAGGATTTAGTATGTATGGTTAACACTTTATCTGGGGAACTGGGCAGGGGGGTCAGGGACACCATATATTACTCGTGCAGGGGTTAGGCGCGGGATCGGGGTGTGTCTGAGGGGGATGGTTTTTTGTTCTTTTCCAGACTCCAACTACGAGTCCGGTCATTCCTAGGGCAACGATGTACTGCGGAAGGGAAATGATACAGTGTTTGTTCTGTTACTTGTTCGTGTCTAGTTGCTTGTGAGAACGGGCTTTCAGCGGATCTGCCATGGGGTGGAGGCTGGAGGAAGTGCAGGCTTCTCCGTGTGCAGTCAAGTGGGGGCCTAGCTGCAGCTTTGTACACCAGCTATTCTGCATGGGCTTGGGTTCAGTACACTTAAAATGGAGTCTTGCTTGTTACAAAATGGTGTCTATGTTATGCCAGGCTACTGGCATAATAAAATGATGAGATATGATATGATATGGCATTTGTAACGCGCCTATACACAAGTGTTTCAAGGCGCGACGAGGCAGGGAGGGGGGAACAAGGGGAGACAGACAACGATCCTACTAGGCCAGGTGTCGTTCAGATCGCGCAAGTGCATGGATAGGGGGGACGGGAAAAGTGCAAGGGGGAAAGGGAGAGGGGAAAGTGCAGTACAGAGTTAGTAATGAACAAGATAAATAATAAGGGCCAGCTGGTGGCAAGTGCAAGATAAGTGCAGACAAGTGCTGGGAAGGGGGGTTGTAGGGATACAGAGACAGTCCCGCAGTGCAGGGGTTGCCAGGAAGGCAGTGCAGGGGAGAGTGGCTGGGCCAAGGACCGAGATTGGTGAGTGGCCCAGTTGCTGATTCAGTACAGTTTCCGTGATTTAGCAGGGGAGAGGGAAAGAGAAAGCAGAAGCAAAGAGGAAGGTTTTGAGGCGCTTCCGGAACCGGAGATGGTTCTCCTCAAGTTTCAGGGAGGCAGGAAGGCTGTTCCAGAGGGAGGCCCCTGCTGCGGAGAGAGATCTCCCCCCAACTCGTTGCTTGGAGAAGCGGCAGACCCTGAGGGAGTTGGAGGCGGAAAAGCAAAGTGCTCGAGAAGGAAGATATTTAGGAAGGGAGAGTTGAAGGTAATTTGGCCCCAGGCCCCAGAAGGCCTTTTGGACAATGCAGAGGTTTTTGAACTTAATCCTCGCAGCCACATGGAGCCAGTGTAGCGATTTCAGTTCTGGAGAGATACGGTCCCTGGGCTTGAGGCCAAGGACAAGTCTCGCAGTCGTGTTCTGGATGAGTTGCAGAGGGCGGAGAGTAGAGGCAGGCAGATTTAGATAGAGGCTGTTACAGTAGTCCAGCTTTGAGAGAACCAGGGCTCTGGAGACAGTGAGCTTCTGGGGGAAGGAGAGGAAAGGAAGGATACCTCTGAGGAGGTGCAGCTGATAGTGTGACTTCTTAGAAACGTCAGAAATGTGAGGAGAGAATGAGAGTGTGGAGTCGAAGATGACCCCGAGGTTTTTTGCCTTGCAGGTAGGAGCAGGAAGAGGGCCAAGAGAGGCCGGCCAGAGAGCTGCAGGGAAGGAGGGAGTAGGTGTTCCGATGAGTAGAATCTCAGTTTTACTGGCATTAAGGCATAGGTCGTTGGTGGCACACCATTCCTGGATAGCAGAGAGAAAGTCAGAGAGGAGGGAAGGGGAAGAGGAGGCTGAGGGTAGCCTGAAAATGAGTTGGGATCATCCGCATAGCACTGAAAGTTGGGGCAGAGAGCAGCGATGCGGTGGGCGAGAAGTGCCAGATACTGGTTGAACAGCCAGGGAGAGAGGTTAGAACCCTGGGGGACACCACAGGTAGAGAAAAAGATGTCAGACAGGAAAGACCCCAGTTGGACCTGGGAGGGTCGATTTGAGAGGAAAGAGGTCAGCCAAGCCAGAGCCTGACCAGTGATACCCAGGTTATCAT
Organism: Ambystoma mexicanum; assembly: GCF_040938575.1. Lineage (NCBI taxonomy): Eukaryota > Metazoa > Chordata > Amphibia > Caudata > Ambystomatidae > Ambystoma > Ambystoma mexicanum. The sequence goes on from NC_090933.1 coordinate 1,378,313,096, forward strand.
GGAGACGGTTGAGCAGGATGGTATGGTTGACAGTATCAAAGGCAGAAGAGAGATCAAGCAAAATGAGAACACATGGAATGTTAGAGTCAAGGTTCGAGAGCAGGTCCTCACGGATGTTCAGGAGAGCAGTTTCTGTGCTTCTGGCAGCTCTGAAGCCAGACTGATGGTCATGAAGGCTACCAACAGATTCAGCATGGAGATTAAGCTGGGAGATGGCAAGTTTCTCCAGGAGCTTGCCCAGGAAAGGAGTGATAGAGATAGGGCGATAGTTAGCTGGGCAGGACGGGTCGGAAGAGGGTTTCTTAAGAAGGGGGTACACAAGGGAGTGCTTGAGAGGGGATGGGAAGACTCCAGAGGCGAAGGAGTGATTGCAGAAGTCAGCAAGGGCAGGAGCCAAGGAGTCGATGTGGTCCTTAATAGTTTTGGAGGAGCAGGGGTGGACCTGTGTTGACGAGCCTTTCATAGATCGGACTTGTCTCGAAACCTCATCAGCAGAAAAAAGGGGAAAGGCAGAGAAGGAGAGAGGAGGGGTGGCTGCAGAAGGGCCAGAGGATGGACAGGGAATAGAGGGCGGGAGGTGATGGGAGGAGAGTGAGGACAGGATGTCCTGAGTTTTTGAAATGAAGTGAGAGGCCAGTGCCGTACAGAGGGCCTGGGAGGGGACAGGAGAGGTAGAGACTGCAGCAGGGTTGGCCAGCTCCTTGCAGATTTTAAAGAGTTCAGCCGAATTGTTAGATGCCGCAGTGATGCGGGCTTGGATAAGGGCTCTCTTCTTGGTGAGAACGGAGAGCCGGTATTGCCTTTGGAGCAGGCGACAGGCCAGTTTGTCAGAGGATGAACAATAAGCACACCATTTCCTCTCTGCCACCCTGCACAAGATGTCCGAAAGAGTCCTGACCCTATATGATGAGTGGGAAAAGGGGGGGCGGGCAAACGGGGTTCAACACTGCAAGCAGCGAGAAGTGCAAAGAGCTGTTATTTCCTAGAGAGAGAGCTTTATGTCAAATTTTCAAATGTATATGCATTTTCCATGTTACAATAATCATTTTGTTCAGTTTACTTCTTGTTCAACCTATACCACTATTTAATGATAGGATGCGGCTACATTTCTTTCTATTCATCTCTTGTTACACTTTTTCTGTTTGTTGTACCCCTTCCTCCTCCCTCTGTGTGATATTGTCATAGGTTTTTTGTACGTCTGTTAAATGTATCCAATATCTCAGGCCCTTTACCTTCACTGCCGTCGGTGTACAAAACACTAACTCGTACGGGCCATGAAATCTTGGGGCATTCCACCTACGCATGAAACTCCTCACATACACCATCTCTCCTGGTATTAGCTGATCTGTTGGGTTCTATTCTGTGAATTTTGTTGTTTCATTTGCTTCCCCGTGTGTGAATGGGGCCGCAAGCTGTCTTGCTATCATACGAGCTGCTATGGTGAGCTTTGTCAATTATTCATTTAACTCTTCACCTAGTACTGTGGCACTTCTATGGGCATCTGAATTTCTGCAGAGTGGGGAATGTGCTGTGTGCATGCGCCTTCCTGTCACTATTTCGTGTGGTGACAGATGGTGGTCCTTGCTAGGCTGATTTCTGAGCTCGAACAAGGCCAAGGGCAGACAGTGCACCCAGTTCTTTTTAAGTGAGAAACATAATTTTGACAACCTCCCCTTCAGGAGGCCATTGATTTTCTCAACCACGCCATTACTTTGCAGATGATAAATCGAGCACAATTTGTGTTTGATTCCTAGCAATGCTGTTACTTCTTTGAAAAGTGTGCCATTATCCATGCGAATTATGTCGCAAATTCCCCAGCGAGGGAATACTTCCCTCACCAAGAACTTTGCAGCACATTTGGCATCTGGATGTGCACAGGGCCTTGCTTCGACCCTGCTTGAAAATGGACAAATGACCACTATCATGTACCGTGATCCATTGCACCTCTCCCCCATATCTGCATAATCAATATGCAACTCTCTGAAGGGACCCGTTGGTTTTGGTATTGTTCCCCGCTGTGTTCTTAATGTCATTCCTGAATTATATATTTGGTATGTTGTACATTCCATTGCCATTTTTGAGAGTTGCTCCTGTAACCCTGGTATGAACCAATTCTCCTGGATCTCTGCGGCAATATGCTGTTTTGCTCTGTGTGCTGGGAAATTAAGTTGTTGGAAAGCTATTTCCAATAGTTTGATTGGCATCACCACCTTTCCGGTGTTGTTTTGACACCATAAGAGATCTGTTGCTGACTGGCTACATCCTCTTTTTTCCCACAATTCCTTTTCCTCTTTTGTTGCTCCTTTTTGCAGTTCCAGTTGTTATGACACAGGCATGGCTTTAAAGCCATCTGGGAGATCCTCTTCTACTTGTTTTTGCATCAGGTACTCACCTACTCTCTCTTTTAGTAAGAAGCTTCCTTGGGAGCAGCGTCCGCTGCCGCCTTTCCCAAAGAGATCACTTCTGTATTGTTCGTATGGGCCTGGCACTTCACTATGGCTACCACGGTGGGGTCTTTAAATGCCTCCATCAGTTCCTTTAGGAGCTCAGCGTGTTGAACAGGTGCCCCATCTGCTCGATGAAACCCCCTCCGTCCCCATCTTGCCAATCCCCCATGCACGGTAGTAGTCATATAGGCTGAATCTTTGTATATTGTGACTGCACACCCCCTTCGCTGCATGCAATGCCTCAATGAGGGCTATTAGCTCCGCTGCTTGTGCTGAGAAATGGGCAGGTAGGTGTTGTTGTATTAGTACTTCGTACTCACCTTCTTCTAACCTTACAACAGCTATCCCTATGTGTTTTTCTCCTGTCTCTGAATTTATTGATGCTGACCCGTCTATGAAAAATACCTCTCCTTTGTTCAGTGCATTTTCACTCACCATGGTGGTTTCTCCCTCCTCACCCGTGTATGTTTCACAATCATGCGCTTGCATGTCCTCTAATGTGCATGGCTCTGTAATGAATCTTGCTGGGTTCACCGTTTTGCATCTTACTATGTGTATGTTTGCACTAGACAGAATAATTTCATACGCAGTGGCTCTTTGTGTTGCGAGTGTGCTTTTTGATCGTTCCAGGATTGCGAATAGTGAGTGCTCCACAAACAGTGTCACAGAACATCCCATCACTATCGTTGCACTTTTTTCAATGGCGATCGCTGCGGCTGTGAGAGATTGCTCACAAGCAAAGTGTCCTTGCATTACTGCATCCAGTGTGCCACTGTAATATGCCAGGGGCTTGTATCCCAGCAATGTCTTTTGTGTCAGTACTGCTGTCATGAGGGACCCCTTACAATGTGAAAACAGATAGAACTTGCGTTCATAATCTGGGTTCACGTGTACTGGTGCGCTTGAAATCAGTTCCTTGAGTGACATGAAGGCATCATCTAGTTCTGCAGTCCATTGTATCTCAGTGTTTTCTCTTTGAGCTTCTTTGAGTCCTTGCAATAAGGGCCTTGTGTATGCTGCGTAATCTAGGATCCATGCTCGGCAGTAGTTACACATGCCGAGAAATGTTTGCATTTCCTTCACTGTTTTTGGTCTTCCTACTGCTGTAATGGCCGCTACCCTGTCTGGTATTATTTTCTTGCCGTCTTTTGAAATTAGCGGTCCCATGTATAACACTTCTCGTTGGCAGTACTGCAATTTCCCTTTATCTACTGTGTAACCCTTGTGGGCCAGTAATGTCAGGAGGGTGATGGAGTCTTTCCTGCACTCCTCCTCGTTCTTACCGCAGATCAGCAGATCATCCACGTATTGAATAATTGCGCTGTCTGACGTCATATTCCCGAGATCTTCGTGTAGAATTTGGTTGAGTATGCTGGGGCTCTCGCGTTAAACCTGGGGTAATCTACAGTGCTTGTATCTTTGTCCTCCCAAGGTAAATGCTGGTAAATATCTGCACTCTTCTGCAAGTGGTATTGAGAAGTATGCGTGTGAAGTGAGACGCATCTTTTGGGATGCTGCACATGATAGATGCAGGATTGGGGACCAAAGGGAACTCTTTCTGGATGACGTCATTGAGTGGGCGTAGATCTTGATTCATCCTCCACGCCCCTCCTTTTGCTTTTTTAATAGGGTAGATACAGGTGTAACATGGCGAATTTGAGGGCACTATTATTCCTTGTGCTAATAATGCACTAATTGTTTCCTTTATCCCTTCTTCTGCTTCCCGGGACAGGGGTACTGTTTCACTCTGGGTAGCAAGGCTCCTGGTTTGAGCTTTATCTTAACTGGTGTCACCCCATGCAATAGTCCCACATTGTGGGGGCCGGAGGTCAACAGGTTACTCGGCACGGATTGCATGTCATCATCAAAGAAAGAAGGTGGTGCTCCCACCACAGCCATTAGTTGTACTGGTACTTGTCTTTCCTGTATCATGATGTCACAGGGGATTGCTATTTCCATTATTATTTCCCCCTCACTATCTGAGTCTGTGAAGAGGTCTTTGTCTGATAAATCTCGCAGCGCAATGTCGGCATTGATGCACAAAACTGTGCGCCACTCGCAGCCTTGTATGTCCATTGCGATGTCTGCTATTCTTTTGGCTGAGATCTGGACTGCGTGTAAATCCAATGACATCACTGTCCCAGGCACTATCTCTGTGCGTGCTATGGGGCAAAACATTTCTGCGGGCACCCTCCATTCTAGGTTCTTCAATTCTGGGACAACCCGTGCCAATGTTTACAATCCTTGAATAAACATGTGAGGTCCACTGGTATGCCGCGCACTTCTGGTGCTGTTGCTCGCACATGCACCACCAGCATTACGCGCATAGGGCAAATCCCTGGTGTTGAGCAGACTATTCCTCTCTCTGTGAAGGATATGGTCATATTAAGCTTACTGAGGAGATCCCTCCCCAGTAAGTTAATCAGTGAATGTTCATAGTACAATAGGGGTACCCTTACTGTTTTACCCCCCACTGTGACATCTAATTCTTCTGTGTAAGGAACTTCGACCATCGCCCTAGAGAACTCCTACGTCTCCAATTTACGATTAAATAGCGGAAACCGGCCTTCACGCAAACATGACTTCTCAGCTCCCGAATCCACCATAAAAATGAATTGTTTGTTCCCTATCTCCGCCCCTATCAATGGTTCCTCTGCTGCATTGAGGGTTTTCAATAGTACTGGACACGCAAGTGCTCTCTGTGGGCTGTACTATGCCGGTTGTCTCGTGGTCCCCCCTTGACTGAAAACATTTCCTGATACCACTGCCACTCCCCACACGGTGCAGGTGCACCGTTTGCTGTTGTAGCGAAGGGATTGCCCTGTGTATATGGTATATGTTCGCTGCACTGTGGGTGCTGCTGGACATTGTGTGGTTGCTCCCTGTGTTGTTCTAGGCACCTATGTTCCTGCTGTCCTTGCCCCCCTGTCATTGGCAACCCATATGGACTTCCTGGATGCAGGTGACCATACGGTTCATCATCTTGATAATTGTTGTTTGGCCTGCTCCTGCATTCACGTAAGAAGTGTACACATCTCCCACAGTTCAAAGAGTTCCCTTGTACTCCTCTAGGTCCCTGCCCCCCGTACCCGCCATTTCCTCTGTACCCCTGACCACCCCCTCTGCGCCCTCTGTACCCACCTCTTCCTCCCCGGGAACTCCACACTTTCCACTGCGGTCAACCGTACTGCTCCTGTCCATTCCACTGTGTCTGTTCAGTGCCTGCCCAATTTGCTGCCATCCTCCCTTGTATCGCTACTGGTCCCTCCTCCCCATCTGCATCCCTATCTGTGGGGAGTGCTGCTAAGGCTACGGCGACCTTCACGAGTTTCGTCAGTATTAATTTTGCCACCTTCTCTGTACTATCTCCTTCTCCCTCTCTTTGATTCTCTTGCAGTGGTGTATTATTATACTTTGAATTTCAGGGCAGCCTTTTGATTCAATCCCTGCTATTTTGTCGAGTGCATTTTGAACTTCTTTTGGGAGCCCTCTCTTTATTATAAAGTAAAATAGGGCTGTTGATTGATCCCAGGCCGTACCCGTCTCCGCTCTCCACATCTCCTGCACTTGAAAAATGAAATCCATAGCATCTTCCCCATCATTCATGGTACATTGCATTACTGACTGTAAATCTGGCGTGTCTGGGACGGTCTCGCTTAAGGCTTCCCAGATTCTTGCACGTACTGTATTAAAGGAGGCTCCATCATGGCGGTCGCAGTCTAGTGTTACTCCTGGAAAACCAGCCTTTGTCCAGACCCTGTCTGCTTGGTCACCTACTGCTGATACCAACAAACTCTTGACATCACTGACAGCCAATGGCACTCCTGCTATATGCTTCTCAAATGCATATATCCACTTACTTGCTCCTCCCGACAGCAGGGGCAATCATTTTAGTAATTTTGCCTTATCCATCTGAGCCCAGGGTATGTAGTTTGGACTCCCACCTCCTCTCTGTATCAATGGAAGCTGTAGTTTATTTTTGGTTCCTTTTCCGGTACTTACCTTCAACCCTTTTCTCCCCAGCGTGGCCATTCTTCCCATCCTGTTTCTTAGCCTCCCTGTCCACTCTTCTTCCATGGCCCTTCCCAGGGGTGTCTCATCCATCCTCCCTGATCTTCCCCCTGCTGATACCCCCAGTCTTCCAGCTTTCTGCTCATCCTCCTCTATATCACACCACAGCTCTTCCATTCCCCCAGTGGCCATCCCTTCATCCCCCGTGTTTTCTCCGAGATCATGTGGTTCCAATTCTATTATTCTAGTTGGCTCTTCTTGTATCCAGAATAATATTTCCCCCTTTTTCCACCCTTCCTCGGAGGACCTGTCGAGTGTTTGTACCCTCTGTGGTTGTTCAGTTCTTGACATACTCGTTCCACTCTGTTCACATATGGTTCGTATTCTAGATAGCTCATTTCTGGCCATAGAGAGTCGGGAATAGTCTTCTGTTAGTTTTTCAATGTCTACTGTAGGAGTACTTACCTGCGCACTAGACCTGGGGCAATCATATGGTGGCTGTGCAGTTGGCCGTGGGGTGGCTGCGGGGTTAGGAGTGGGCAAATACACAGGATCACTATACCCCTCGATGGGCACTGGCTTGTTTAGGAGAGGGTACAGCCGTGTTACCTCTATTGACCCTTCTTTACCCCTACCCTCACCTTCATTCTCGATTGCTACCAGGGGAGTGGTGGTAGTAGTGGGCTGCTCTGGTGCCATGTCTTTTCTTTTGAGTGGAGGGACCTCTTGAAACAGCCTCCACCGATCGAGTATCTCTCTTCTATTATGAAAATGTTTTCTTTTATATTTTATACATATGCATGTGGCAACCATGTCCAAGACACTTTTGCCAAATAACCCTCCTTGTGGCCATACCTGGAGTAGCCACTCTCCTTTTAATTCTGTGACCCACTGGTCATGGTACTTGGTTATACGTTCTGGATAGCCAGGTAGATTTTTACAAATATGGGCCAGGGGTGTTTCTGCCCCCATGTTGTCTTTTTAGTCGTTCACCCTCCTGTGTTATCTGTGACTATCGGGGGGCAAGGGGGGGGTTAGGGGATGGGGGGGTGGGGGGGTGGGGTGTGTGTGTGTGTGTGTGTGTGTGTGTGCGCGCGTGCGTGCGTGCGTGCGTGCGTGCGTGCGTGTGTGTGTGTGTGTGTGTTTTTAGCTAACAATCCTCAAATGCTTTTTTCAAAATACATCTATCTTGAATCTCACTGGGTCAAACTTACAATGACCACACCACAGGATCCCCCCCCTTATGTCATTCATCCAACATTGTTATTTTTCAGGGCAATTTTTCTTAACATAAATAGCATAGCATATTTAACACAAAATAGACATTTAACAAACACTTAACCTACAACATATAACAAAGACCCTCCCTTTTCTTGCCCTGTAATCTTTCTTTGACAAAACTCTCTGCCCCTCACCCAGTTCTTCCCTTCGACCCTTAGAGGTTATAGTATTTTGCCTAACATTAATTCACGCACAAGAAAGAAGAAGAGAAAAAGCCTTTTTCTAATTTATACACCGTGTCTCCCTTTTCTCATTGGCACCTTCCTTTCTATTCCCACTATTCCACTTATTCCCAGTACTAGTCAAGATAGCACTATGCGGCGCCGCCTTCCACCCCCTTGCAGAGCTAGGTTCCCGTTTTTTTCTTTTTTCACCTTATTATCCTAATTGCCATATGCAGAGAAAGAGGATAGTATTAAATGTATTGTAGTACCCGTTAATTTGCCCCTAAGAAAATATTTCTTCTTTAGCTCACCTGACCTTGTATACCCTGGTTTCCCTCTCACTCCTTTTATTGTCACTCGCACTTAATACTCACGTACCCGTCTTGATCCGAGACTCTCCGAACTTGGTCCGTCCAGGCGACGCTGCCTCACACTCAATGGCCGTCCCCGGCGAGCGGTACTAAGGGTTTTTTGGAGCGGGACCTGTACCCTTTCACCCTACTGCGTGCGCACGTCTAAGCGTATCTGTTGCCGTAGGCAGGCAGCTCTATGAGCGGACGCGCCGTGCATCTTCACTGCGGCTGGGGTCGTCTCGTGCAAAAAGGGGACAATTAAGACAAATCACGTTGGGGTCACCACTGAAAGTAAGCGTCCCCCAATGAGGTAGAAACCCCCCCCCCCCTTAATGAGAGGCAATAAAGGACACACCCCAGGAGGGAATGAGACCACGACCAAGTGCGTGTGAAGTTAAAAGGTTTTTATCTAAATCAAATAGGGCATGCAAAGGGCTCTGCAAACTCCGAGAGCGCTCTGTCTGACAATAGCAAAGACAGTCAGTTATATTACAAATACACATCATGCATGTGGTAAGCTATAGGGGCCACACAGTCTTAGGGATTGGATGGTGATGTCTAGCTATTATGTAGAATATAGGTTCGGTGCTCCATGATTGCCGGAGGTCCACGTGGTGGCATCACGACATGCTTGGGTCATCTGGTCTCATCGGGGTGGAGCTCTCGGGCGCTGGCTGTCAGTGGAGATTCACCACGATAGTTCTAGAAACTTGCCCTTGTGACCTTTCATACCCATTCATCACACTCATCTATACCACGTTGTTTTTTAAAACTTCTAACACGTTAACCTAATACCCAGGTGGGGACACAGGAAAACAATATGCAATCCGAGGCTGTTTCCATACATCATCGTAAAGTTGTCAGTAACAAGGGGTCCAGTCTCGTGGGTCCAGCTGTCTTTTCAGGGGCCATGGGTCAGGCTATCTTCATCATTTTACTCTGTTTGATGCAGTAAATGATGACTCTGGGGGATGTTTGCACAAGGACGGATAACTGCCTTTGTGGTCTGTTGGACTTGTGGCAAACTGGGATACCCTTGGGTCAGTGGGGGCACCTAGCTGGCACCTCAAAGGCCGTGGGATTTAGGACCAGGTAGCTCAATTCATTTGGCCTGGCCATGGCGGTCTCTGCCATGGGGGAGGTAAATACTTGAAGCGGGTCCAGCAGGAATGTGGGGCGGTGAGGCTGTGCTGCTCAAACACCAGCGAGCCCCTGCGGGCCTTGGCGTGAGGAGCGGGAGATGGCCGTGTAACTCTGAGCAACTCTATTCACGGGGCTGCACACTATACCATTGGAGGGGACGAATGCTAAAGCTGGGAGCATTTCTGCCGTTTACATTGTATACATTACTGAGTTCATGACAATGGAGGTTTTTCAATATCACATGCAGTACATAACATTAGTCGGTCTTAATACTTGTAATTCATGAGAAAGACGGACAAATAACAAAACATGAAGTAGTATCAGGTTGGGTCATACACTCAGGAGCCTGAAGGCAACATGTTAATCCAACGTTTCAATTACACTACAAACTGATTCGATACCCTATGTAGCTTACATGTAATACGCCATATTTCTTTTCATCATACACAAGCATTTTATATATTGCTTTTTCAATTATCCTTTTTACAATAGCAGCAAACATTGGTTGGCACAGGGTGAATATAATTGAGTAGTTATACACTGGGTCTTGGAACATGAAGGCATCTTGAGGGTGTACGGGGTCACTTTGCTTTAATATAAGTAGTTTGTATTATTACAGGAATAAGGCTGAGAGACTCTAGGATTTAGTATGTATGGTTACCACTTTATCTGGGGAACTGGGCAGGGGGGTCAGGGACACCATATATTACTCGTGCAGGGGTTAGGCGCGGGATCGGGGTGTGTCTGAGGGGGATGGTTTTTTGTTCTTTTCCAGACTCCAACTACGAGTCCGGTCATTCCTAGGGCAACGATGTACTGCGGAAGGGAAATGATACAGTGTTTGTTCTGTTACTTGTTCGTGTCTAGTTGCTTGTGACAACGGGCTTTCAGCGGATCTGCCATGGGGTGGAGGCTGAGGGAAGTGCAGGCTTCTCCATGTGTGGTCAAGTGGGGGCCTAGCTGCAGCTTTGTTCGCCAGTTATTCTGCATGGGCCTGGGTTCAGTACACTTAAAATGGAGTTTTGCTTATTACAAAATGGTGTCTATGTTATGCCAGGCTACTCACTGTGCAGCCTCATTTGTCCATCCGCAGCCGCCCTACCTCCCGGGAGCAGGTGAATGGGGGCTGCCGACGAGTCATGAGCCTCACGTAGGTGGGCGATGCAGTGGAGGGGGTCTTACAGACCTTTCCTTCCATACACTCTCCTGAAAATAACCTTGACTGCTCTCATGCTAAGCTTTATTCGGTTTTGGCTAACCTCTCAAGAGTTACCCTGTTCACTATAATTAGGGTGGTTTCCTAAGATCAGTCCACCAGGCCAGATTGTAGAAATACATTTCAACAGTAATCTAAAGGTTTAATAAATAATAGTATATTTATTCTTGGCTGTCTTACTGGAATTACTGGCGTTGCTGTGTGCACCCTAGACCACTCACATCCACCCTTCCCTAGACTAAGCCTTACCACTTTGCTACCTTAGCTTGATTTGGTTTGGATAACCTCCCAGGGTGTTCCCAGTTTACTGAAATACAGTGGCCTCCAAAAATAATCCTCCTGACTTTGGAATTCCATCTTAAACACTCACTTGGCATAACGCACCATTATAAACCCTCACACAGTCAACACTAACTACAGATTGAGACTCTCAGGACTTAACCAACACAGATTCTGCCTATGAACTACCGAACATCACCCCATGCTACAAGACCATACACGGGGTGGCATAGTTCTTTACCAAAGGCATATTGCCCTCATTCACACTATCATATCTCTGAAAGCCTTGAACCTAATGAAAATCTAAATGCAATGTGGGGTGGAGGGCTAAATCAAACAGCATCATAAGAGAAACTCTGTAAAAAAGGAAACTTGACAAACACACCAGCACTACTTGTCGTGTGTCGTCTGAAACGACCAACCCGGCTAACATGAGCTCTGCCCTTTACTCTCAGAGCAGCTTAGAAAAAGGTCTAGCGTTCTTCTAAAGCAATGGATGAAGATATCAGGAATTGGACTGATTGCAGAGGACTTCTCCCCTCAACCAATCCAGAGGCTATACTATGCTTAAGCTACAATGATTAGATGTATAGTTTCCCTTCCCAAATCACTGTCCAACCATCAAAACCTGACAGTTTACTCACAGGTTCTGCAACCATTACACGTCACTTTGTGCGTCGCTTCCTAATGCACACACGGTGATACAGAGAGACAAAAGGGAAAGACTTCAGGGAGGCAAACATGACACCTAACACAGTGCTGTTAATCAGCGTTTATATCTCAGAGTCAAGGACGACCACTGTTGCATAAAATACGTGTTTTAATTGCATGCATAATCCCTCATTTTATCTCACCAGTTCAACATAATGTTCAAACACATCTGTTTGGCAAATAACAAGTCACTTTCCTTTACCTAAATCGATTAACTTCAAAACTCACATCTTGGGCTTAATTCCCATTTCAAATACAAAATCCAGCCTTTATCCTTTCATTCAAGGAAAAGGCCCAACACTTCTATCATCAATTGACTGAAGCATCATCGTCTGGAGCATTATCATGTGAAGGTGCTCAAACCTATCTCTACTATCTCCAGACTAATCAATAAGCAATCATGTGCGTCTCGATATAAATGACCATATCCAACGCAAAGCACAAATGCACTGCCTCAAAGGATCAAAGGCCAGAGTTGCAGACTAGTCAGTCACGCCATAACCCATTGCATTTTAACAAGTCTATAAGCTGTAGCGCAGAGCTCAGACCCCCTGTATCCTCTGGTAGGATCCTAGCAAAAGCAGCCACAGCCAGCCAGCCATCCTTAGTACAGGGGCTGGCAGCATATGTGTAGGCTCTCTAGCTTGGAATCCCCCCTTATCATAAAAGCAGCCACAGCCAGCCAGCCATCCTTAGTACAGGGGCTGGCAGCATATGTGTAGGCTCTCTAGCTTGGAATCCCCCCTTATCATAAAAGCAGCCACAGCCAGCCAGCCATCCTTAGTACAGGGGCTGGCAGCATATGTGTAGGCTCTCTAGCTTGGAATCCCCCCCCCTTATCATAAAAGCAGCCACAGCCAGCCAGCCATCCTTAGTACAGGGGCTGGCAGCATATGTGTAGGCTCTCTAGCTTGGAATCCCCCCCCCTTATCATAAAAGCAGCCACAGCCAGCCAGCCATCCTTAGTACAGGGGCTGGCAGCATATGTGTAGGCTCTCTAGCTTGGAATCCCCCCCCCCTTATCATAAAAGCAGCCACAGCCAGCCAGCCATCCTTAGTACAGGGGCTGGCAGCATATGTGTAGGCTCTCTAGCTTGGAATCCCCCCCCCTTATCATAAAAGCAGCCACAGCCAGCCAGCCATCCTTAGTACAGGGGCTGGCAGCATATGTGTAGGGTCTCTAGCTTGGAATCCCCCCTTATCATAAAAGCAGCCACAGCCAGCCAGCCATCCTTAGTACAGGGGCTGGCAGCATATGTGTAGGCTCTCTAGCTTGGAATCCCCCCTTATCATAAAAGCAGCCACAGCCAGCCAGCCATCCTTAGTACAGGGGCTGGCAGCATATGTGTAGGCTCTCTAGCTTGGAATCCCCCCCCCCTTATCATAAAAGCAGCCACAGCCAGCCAGCCATCCTTAGTACAGGGGCTGGCAGCATATGTGTAGGCTCTCTAGCTTGGAATCCCCCCCCTTATCATAAAAGCAGCCACAGCCAGCCAGCCATCCTTAGTACAGGGGCTGGCAGCATATGTGTAGGCTCTCTAGCTTGGAATCCCCCCCCCTTATCTAATTTACTGATTCAGAGGAACCTTCCTATTCCTCGTATGATAAAGGTAAACAATATGGTTGGCCCCTCCCCTCTGATGATCTATTCTCAACTTCTTGCCGATGTATCTCTCAGACTTCAAGACAAAGGGGGTCATTCCGAGGTTGGAGGTTAGCGAAGAACGATGCCGGTAAAGGATTACCGGCATCGCTTACTGCTACGGGCTATTCTGACCAACTAGACCGCTATTTACGGCACCGTAAAGTACGATGCCTTAAATAGCAGTCAGGGCGCGCACACGCGACACACCATGCCAGCATTAGTGGCATGCCGTAAACCGGAGAAGATCACAAGTGAAGGCTGAAAAAGTGCATACCGGTATGGTGTAAATTCTGGCATTGCCGACCAGGCGTTAAGAACCCTGAGCAGTGTTTCCAAGAGCCACAGGTGCACACAATCAGCACAGGTGGAGGCAATGGAGTCAGGCCCAGTACAAAAGGAGCACACCCACACACCACACCCACTCCCACACCAAGATGATACCAATAGTAGTAGCATTACTGGAGCTGGAGGCCCTGCTTACAATGCCTCAACAACAACAACAACAGCCGCCACCACAGAGGAGACGCAGGAGGAGAAGGAGGGTGGTGAGACAGGCCCAGCTTGCCCCACCAGTGCAGCCACCGTTACCACGCTGGCAGCCCCCAATCCCTCGCATCAGAGTCACTCCCTTCAACCTAACACCTGAGCAGATCCACACCCTGTACCAGCTTGACCGTGACACCATCACCACCATAGTGGACCTGATACACAACAAAATAGTGAGCCTCATAGAAATACGCACCGCCATCCCCCCATCTACTGAAGGTAGTATCTGTGCTCTACTTCCTTGCCACAGGCACCTACCAGCACACAGTGGGGCACATGCATGGCATATCACAACCCTTATTTTCCCGGATACTGAACCAAGTGCTGGATGCCCTCCTCAAGCACACAAGGGACTACATATCCCTACCACGGACTCCTCAGGAGATATTTGATACAAAAGTTGCCTTCCATGCACTGGCAGGCATGCTAAATTGTGTAGGTGCCCTCGACTGCACCCACGTGGAGTTGGTGGTCCTGCATGCCATGGAGGTGGTGTATCGCAACCACAAGCAATACCACTCCATCAATGTGCATATGGTATGCAACGCCAGCAAGATCATCACACATTGCTGTGCCCGATATCCAGGATCAACTCATGACTCTTTTGTACTGCGTAACTCCATGCTACCACGCTACATGGAGCGACATGCTGGACGACGTGCTGGGCTGCTTGGTGAGTTGCCTGACTGGGCCATGGCAGTGCATCGGGGTTGTGAGGTGGGTGCTGCATACTCCAACCGTGTGTGAATGGGGGGGGATGTATACTCCACCTGGGTAGGAATGGGCGGGATGCATACTCCACCTGGGTGGGAATGTTGATGTCGGTGCACGATGTGCACATCAGCGAACACTGTGCCCCAAAGCAACTGAAATGGTACATGACAACCAAATCCCATAGTGATGAAGTGAGGCCGACACCTATCACTAAATGACTACCAGGTAACCAGCCCACATCCCACAACACATGCACCACTGATCAGCGGCCCTCACACACCGTAAGGTCACCCTGCACTATGCACTGCATATGCACTATGTTGCTGTCTCCAGCATATCACCACACAGGACAGTCATCCCTGGCTGTGCATTGAAATGAGTCAACCAGGGATACCACAGTGTGTCACTGGTTGGGCACACCCATAGGAGTGCTGCATGTCACCATGGAACTGATCAGTGCAGAATGCCCAATATAGAACTGACTACAGCCAACGCTCCCTACTACCAAATTCCACAGAACACTACTCATCACAGATTTTACACCAACACTGCTGTATGCATATACGATGCACGTGCAACAAGATGTCAGTGCACACCATGATCCATCTTGAGGATGTAACCCACACCATTAGTACATTGCACAGGACACATAGCGGGGCCAGTAATTGGGTCAATGCATCCAGGGACATGTGCGTGTGGGCACAAATGACCTGTTTCCATGTGAGACTAGTACAGTTTCCTACATGAATGTGCGAACACTTACCTTAATTCCACCCTCATGCAGGTGATGGTGGCTATCCCTTGAAGCCGTGGCTTGTGACCCCTGTCCGAAACCCACAGAACAGGCACGAGGAGGACTACCATCGTTCCTATACCCGTACACGTGTGGTGATAGAGCAGACCTTTGGCCTGTTGAAGGCACGGTTTTGCTGCCTCAGCCGGTCGGGTGGGGCACTCCTCTACAGCCATGAGAAGGTGCCCAAGATCACCATGGCATGTATAATGCTGCACAATATGTGTATCCGACGGAACGAGCTCCTGCCCCCTGACATGGAACTGCTACCACCAGATGAAGAAGAAGGGGATGATGAAGATATGGCAGGACTTCATCACGGTGCCGATGCACAGGCGGGACGTGCCGTGCGGCAGTCATTGATCGCACAATATTTCTGACACACATGTCAGCAGCGGGTGACATAATGTTTGGACATAGGGCACTGGGTGTGGGGGTACATGTACACAATGCACTGTATATGAATAAATGACACATGCGCATTCATGAATGTCCACTCTGGTTATTTTTTTGCAAAACAACCGGTGTATTAAAAGTGAAAATATCAATGTAAAAACAAACCCTCCACCACCCTCCCCCTCCCCCCACAACTCCCCCACACACCCTCCCACCCTCCCCCTCCCCCAACCTTCACAACTCCCCCACACACCCTCCCCCCACTCCACCTCCCCCCACAACTCCCCCACACACCCTCACCACCCTCCCCCTACCCCCAAAACTCCCCCACAAACCCGCCCCCTCTCCCCCTCCCCCCAACACCCCCCACACACCCCCCCCCCACAACAACCCCACTCTAGTCCCATAGGGTCCACATAGCCCACATGTGGCTAACAGGATAGTCACTCTGCGCTCCCGGAGCCAGGGGGAGGCATGTCCCGTCGGCGCTGCTCACGGAGCAACTGACGGAGCGGGCTGGTCTGGGTGGAGTTGCTCGTGGACGGTGTGTCCTCATGCTGAGGCTGTTGGCCAGGATGAGCAGCCTCCAAAGCATCGGCTATGTGGCCGAGCACCTTGCAGAGGCGGTTAGTGTTTTCCGTTATGGACTGTCCCAGTGCCCTCAAATAAGCACGCCACTCCTCCCTGGCCTGGCGATTGTCCTGCACGAATTCCGTTATCAGGGCAGAGAGCTGGTCAGCCCGCTGTGCACCGGCGGATGAAGCAGTGGCCCTGCTGGGGATCGGGCTGACATGTCCTGCCGGTGCTTCCTCAACAGGACTGTACACGGGACTGCCATGTCCCTGTGTCTGTCCTTGGCCAGACTGCTCCAGTGTGTCATTCTCACCAGAGTCACTGAAGGATACCTGGGGGTTTGAGAAATCTTCAGGGGTGTGCACGACTTCCACAGTGTCGTTCTCAGTTGTTCCCCAGATGTAATTGGGGCTGTCCTCGACTTTGAGGGGGGCCGTGGCTGCTACCTCCCCAGCCACACTGGAATCCACAGACCGTGGCGTTGGGCAGGTGTCTGCAGGCAGTGCAGGGAGGGGTGGTGGGGGAGGTGGTGCACCCTCCACGGGCCTTGCTGGTGGTGTACGTCCCAGTGTTCTCTTAGTAGCTGTGACACGGCGGCCCCTGCCTTGGCCCCTGGATGTGCTGGGACAGTTGCTGACCTGCTCCTCACTGTCATGCTCACTGCCTGTGGGGGTGGAAGAGAGGGACGACATGAGTGATGTTTGGATAGCCAGCATTCATACATGGCTACGATAGCACATTCAGACAATTGTGGGTAATCTGCATTTGTGTAGGGAACGGGACGTCATTCCATACATGGGTGGTAAATGCATGCATATGTGGGTGTCACTCATGTTGGCCAGGTACTGTGCTGTCTGACATGCACACTGTTTACATCAACTACCCTGTGTGCCTCATGGAATTAGCAGCTTTGTGTAGTATGTGTCATGTACGTTACGGCCTAGCACCTGGCACTGGCTTGGGTCTCACTTGCTTCGGCATGATTTACTGGGGGGGGGTGTGTGTGGCCAACCATGGCGTGACTCTTTGGCCAGACGTTAGCAGTGACTTTCATCACATTTGCCTTAGCAGTATTTACTTTGGACACTCACCTCCTTCAGCGGATGACGTGGCGCCACACTCCATTTCTCCAACCCCTTCAATGTATTCGGCCCCTATCATGCCCGCACATGTCTCCTCCCACGGCATGGGTTTTATTGGTGAACTTGGTCCTCCTCTGGCCTCCAAGGCCTGGTTTCTGTTCGCAGAAAGAATGCTCTGCACCCTAAGCCGCAGGTCATCCCACCTTTTGCAGCAATCCTTTACGGTGTGAGGGTGTTGCCCACTGCGCTCACCCTCTGGCATACTAGTGCCCAGATTTCTTTTTTCTTCAACACTGCATCCCTCCTCATTTCGCTGCTAAACACAGTCCCAGCATGCTCGTGTAGGGTGTCCACGAGCACTTGTAGCTCATCTGGGCTGAAACGCTCCTTTCGGAGGCGGCAGCTCCCTTCTTTGGTGCTTTGGGCATTCCTGGGTGGTAGTAGAGACTTTCCGGTCGATCACCAGTGTGCCAGGAGTCCTGTGTGGTGAGGATGGCAATGGACTGTGTTTTTAAAGATGGCCGCCATGCTCCTTCCCGTTCCTGTGCCTTGACGCTATTTCCGCTTCCGCAATTTAACTGTGACTGTAAATAACGGTGACTGCTATTTACAGTGGTTAGGGAGAATTCTCTGTTTAGGCTGAATTTCCTAACCTAGTGAGTCCCCCAGCAGCTTTGCTGGATTTTTGGGGTTTATTTTTTTCTCCTGCCAAGAGTGAGACTCTTTTACCCTCACTCTTGGGCATGATTTGAGTGTGTTTCTTTGAATCTAGATGTGTTTAATGGGCTATGGGGTCTTTTACTCCATAGGGCTTCATGTGTTTTTGTGATGTGTGTTAAACAGCACCCTCAGTGCAGTGACACAGGGGTGTCATAGTGACCCCCCAGTATAGACTCCATACCCTGGGACTGACTACTGTCTCCCAGGGCATGTAAAGTCACCATTGACTTTACTAGTCTTAAATTCTGAACAGAACCAGTACAAACCATCATATTGTGGACGTACTGGCTGGGGCAATTCAATTGCCCCGGGGTCTTTTAGTCGAGGGGGCACGTCTCCGTCCCCCCTGATCGAGTTTTGGCTGGTGGCAGTGGATACTACTTTTTATATTCAACCGCGAATATTTTCCTATGGGATTTCCCATTGTTTTAGGCTACTATCTTTATTTAATTATTTACAGTAGCCTCGAACATACCACCGGTTTATTTAATTAATATTAATTCTCTGGTTGGTATTTTTTGCCAAAACTTGATTCTAAAATGGTGTTCGTGTTCTCTTCTGTGACTCCAACCCAAGTCGAGCCCTTTGTTCCACTTTTTGGCGGGCTTCTCCACAGAAGCCCTCCAAAGTGGTGCCACTCTGTCTGGGGTACTTAGGAGGGGTGGAGGGAAATGTAGGCACCCTGGACTGAGTTGCCTAGGCAACTCAAGTCGCACTCCATCCTGATTGGCCCAAGTGGTCATGTTTGAATGACAGCTAGGCTGAGTGAATGGGGGTTTGCTGCATAAAAGCAAGGCTTTCGGGACTGGAACTTCAGAAGTCGCCACAGGACCTAAGAATCCGACGAGGGAGAAGCTGAGCCGACCTGCCACGACACCACCACCGGTGGAGCCCTGCTGGACTGCCTCACCACTTTTCCCAACGACAGAGAAGATCTCCCGCCAGAGAGTCTTCTTCCTTTGACTGGTGGGGATAACCAGTTTCACTGTCTTTTCGCTTTCCCGACGTACCTCGTGGCCGCCTTGCCCGTGCCAAGCACCCCGGCAACCGGGATACCACGTTTTACCACGACCGTGAAACAAAGGTACCACCTTTAACCGGAATACTGCGCGGCTGATTTCTTCCCTGGTAGTGCAACGGCCTTCATCTTTCCTCCAAGTCGAGATCTTCTCTTCCCCTGGACGATGACGCGACTTGCACCCACTACCAGGAACAACTGCCACCGCTGGAGGATCCTTCCCACTTAAGGTACCGTGTCCCACCTGGCTTCCCTTGCTACTGACTGTACGGGGTAGATTTAGCCCCCGGCTTTCGAACCTGGGTTAGTCTGGGACACCCTGGCTAAACTTTCTTAAAGCCTCTCTAAACCCTTTTTGAACCCTCTGCAAGACTTTCGAAGCATAGTGTAACTTTGTGATCTTGGGCGCATTTGTGCTCTGCTCTCTCTAAGAGTGGGCCCAGCATTTGGACTTTGGCTCACCAGTGACTTTTTGCTCTCTGCCTTGCTAACCGTGTTCCTGAATCTTAGAGGGGTGTACCATTTCATATTCTGTCTTTTTCCCTCCCTTTCTCACAAACTTATTGGAATGCCATCTAGTTAAGCGCTCACCTCTGTATGAAAATAAGTGGTGTTTTACAGTGACTTATCTGATAAAGAAAAAGGGGTGTATATATTACAATAGCAACTGTGTTTAGAATATTTTACAATAAGAGTGCTGGAGTGTCTCAACAGTGTGTTTTTAAATAAATAATTATATACTTTGATACCAAAGCTCTGGTCAGTGTTTGCTTGTATTATTGTATCTGAGTGCCTATTGTGAATACTCTGCATACTGCCTAACTCTTCTTGAGGGAAGTCTGGCTGCTCAGCCACAGCTACCAGGTAAATCTGGGTGGTACAGACTGCTACCAAGTGGGTTTACTGCCAACACCTGTAGTCTTAAATCTTTTGCAGTGGTCCCTAAGGGAACTGCACAGGTTTCTGCCTAACAACAGTGGCCGCTAATGCCGCGGGCTATGGCGGTAGTGTTCTCTACGGTGTGATTCAGGCCGGTATGGGGTTTTTCAGGCCCTTTTGCGTCATGGAACTAGGTCCCTTACCGGCATGGCGCAAAGCTCATGCCCGCAAACTCGTAATAGTGCGCTTTAGCGGACTACTGCCAGCTCGGACACGCTATTTGCGCAATGCTGGTAAGGGAGGGTACTTACCTCCAAACTCGGAATGAGGGCCAAAGTATGTACAGTCCCTAAATGTCCCTAGTTCAAGAACCCTACGGAAGGCCAGCTTAATGCATTGGGTTTGACTAGTGACGAGCACTGACCGGGGTCCTCAGTTCGTCCCTCTTTCCCTTCGTTTCTGCCTTGCCAGTGGGAACTGGAGAGTCACTCAGTCTTTGGGGTTTTAAGTGCCCTGCAGTTCTTTCGTGCCAGTAATAGTCGCTTGCTTGGCTTTGGAAGCTGATGTCAGGAGGTTGCTCTTCATCGTCAGAAGGTTCTGGCACCTTCACCCCTGGTGCACCTGGCCCATATAGATGTGGGACTCCCCGTTGACTTTCATTGCCTCCTCTTCTTTTCCTCTCTCTCTTCTCCTTTCCACCACGATTGTCTGCAGCTCTGATCTTTTCCTCCACAACCTCTAATCCTTTCCAGCTCCTGTTTCACACCCCCACCCCCACCTGGTTGCTCCTCTATTTCATGTGTTGCCTCCTCTTGTTCTTTCCACTTGTGGCTCTTCTTCCTCCTCCTATTGACTGTTCATCCTCTCCCCTTCTCCTCTAGGCGGCTCCACATTACCTCTGCCTCCTCTATTTCATGCCTCCACACTTGATCATTTCTGCTGTCCTCCTTTGCTTCCTCTTCCTCCTGCCACTCCACTTCTGTATTATTATTCTTATGGTATTTATTGAGTGGGAATCTAACAACAGGGGAGGGTGGGGGCAATTGTTTATTTATTTATGTTTGCGTTTGTATAGCGCACAGGCCGCCCCAAGTGTATGTGTGCATGTTGTTTACCTTAGTTACAGTACAATACAGGCATCATTCAAATACAAAAGTGCATTTATGCAGGAGAGTACATTACAATATGCATTCAGGTGTAAGGGGTTGAGGCGCTGAGGTATGAGTAGCTGTGGTATGACGCCATTATGTGCAGAGTAGCGTTTTGGCAGCTTTTCTGAGGGTTATGTGAGAGTATTCACCTCTGAGTGCATGGGTCTAAAGGTACCAGAGGGGAAACAGTGGGGATCAGATCACCAAGTCTCAGGTACGGTGGAAGTGGAGATGTATGATATGATATGATATGATGTGGCATTTGGAACGCGCCTATACACAAGTGTAACAAGGCGCGACGAGACAGGGAGGGGGGAACAAAGGTAAGACAGACAACGATCCTACTAGGCCAGGTGCCATTCAGATCGCGCAAGTGCAAGGGTAGAGGGGAAGGGAAAAAGTGCAAGGGGAAAGGGAGAGGGGAAGTGCAGTACAGGGGTAGAAGAATAGCGATAAATAATAAGGGCCAGCTGGTGGCAAGTGCAAGGTAAGTGCAGATAGGTGCTGGGAAGGGGGGCTGTAGGGATACAGAGACAGTCCCGCAGTGCAGGGGTTGCCAGGGAGGCAGTGTAAGGGGAAAGTGGCTGGGCCAAGGACCGAGATCGGTGAGAGTGGCCCAGTTGCTGAATCAGTGCAGTTTCAGTAAGGAATTTAGCAGGGGAGAGGGGGAGAGAAAGCAGAAGCAAAGAGGAAGGTTTTGAGGTGCTTCCGTTACCGGAGATGGTTCTCCTCAAGTTTCAAGGATGCAGAAAGGCTGTTCCAGAGGGAGGCCCCTGCCACGGAGAGAGATCTACCCCCAACTCGTTGCTTGGAGAAGCGGCTGACCCTGAGGGAGTTGGAGGCGGATGAGCGAAGAGCTCGAGAAGGAAGATATTTAGGAAGAAAGAGTTGAAGGTATTTTGGCCCCAGGCCCCACTAGGCCTTGTGGACAATGCAGAGGGTTTTGAACTTAATCCTCACAGCCACTGGGAGCCAGTGTAGAGATTTCAGTCCTGGAAAGATACGGTCCCTGGGCTTGAGGCCAAGGACAAGTCTCGCAGTCCTGTTCTGGATGAGTTGCAGAGGGCGGAGAGTAGAGGCAGGCGGATTTAGATAGAGGCTGTTACAGTAGTCCAGCTTGGAGAGAACCAGGGCTCTGGAGACGGTGCGCTTCTGGGGGAAGGAGAGAAAAGGAAGAATACCTCTGAGGAGGTGCAGCTGGTAGTGTGACTTCTTAGAGACGTCAGATATGTGAGGAGAGAAGGAGAGTGTGGTGTCAAAGATGACCCCGAGGTTTTTTGCCTTGCAGGTAGGAGCAGGAAGAGGGCCAAGAGAGGCTGGCCAGAGAGCTGCAGGGAAGGAGGGAGTGGGTGTGCCGATGAGTAGAATCTCAGTCTTACTGGCATTAAGGCAGAGGTCATTGGCGGAACACCATTCCTGGCTAGCAGACAGATAGTCAGAGATAAGAGAAGGAGAGGACGAGGCCGAGGGTAGCCTGAAAATGAGCTGGGTATCATCCGCATAGCACTGAAATTAGGGCAGAGAACGGCAACGCGGTGGACAAGGAGTGCCGTATACTGGTTGAACAGCCAGGGAGAGAGGTTAGATCCCTGGGGGACACCACAGGTAGAGAAAAAGAAGTCAGAGAGGAAGGACCCCAGTTGGACCTGGGAGAGTCGATTGGAGAGGAAAGAGGTCAGCCACGCCAGAGCCTGACCAGTGATACCCAGGTTATCATGGAGGCGGTTGAGCAGGATGGCATGGTTGACAGTATCAAAGGCAGAAGAGAGATTGAGCAAAATGAGAACACACCGAGTGTTAGAGTCAAGGTTGAAGAGCAGGTCCTCACGGATGTTCAGGAGAGCAGTCGCCGTGCTTCTGGCAGCTCTGAAGCCAGACTGATGGTCATGAAGACTACCAACAGAATCAGCATGGAGATTAAGCTGGGAGATGGCCAGTTTCTCTAGGAGCTTGCCCAGGAAGGGAGTGATGGAGATTGGACGATAGTTAGCTGGGCAGGAGGGATCCTAGGTGTTAGGGAGGAGCCATTCCTTTAAGAGGAGGTTCTTGAGCTCCTTCCTGAACTGTAGAAATGAGGAGGTGAGTCAGATGTTGATGGGGAGGAGGTTCCAGATTCTCGGAGCATAGCCAGAGAATGCCTGTCTTTGTTTTTTTCCTTCCTACATTGGTGGAGTTCAAGTCTGCACATGTCTTTACTTCTGCTAGATTGTAGCACTCCAAAGATACTGCTTTTCTCAGTGAGGTATCTTGGTGACTTCTATATCTCCTCAGTCCTTTCATTCTCGGCAATGGAGGAGTCATACCAGTTCTGGTGAGGATCACTGGACTTAGAACTGGTAATGGACATGAGGGATCTGCATTTGTATCATCTCTGGAGCTACATCACAGAGTTTGTGATGGGTTCCAGCCCTGATGCTCACGCCAGTCCCAACACTCAGCCTGTTTCATGGGAGCTGGTCACAGACTGCACTTATTATAACAGGCACAATCTTTCGGCTTTGCCACTACTTGTTTTTATTGCAATACAATATACCCAACAACTGTATATTCTCCTATACATTTTGAGACACTTGTGGAATCATGTATATTCTTTTAGAGGGTGCCCAGGTTTCAAGCTCATGGTTTTCTATAAACATCTGAAAGAAAATATCCATTACAAATGATCGATACTATGGATACCAGGGAAGGTCGGGGAAACATTTTTCAGGGTCCAACAGTTCCTCGATGCAGTGAGGCTTGTATGTCAGAAAATCAGTTGCAACTCAACTGTCCAAGACCGAGGTTGCTCTGCTTGGACTCAAAAATCTCCTTGTGTTAGGGAAGTGCCCCCAGATTCCATGTTTTTTTGGGGGTGAGCTTAATCTTGCCTCCAAAATGGAAAACCTAGGGTGTATCTGGCAGGACAATCTTGGCAGTGAAGGCCGGGTCCGTGACAAGCTTCAGGCACGTTTTTACTCTTCCACCACTTACGTCAAGTTCTGCCGTTTCTCCCAGAGGATGATCCTGCTGTTGTAGCAGGTTCATTGGTGAATTAATATCTGGACTACGGCAACAGCTTTCTTGCTGGCATTCCGGTCAAACAGCATCAAAGAATGTAAAAGGCACAGAATGCTGCCGCAAGACTAGCCTGACAATTAGGTAGGTCTTCCCATGTGTCGGCCTCTCGCCAGACATTACACTGGCTGGCCGTGAAAGACAGAATTACTTTTAAGGTGGCATGTTTGACATTCAAGAGCTTGAATGGTCTTGCTCCCTCGTATCTGGGTGATAAACTTAGCCGCTACCAACCGAGTAGGGTGCTATGTTCAGGGGATCAATTGTTGTTGTCCATTCCGTCTTCCTCTTCTGTTTCGAGGAGAGACAGAAGGTGTCCTATTTATGGTCCCTCGTTAAATTAGAGCTCTTGATTCCTTTTATCAGTTTTGCAAAGCCCTTAAAATCTTCCCCTTCAAATAATGGGCCTTCAGGTGCATTAGGGCTGTTATCCTTGTTTCATCTGCTGTTTAGTGTACCAGGTGCACCTTTATACAATTAAATGTGTTCTTTGCGTGTTTATAAATGCTTCAAAATCAAATCAAATATTCACATATGTATAGAGGAAATAAATCATAACAAAAACTACATATTCGACAAATCAAAGAAAAAATCCAATTAAATGTGGCTGAAAGTATATCTCTTACTCTTAATGTGGAAGAACAATATTCAGGAGTGTACCTATGGGGAGTAAACATTCTAACAATTCAACCCGTGGACACAATAACATCAATTGTTGTGCAAAATGATCCATTTACATTCAGGCTTTTTTTCAGTTATTGTCACTTTCTCTGAAGTCCTGTTATTAATTGATGGACAGAGATACAAAAAGACACACTCACTGTCACCAGGTGTGTTGTGGGGGAATGAGGGCCCCTCTACACTAGATGTACAGTGACATGAAATAATAACTATAATATTTCCTTCTTTTAACAGAGACCAGAGCTGTTACCGAAACCAAGTGTCTGGGAATGAACACGAGTAGATGGGGGACACAGTGGAACGAACGAAACTCTACAGAAGATGGGCAGCATGATCCTGCTGACCCTGTACAGAACTCGACATCCTGTCAGCAGAGGCAAACACCCCGCACATGGATGAGTATCCATACCAAGGGGAAGACATTTGCATGCAGTTTTTGTGAGATGTGCTTCCCTTGCAGGACCAGTCTAACCAATCACAAGAGATCCCATGCAAGAGAGAAAACGTACAAGTGTTTAGAGTGTGAAAAAACCTTCACTCATATCTCAAGTCTATATGTGCATCATAGAATCCATACTGGGGAGAAACCACATAAGTGCACAGAGTGTGACAATAGTTTCAGTCTATCCTCACGTTTAATAAGCCACCAGAGGATCCATACTGGAGTGAAGCCCTACAAGTGCACAGAGTGTATGAAAAGCTTTGGCGACTCTACAAGTCTGAGAAGGCATCAGATGATCCATACAGGGGAGAAGCCCTACAAGTGCACAGAGTGCATAAAAAGCTTCAGTCGTTCTGCAACATTAAGAAAACATCAATTGATCCATACAGGGGAGAAGCCCCACAAGTGCACAGAGTGCAAGAAAAGCTTCAGTCACTCCTCATATTTGATATGCCATCAGAGGATCCATACTGGGGAGGAGCCCTACAAATGCACAGGGTGCAAAAAACGTTTCCGTGATCCCTCAGCTCTGAAAGGCCATCAGAGGATCCATACTGGAGAAAAACCCTACAAGTGCACGGAGTGCACAAAGTGCTTCAGTAATTCCTCAGCTCTGAGAATCCATCAGAGGATCCACACAGGGGAAAAAACCCTACAAGTGCACAGAATGCAAGAAAAGCTTTAGAGGGTCTACAGCTATAAGAAGGCATATCATGGTCCATACTGGTGAGAAACCATACAAGTGCACCGAGTGCAAGAAAAGCTTCATCTGCTCCTCAGCTCTGATAGGCCATCAGACCATCCATACTGGGGAAAAACCCTACAAGTGCACAGAGTGCACCAAATGCTTCAGTTATTCTTCAGCTCTGAGAATCCATCAGAAGTTGCATGCAGGGGTGAAGCTCTACAAATGCACAGACTAGTGCAAGAAAAGCTCCCGTCACTACTCAGGTCTGAGCAGGCATCAAAGGATGCATTATGTTACAAAGACTGGAGGATCACCAAGTCTTTAGGAGATGGTACTACACTCTTCCCATAGTTGTAAAATGGAGAGATGATATGGATGTATTCCTGTTAGTGCTTAGTGCCTAGAAGGCCTAAGGCACTCTCCACCAGTCTAGAAGTGACTAATAACATAACATGATGGGACAGATCAACAAGTCCTGTGCTCTGAGATCCACAAAAGAACTTGAATAAAAGAAATACCATCACAGCAACATTCATGACTCGCAAGCACAAGATTAATTGGGCAATTAAACTCATCATTAGTGATTTACACAATAGAAATCAACACGTGTCAACACCTTAATGTGGGAATGACAGCATTTTGAAAACCTGGACCAGAAACAAAAAATCCAATTTCACCCTCTTTAAATCAAAGAATAGAAATTATGATTTAGCCCATGAAGAGCAGATGTGGTGCTTCCTCTTCACACCCCCCCCCAGTAACTTGTCCACCTGCAGCCTGTGCACTCTACCCTGGGGAAGAAATGGCCAGATGCATATATCCTTCTAGAATCCCAAAGTATTTCTACTCCTCAAGAACCTTCTGCTTCCTCTTCACACACCCCCAGTAACCTGGCTACCTGTAGCCCGCGCGCTCTACCCTGGGGCAGAAATGGTCAAATGCGTATTCATAAAGAATCCCAAATCTTTTTCTTGGAGCTACAGCTGTTATCTCTTGGAACATTTCCATTGTCACTACTTTATTTCTAATATAACAGTTTTATAGTGTTAACACCAAGTCATACATTTATAATAAAAACTGCAACATGATTGCCAAACAAATTCTTAAAACAATGAACCCATGATCTCCCATAAATGTCACAATGTTTCTATTTCTTCGTATTAAAGCCAGATATGATTGAAGTATGTAAGATAAAACAGCAAGTAAGAATGTGTGGACGATCAGCAACATAAAAGCTCAAATATTCTTTTCCCTCTTTGATTATTTAATGGTTTTCTCTATTCCAGTCTAGAGAAGATGTTTCAAGATTACTGCAGCTGAATTAATCCCCAAGTCAATTCTAATCTAAAAGTGTATTGTTTTCTTTTTCCAAGTTCTTGATCATCGATTGGGTGGTCATTCTTTGTTGTTCTTCTCTTGCTTCACTGCAGGGATTTGCTTAGCTGGGAATGCTTGCTTCTCTATGGACACTTGTTTCACTGGGGATGGGTGCAGTAGAGGTGAATGTTGAACCAATCTGTTAACTCATCTTCATGCATAGTTAAATAATATGCAGCATGTTTGGCCTCTATGTCAGCAGCTTTGTTTCTGCAAGGGATTAAGTCAGTTATTTTCGAAAGCGCTGCACATTTCATGATGGCTGTGGTTGCTGGAAAGCTCAAGGCTTAAATGAGTTTGTCTAATTGCCCCACATTTTGGACTGGAGTATTGTCTGCGTGAAGGAAGCCCCTCCTCTTACAACTTGCTAGGCCTGCGTGTACAGTTGACATGACACAGGCGAAGTCAGAGTACATGGTCACTTACTCATCCTCAAAGCTTCATAGTGCATCAATAAGCGCAGCTAATTCTGCAGCCTGCACTGAATAGGTTGACGATAATCGTCTGCTCATTAGTACTTCAAAGGTGCCCTCTTGAGTCAACCTTACTACTGCCGATCCTGAATGTCTCACCCCAGTTGCTGATTGATTTTGGATGAACCATTAATGAAAACCACTGCCCCTCTTCCTAGAGCATTCTTTCTAACATGGGGAATATCATTATAACATTCAGTGTAAATAACACAATCATGCACATCATCCTCTTCTCCCACTGGTTCAGCAATGAACGTTGCTTGATTCACTATGCTACACCTTACCATTTTAATCGCAGGGTTTTAAATAATTACTTCATACCCCAATGCTCTTTGAGTGGTCAACGTGCTCTTGGGCCTCTCTAGAATTTCAAATAATGCATGCTCTGCAAATAGAGTTATGGAACACCCCATAGTTATACTTGAAGGCTTTTCTATGGCAAATGCAGCAGCTGCCAAAGATTGTTCACAGGGATAGTGTCCTTTCATAAATGGGTCTAGAATTACACTATAGTAAGCCAATAGTTTATGACCATGTCCTAATGTTGTCTTCTGTGTAAGGACTGCTGTCATGACTTTCCCATTTGAATGGGAAAATAAGTAAAATGCTTCACTATAATTTGGAACCAAGGAACCGTTACTTTCGTGAATCCTCGAGAATAGAAAGCGTAAGACCAGGAAATCAGGCTGAGGAATCCTGCATTGTGTGTCGGAGGTACCCGGGGCCCTCCTGTGTCGATAATCAATGCAGGGAGAATCGACAGCTGCCGTAGTACTGTCCTTGGCTCCAACAACAAAGCTGTGTCAGTGAAATCAACACAGCTGGTGAGTTGGGGAGACAGATACAAGACCGGTCTGTGTTGAAGCCAATGTTGCAAGCGGCAACATTGAATGGCAAGATCGCTGGAATGAACATTGTATGAAAAGTGTGTGCTAACCAACGCAAGTAAAGTTGAATTGCAGATGAGTGATTGAACTTTGAAACCAAGATATACGATACCCTTCACAAAATGGTCCGGCACCGTGTGAATGCTCAATCGAAGGTCTCTGTAAGGTGTCCAGCTGAGAGTTGACAAAAGTGAAAGAGTGGCAAAGGATTGTGAATCGAAGTGGTCCTGCAATGGATCAAGTCAAATTATGTGCACAATCGAAAGTCTTTGATGTTGATACAGTAAAGAAGGTTGATGGCAAAGTAGACAAAGTTGGTCAAAGCCAATGGAGGGAGATCAATTGAAAGCTTTGTGTTAAAGCCAGTTTGTGTTATAATAGACAAATTGGTCCGACCCGGCATATGGAGACTGATTGAAGATTTTGTGTTAGAACGGATCTGAGTCTGGCAGAGGGAGATTACAGAAATCCTAAGAAAATTGTGTATAAGTGAAAATACGAGCTTTGTGTTAAAGTGGATCTGAGCCCGGCGAAGGGGGATCCAAGCTGAACAGTAAATCACTTGAGAAAAGTGTCCGTAGGAGAATCCTGAAAAGAAAGGAACTTTATTATTTGTTTGTTGCATCAGGCCCTCTGAAAGAAGAGACTTTGAACAGCAAAGAGACTTTGGCACAGAAGGCCTTGATATTGAAGTTTTGAACTGCACCCTCATGCTAGAGAAGCCAGAGACTGTGCTAAGCTTCTGTATGCCGCCTTGTCCTCTGCTGAAAACGTGGGGAAGGGAAGCCAACGGCTTGAATATCCTGACATATCAATTCTTGAACACTTTTCTTTTGCATAACATTGTTTCCCACACTATTTGTATTTGGAGGTAAGGATTGGCAATAGGTTTATTAGTATAGGCCCTTTTATTTTGACAAGACACCACTAGGACTGCGTTATTATTATTTGATGGTCGTAGCTTGCTCCCATCTTTAGATTTAGTATTAGATAGGCATTTTGAACTCCGGTCACTTGTGTCTGTCTTACTGTTGATACCATGCCTTCCTTACAGCTGGTATGTGGTGTTTCACAGGTACTCTTCATTGACTCGTATTGTGGTTGTGTGTTACAACACTGACTTCATTATTTCGATGTGGGATCTGCATTACTTGTGCTGTGCTTCCCTCATTACTTGTCAACACTGCTCTTTCTATGGTGAACTTGATCATTTTTTATGCACCAACTTCTTTCTACCTTTAGCTTTCTTCTCATCTTTTTCTATTAACATTCTGCAATAATGCAGGATTGCCAATTGTATCTCCGGCAATAGTTTTGCTTCCATTCCCACATGTTATTTTAACTGCCTCTGTACTGGTTCTGGCAGTCCCAGACATAATGTGTGGTCAAATAAAACTACCATTTTATCCCACGGTTCGTGCTTTTCCACACTCCATCTATCTGGCATATCCTGAATAAAAGCAATGGGGTCTTCATCCTCTCTCATCTTCCTAGTCATTATCGCCCCAATAGTCGATGTGTCTGGATATTGTACTCTAAGCGCTCTACAATTATTGAATGGTGCCTCATCATGCACTGTGTTTTGCGCAGTTACTTTTGGATACGCTGCTCTTTTCCAAATGTCATCAGATCTCTCTCCTAAAATGGCTGACAACAGGCCTTTTACATTGCCTATAGCTAACGTCCTTTTCTCCAATTCCTTAATCCATTTTCCTGCACCGGAAGTCAAACTCTGCAGTGTGCATTTTAAATTGTCCTTATCCATCTGCGGTCATGGTGTATATTGTGATAGACCACCTCCTTTCTCTAATGGTTGGAATTGTGAAAACCCTGATCCTTTGTCATAGCGTCCTCCACTCCTTGGGGTTAATTCATAGAATTTGGCGCATAAGTGGCACACGCGGCTGGCACACAGAGTGCACGTGCAGCAGTCTGTGCCAGCCGCGTGTGTCAAAACCCATTTCGGCGCACAGTTTATTCATGGATTTATACATCCATAAGCAGCCGTGGCACAGAGTGGTGCAGCGACCCTGCAGCCACGCCAGTTACGCCCCCAACCCCGTTCGTGCACCAGAAACATCGCACAAATCCAGTACATGGCACAAGGTTTGACCGCTTTCTTGTTTCCTTGTTACGCACTCTTTCAGTTCCCTATTTGCCCCAAGCCGACCACCCCTGGGATGGCGTTCCTTCCATACCTTTGTGTCTACAATGCCATGGAGTCCATAATCCCCAATTTGTAAGCACGTTACCCCCATTTGTTTCCACCTTTTCAACATGTACTCTTTAGGAAGCCTTGTGCCTCTAAGCGGGCTACCTGCTCAACCCCAGCCAAGTTTAGCCGTTTGCCCCGGGCCAACCACCCTTGTGATGGCATCCCCTTTTTTTTTATTTATTTTTTGAACATCTGAAGTCCCTATTTGGTTCTTTGTCACCAGCTTTCACCATTTGTGTTGTCCTTCTGATACTCTGCCCTTAGGGGAAAGTCGGGCAACTAGTGTGCCCTACCCGCTTGTCCTGAACCGGCCACTCCCCCAAACCTTTCACTCACACCAGAAAGTCCCAAACCGCTTCCTTCCGTCATTGTGTAACATTGACCCTCCTATTCCACCCACTTTTGTTGACTATCCCTCTCCATCTGTCCTTCCTAGCCCACTACCACCCAGCGATGTTCCCTTGCCATTTTCAATGAACATCCCCTTGCCCCCCTAGTGGCACCAGACAGAGCACCCCACTCACCCGCAATTCCTTGCCTTAGGGAGAAGGGGAACCTACTTGCGCGCCCTATTTTAAATATTGTTTGCATAGACCCTGTATGTTTTGGGCGTTTGCTACTGTAGGTTCACTATTGTTTGACTTTGCGTTTCACATCTCTTGCTCCTACATACAATTCCTTTTTCCCAGACCGGTTTCATATGTGAGGATTTGTGATGATTGTTATAGTCCGGGGATGTTCTGCCATTTAATGCCAAGCATCCAGGAATCCTCATTGGTGCCCTTTGTCCCCTTTCCCTCTTTAGTACTTTACGAGTGCACCAGCCTGTACATCTTGGGATGCTAACCGTCCCTCAGAATAGAATTCATATGGTTAGTAGAGTATTGCCCCTTGTGAAAGGCCTTCCCTCAGAGCAGATGTCAAAACCCAATTATGTGAGCAGCAACAGTTGTGCTTTCACATTATCATTCTTCTGTAAACTTCTGTAAAGTACTTGCATTACATGTCATGAAACAAGCATCCTTTATATAGCAGTTATACATTCGTATTGGGATGGAATGTTACCGACACTGAGGTATATTTCGGAATGACATGTGCCAGTCAGTAATAAATCATTATTTTTACTAGAACCTTGAGTGAAAGTGTCATTTTGTTTTTATTATTATTTATTTATTTGTATTGTTTCTAGTTTTGGTGGATTTCAATGCCGCAGCTCTACAGCTCACATGGACCCCTTTTGAGATAAAAACTGGCTGTTCAACCACATTACGACTAGTCTGTACACTAAGCCGCCCCCGTATGCCATACTAGCCATGCCATTTCCGGCCAGACGAATACTTGCTTTTCTTTTAACATTCTAGGGACAGAGTATTGAAGTCCACGCCAGTGTTTCCCTGATGAGCTATATTTTATATTATATTAGGTTTCTTAATTGAAAACCACTTTGGAGTTATAAATTCCTCCCAGCGCAGCGACCACGCTGGGCATGAACATTGAAGGGTGCTGTAAACTGGCTCTATTTTGGACAGTTTCTCCATTGGCATTCCACACAATAGCGATCAGGTGACTGATTTTAACATGTAGCTAGAGCACCCAAGGAATTCCGGTGACCCGTATGTATGAGCTAAGTAACTGCATCGCCTGCAAACTATACCCCGGCGATGAAGGCCCACAAGTCGCTGCCCAGTTGACCTCCCACAAAGGAAACACAGGGTATTGCAGGCCTTAAAATCAATACACAAAGGGCGAACAAAGGAAACAGCTGTCTCTCGCATAATGACCTGCGAAACACCATTTACCAGTGACATTTTGTGTCTAAGATGTTGCTTCAATGCGAATGAAAACAGCAACCCACATACATTACAATTCGTGTAATGTCATTTAATTCAAGCCATGCCCTTATAGTATGTCAAACGGTACAACATCCTTTCATCGCCTGCATGTTCATCCCCAGGCATTCCATCAAACGTGCTCATCAAATTTTTTAGGGGGGGTGGTAACAGGCAGATAAGGGTTTGCGCGGGTAGGCAATAGCAAAAATAAGTGTGGGAGGAGGGCTTCAAAAAAAAAAAGATGCGCGTTTTCAATGGAATGTGCACGTTAAAATGATAGGGATGACATTACAGGTGATGAAATGACATGGAACCTGTAAAACAACCTCATTAGGCTGTACCTCGGGCAGGCGCCCAACAACAACTAATCCCCAATGCAATAAACCCCGTTCCATTGGCATCCAAGCCATAACGTGGATCGCAGCACTAGCCCCAGGCATGCGACCGTGACTTGCCCCAGTACTGGCCCTTTGTGCTCCCGTGCCCAGACAACCGTACCATCAGATGCACACATAATCTTAACCCACAAGCGGTGCTTCCTTTAGTGTCTACGCGAAGCGCCATTCAGCTCGCTAAAGCAATGCGAGGTGGCCCTTGTGGCATAGTGCGGAGCCCTATCCCGCGTGCAGTGGGCTTCATTACTGAAAGGTGATATCGCATACTCCTTTTACAGCTATGTGGATTGTCATTTAGAGGCGCTTTAAAGGCGTTTTTCACAGATTTCTGTTTACTTGTGTATTTCCATTTTGTTTTAATGGGGACCAATACACAGTTTTAGTTTTTGAAGAGGCTGGGCTGAATGGAGGAATTTGCTTGGTAAACTAGTTTGGACGTCTATTTAACTATGGCTTCTCTGGGCCTATTCAACATTGAGTGTGCTGCTCGGAAAACCACCAGAGGTGGTGTGGATGGATGTCACCCTGGATTTAAGGGATGACAGGGCAAATCTGTTACATCATTGTATCTTGTAAATATGGCTCATTGTGTGCAGGTTTTATGTATGAATGTTGTGTTTATGATTATGTAGGCTATCCGATTACATTTTTGTTGTTGAGTCATGATGTTATGATTAGCACGTGTTTATGTGCTATAGTGCTTCGTGTCTGATTGCACCCTACTCGAAGCCTTGTAATAAGATATGGCACTATCATCTCATGTAAAGCATTGGGGTACTCATTATTGTATTGACCACGGGATGCATGCGGATGGAGCCGGACCAGAGACAACTGTGTGCTGCAGGCTGAGCCAGACATCAGTTTCTGGGCGCTTTGCTTTGTCGAGCTATCTTACCGGTTTAGCGCACTTCTATGCTTCCTGCAATGTTCACGCCACATAACATGAAACCATAGACCAGTCCTGTATGGTCGAAGCGTGCAACATCTGTAGTTAATACTGAGCAGCCCCGCACTGAGTCTAAATGCCCAGCATGTGCCAATACACTACATATCAAGCTTCCTGATAAAATTACTACCAACCCGTCACATATGAATGCATCCTTTGTCGAACCCTGGGACTCAATACCCCTTGAAACTCATGGTGGCAACCTAAAGGTGACATTGCCCAATTGCATACTGGTATATGTGGTCACCAGAGGGTGTGGGGGGGGTGCAGAGTGTTTGGGCCATACGCAATGAAGCTTCCTGGCCTTGTCTTGTCCCCGTTGACTGCCCGGGAAAACATCCATGTTGCTACAATGCCCCCGCGCCACAGCGGCTGCCCTCGGGCGGATGGACGCTCTATAAAGAGCACTCGCTTAATGTTACTGCCTTTGCACACATGTTGATGCCCGTTCGGCTAACTGACACCAGCGTATTACATGCCCTCATACTGAACGGTGTGTTTTGAACCGGCACATACGTAAGTGGTGATTCTGAAACGCCACAATGAGGCAACCCCTTTCCACACCCAAATCATCCCCATTTTTCCTTTTTATATTCAGGCTTTTGTAGTCAGGGCGGGGAGCCAAGCAGGGCGCTGGAAACAAGCATGATAGTCTGGCCTCGCCATGCATGCGACGACTGATATCGTGGGCACCTCATGTGCAACGAGAGGTTGTACCGGAAGCTCTGGGCAAGGCCAGAGTTTATACTGTTGAATTCTGGTATGTGTAGTAGCCAGGGGTGGGCAACCACTCCTCCCCAGGTGTTACAATTATTATTATTATTTGTTTTTTAAATGCGTCACCTTCGCCACATACAAGGCACGAGACCCGCGGATGCCTTTTTCCCTGGCATGAAACCTCTGCATCTCAGGATGCCTTGCTCCAAGGGCATTCCCAATTGCACTTAGTGCTCACCAACAGGCTGGTGTTTCATTTAAATTGCCCTATTTGCAGGGCACCTGGACACCCGAATACACTGCTTCTGTTTGAAGCACTGTATACCCTTAGACAAATGGCAGACCTGAGAGGTGAGACTGCTCCGTTGAGCATGCTATTTTAAAGCCACTCGTAGCACCATTTTTAATCACTGCTGCTAATTGTTTTAATTGTGAACCTATTGCTGCAATTTAAACACTGTATTACCGGAGTTATTTCATTGGGCATTACGGTTACGGTGTGTGCACTGTTTCACTGTAACTGTTACTCCATTGGGAGACCCTTTTCAGGACGCAGATCCTTTGCGCAGTCCTCTTTATTCTACCATTGAGGGGGTAGGCTTAGCCTCCCTTCCCTCCACGTTCCGGCATTTGTACCGGGCTGTGTGTTTGTTCGCGAGAGAGGTGAGGCTGCTCCGTTGAGCATGCTATTTTAAAGCCACTCTTAGCTCAATTTTCAATCACTGCTGCCAATTGTTTTCATTGTGAACCTATTGCTGCAATTTAAACACTGTATTTGAGTTATTTCATTGGGCATTATGGTTACGGTGTGTGCACTGTTTCACTGTAACTGTTACTCCGTTGGAGTTCCTTTTCAGTACGCGGCTCCTTTGCGCAGTCCTCTTTCTTCTACCATTGAGGGGGTGGGCTTACCCTCCCTTCCCTCCACGTTCTGGCATTTATGTGCCACACACACAGTCGGCGCAGTGGACGGGCGCAGCAGGCATGCTGTTTGCACGCCGAAGTCGCGCTTAAGGCAACCCGTCTGTGCACGGAGGGAGCAAAAGGTACTGCACCCGGGGGGAACACTCGATACAGCGGGCTGGACCCAACGCAACACTCCGTTTATCCTATGCTGCAGCCAACACGAAATGGCCCATAGGCTTTGTGAATGCTCTTATCATCAGGAAAGAAGCACCTTTAGCTGCATTGCATTGTACTTTACTCAATGCACGCTCACTAGTTGCTCACCATATGGACTGCTATGATCTCCTGTCCAGTAAGAACCTTGATCTCCTCTTCCTTACCGAAACCTGGCTTAGAGAGACATCTGGCCCGGTGATTGTTCAATCTCTCCCAGATAATTACTCTTTAGCCCATGAGGATCGCGCTTCCCTCCATCCTGGGGGGGGGGGGGTTGCCCTGATTTATAAGACCAAATACAAAGTCAGAGTACGGTCCCCAAGCACTCCCTTAAAATGGAATGCATTCTGACCCGAATCTCAATCTCTCCCACTTGTACTCTGACAGTTTTGCTGGTCTATCGACCCCCTGGGGCTGATACTATATTCTATACTGAATTTACAGCATTTGTGACGGAACTACAAATTAAATATCCTGATTTGATTACCATGGGAGGCTTTAATCTGCCCATCAATCCCACTGCTGCCAAATTGGTTGCTAACTTCATCTTGCTGATGGCTGATTTAGGCCTCCTACAAGGGGTTCACGTCTCCACCCACAGAGCCGGTAGTATTTTGGATTTAATTTTCGCTCCCTCTTCCTATGTTGACATTGCTACTCCTATTCCTCTTATTTGGTCAGATCACCTTCTGGTGCCCTTCTCCATTCCTCTACTAGCCCCTTCCGCTGCTACAGCGAAGCCTGCTATTCGTAGGCGCAGTTGGAAAGCTGTTCCCAAATCCAAACTCATCAAACTGCTTCAATCCCACTGCAACTGCGCGGACTGCTGCTCCCTCACCACACTACAGGATACCTTCACTGCCAAGGCAGATGTGCTGGCACCTTATAAATTATGTAAACAACGCAGTCGCCCACCTGAGCCCTGGTTTTCCCAAAAACTCAAGAATAGTAAACTTCAGTGTAGGCAGATAGAAAGTAAGTGTCGCCAGAGCTACTCCCGCAATCTAAAAACTTACTATCGCAACACACTTGCTGCTTACCATAGAGAAGTGGTTAATGCTAAAAAAGTCTACTTTGCTCAAACTATAGAGGAGGCTATTAACAAACCTAAGGCTTTATTTAACCTGGTGCAGTCTCTCTCTATGCCAAAATTAGATCAAGATTTAGTTCCAAACTCCCAAGAGCTCTGTGACACCATCTCTAACTTCTTTCTTTCTAAAAATAACCACCATCCGAGAAAATATCAAGACCGAGGCTGCAGCAATTGTGGCCGCCCCAGTTGTTGTGAAACCCCTCGCTACTGGAGGTTGCTGGTCTTCCTTCCCCCTCTTCTCCAATGCAGAAGTTCTGACTACGATCCAAAAGCTCAAATCTGCATCCCCTACAGATGCCATACCACTCGCTCTTTTACAGGAGACGTCTGCTGATCTGATCAATCACATCACGTCAGCGGTCAATAACTATTTCACTATGGGAATGATCCCAGATCCCTCTGCTCAAGAAGCCTTCTTTGGATCCTGAAGTGATGGCAAATTATCGCCCGATTTCACTTCTGCCATTTCTGATGAAGGTCTTGGAGGCACTGGTAGCTCCACTGCTATCCACGTTTCTAGAATCCACACAGTTCCTTGATTCATTTCAATCTGGCTTTCGGCCTGGTAGAGGTACTGAATCCGTTCTTAATTCGGTGATGGATGACCTTATGTGTCTTGTCGATCAGGGCGGTGTCGGAGCAGTCCTGCTTTTAGATCCATCGGCTGCGTTTGACACCGTTGATCACTCTCTTTTAATCACTCGTCTCTCTGAAGCCGGAATCTCTGGCCATGTTCTCAAATGGTTCATAGCTTTTCTGACTGGTCATTCTCAGTCAGTCTCTCTTCCTCCTTTTTGCTCCGCCCCTGCCTCTCTCTCTTGTGGTGTCCCTAAGGGCTCGGCACTCACTACTATTCTGTTCAATATCTACATAAGATAACTACTGTTTCTGATCGAATCTCATCGGTTTCGCTTCTACTCTTACGCTGATGATACCCAGATACTGGTCCGTTTGGACCTTACAAAACCGGAAACAGCTAACAGGCTAAAACATTACCTGGAGGAACTGGGAATTTGGATGACGCTGGCTCAAGCTAAACGCGACTAAAACCAAAGTCCTGTTTATGGATCCCTCTACCCTTCATGCATTCTGGATGTCCGACTTCTGGCCCCCTTCACTAGGTCTTCTCCCTATCTGTCAGAAATGTTGGGAGTACCTTTCTCGGCCACTCTGACCATGGATGCGTAGGTTGGAGCAGTTTGCAAATCGGGTCATTTTAAACTCAGGGCCGCAGCATTCTAGAATAAGATAGCTGGATTGGGCGATATAATGAGTTACAGTAGTCCAGGAAACTAAGAACCAGGGCTCCCACCACAGGTGCCTGACTAGCAGTGGGAATAAAAGGGAGAACCTCTCTATTTAGCCCACCCACCTCTAAGAAAGAAAGCTGTCTGTCAACACCTCCCAGACATGTTGCGAGCTCGCCCATGACCTGCAGCCTGTACCACCATACGAAATCTTGGTCCTGTATGCACTCATTCAAAATACCCGGGAGAGGGCTGTACAATGAGCGTGTGTTACAACATAAACCGGATCTTTTATAAGAGTTACACAACCAAAATGCCCAAACCGTGGTAAGTAGAGGGAGGGTGATTGTCAAACACCAGGCTTTAAGAGCCAAAACTACAAGGAACAGGCCAGTTCCTTGCCCCTCCCCCACACTTTCCTCCTGAATGCACAAAATCCTATGTCCTCCCTGTCTGTCCTGGAAAATAGAGGGTAATAGCCTCTGTGTTCTGTGCTTATTAGTGCGATGGGCTAACCTTCCTTCCCCTCCCTGCCCTTTTCTCACCCTGTTTCTCCCACTTCCCATTTCCTGTTGCCAGGAGTCACCCTGGCTGGGTTGTGTTCCCCATCTGTTCCTAACTAAGAGGGAGGGTGGAAGCATCAAGTCTCCTGTGGCCTGATGGGCAGTGCGGCTACAGCAGCGTCCAGCCAGACCTCTCTTTGTTCTGCGCGTCCCCTGGCTTACCTCCTGTCAACCATATTTCTACCAACTGTACCTGGCAAGATATGTGTTTTAATACCGTGTTATATACACTGGTATCAATTCCAAGATTTAAACTTAATTTTTTTGTTATTACAAATGCAAATTATTGGGGCCGCACGTCTTCAGCTTCAAGTCCTAGGACCTGGACTGGTCGAGTGTAATGCCCAACGCCCCTAGCAACTCAATTCCTATAACAATGTGCGTGCTCCTTAAGCCATGTCTCTGCGCATGCTCAGTACATCGCCTTCCGCGCGGTCTCGCCTCTGCGCACGCTCGGTAAATCGCCTAATTGCCGAGCTACTCGCACGACTCGCTGTGCGCATGCTCAAAAGGCAGTGTTCATCCGAGGGACGTCAATGAGCATGCTCAGTATACACCGGTCACGCGGCGCACGTCTGTGCGCATACTCAAAAAAACGCTTCCGGCCCCACCAACTTCGAGCCATCGCTCAGCGCATGCTCAGTATTGTTCCTTCCCGCGTGACCGCATCTGCGCGTGCTCAGTAAATGACCGCGCTCCCGGTGTAACGCATGCGGGGTCGTGTATGCGCATGCTCAGTTAATCGTCTAGGCCTGCGTGCAGTACGGCCGGCATCTCTCCGCGCATGCGCGTCAGTCCTCTCTCAGCACCGAGGCCTCTCTGTGCCTGTCCGGTCCCTCTGGGCTCCCACCGGGGGCTGAAGGCTGCGGGGATTGTGGATGTGCGCCCAGTGATCCTGCGCCGACTTTATGCCTCGTGAGGGAATCACTCCAGCCTGATCTAACGGAGGTGAGAAGCCGAGGCCACCAACGCCAATTCCTCCCTAAAACATCCCGTGACCCCTCCCCATGTCTGTTATTCAGGGGGGGGGGAGATGAGGGGGAGGGGGCAGCTCCCACGGAGGGACGTCTACAGTTATCTTGCACCAGTGAGGCTCCAACAGTCGCATAAGGTAATGCTTGCATCCTTTATGACTGTACCAGTGTCGAAAAATACACAATTCTGAATTAATTTTACATGCCCGATACGGGGAATGCTTCCAGTAAACGTGCTATCCCGTCTTCTCCTGGGACTGGACGCATCAGTAGGTAAGTAGACGGGTAATGCTTCCAGTAAACGTGCTATCCTGTCTTCTCCTGGGACTGGACGCATCAGTAGGTAAGTAGACGGGTAATGCTTCCAGTAAACGTGCTATCCTGTCTTCTCCTGGGACTGGACGCATAAGTAGGTAAGTACACAGGTGATGCCTCCAGTACTTGTGTTATCCTGTCTTCTCCTGGGACTGGACGCATCAGTAGGTAAGTACACAGGTGATGCCTCCAGTACTTGTGCTATCCTTTCTTCTCCTGGGACTGGACGCATCAGTAGGTAAGTACACAGGTGATGCCTCCAGTACTTGTGCTATCCTGTCTTCTCCTGGGACTGGACGCATCAGTAGGTTGTAGACGGGTAATTCTTCAAGTATTCATGGTATCTCGTCTTCTCCTGGGACTGGACGCATCAGTAGGTAAGTACACAGGTGATGCCTCCAGTACTTGTGCTATCCTGTCTTCTCCTGGGACTGGACGCATCAGTAGGTTGTAGACGGGTAATTCTTCAAGTATTCATGGTATCTCGTCTTCTCCTGGGACTGGACGCATCAGTAGGTAAGTACACAGGTGATGCCTCCAGTACTTGTGCTATCCTGTCTTCTCCTCGGACTGGACGCATCAGTAGGTAAGTAGACGGGTAATTCTTCCAGTACTCGTGGAGACTGGACGCATCATTAGGTTGTAGACGGGTAATTCTTCCAGTACTCGTGGTATCCCGTCTTCTCCTGGGACTGGACGCATCAGTAGGTAAGTAGACGGGTAATGCTTCCAGTAAACGTGCTATCCTGTCTTCTCCTGGGACTGGGCGCATCAGTAGGTAAGTACACAGGTGATGCCTCCAGTACTTGTGCTATCCTTTCTTCTCCTGGGACTGGACGCATCAGTAGGTAAGTACACAGGTGATGCCTCCAGTACTTGTGCTATCCTGTCTTCTCCTGGGACTGGACGCATCAGTAGGTAAGTAGACGGGTAATGCTTCCAGTAAACGTGCTATCCTGTCTTCTCCTGGGACTGGACGCATCATTAGGTTGTAGACTGGTAATTCTTCCAGTATTCATGGTATCCCGTCTTCTCCTGGGACTGGACGCATCAGTAGGTAAGTACACAGGTGATGCCTCCAGTACTTGTGCTATCCTGTCTTCTCCTGGGACTGGACGCATCAGTAGGTAAGTACACAGGTGATGCCTCCAGTACTTGTGCTATCCTGTCTTCTCCTGGGACTGGACGCATCAGTAGGTAAGTAGACGGGTAATGCTTCCAGTAAACGTGCTATCCTGTCTTCTCCTGGGACTGGACGCATCATTAGGTTGTAGACGGGTATTTCTTCCAGTACTCGTGGAGACTGGACGCATCATTAGGTTGTAGACGGGTAATTCTTCCAGTACTCGTGGTATCCCGTCTTCTCCTGGGACTGGACGCATCAGTTGGTAAGTAGACGGGTAATGCTTCCAGTAAACGTGCTATC
Organism: Ambystoma mexicanum; assembly: GCF_040938575.1. Classification (NCBI taxonomy): domain Eukaryota; kingdom Metazoa; phylum Chordata; class Amphibia; order Caudata; family Ambystomatidae; genus Ambystoma; species Ambystoma mexicanum. The sequence continues at coordinate 1,378,354,665 of NC_090933.1, forward strand.
CTGTCTTCTCCTGGGACTGGACGCATCAGTAGGTAAGTACACAGGTGATGCCTCCAGTACTTGTGCTATCCTTTCTTCTCCTGGGACTGGACGCATCAGTAGGTAAGTACACAGGTGATGCCTCCAGTACTTGTGCTATCCTGTCTTCTCCTGGGTCTGGACGCATCAGTAGGTAAGTAGACGGGTAATGCTTCCAGTAAACGTGCTATCCTGTCTTCTCCTGGGACTGGACGCATCAGTAGGTAAGTAGACATGTAATTCTTCCAGTACTCGTGGTATCCTGTCTTCTCCTGGGACTGGACGCATCAGTAGGTAAGTAGACGGGTAATGCTTCCAGTAAACGTGCTATCCTGTCTTCTCCTGGGACTGGACGCATCAGTAGGTAAGTAGACATGTAATTCTTCCAGTACTCGTGGTATCCTGTCTTCTCCTGGGACTGGACGCATCAGTAGGTAAGTAGACATGTAATTCTTCCAGTACTCGTGGTATCCTGTCTTCTCCTGGGACTGGACGCATCAGTAGGTAAGTAGACGGGTAATGCTTCCAGTAAACGTGCTATCCTGTCTTCTCCTGGGACTGGACGCATCAGTAGGTAAGTAGACGGGTAATGCTTCCAGTAAACGTGCTATCCCGTCTTCTCCTGGGACTGGATGCATCAGTAGGTAAGTAGACGGGTAATGCTTCCAGTAAATGTGCTATCCCGTTTTCTCCTGGGACTGGACGCATCACTAGGTAAGTAGACGGGTAATTCTTCCAGTACTCGTGGTATCCCGTCTTCTCCTGGGACTGGACGCATCAGTAGGTAAGTAGACGGGTAATGCTTCCAGTAAACGTGCTATCCCGTCATCTCCTGGGACTGGATGCATCAGTAGGTAAGTAGACGGGTAATGCTTCCAGTAAATGTGCTATCCTGTTTTCTCCTGGGACTGGACGTATCACTAGGTAAGTAGACGGGTAATTCTTCCAGTACTCGTGGTATCCCGTCTTCTCCTGGGACTGGACGCATCAGTAGGTAAGTAGACGGGTAATGCTTCCAGTAAACGTGCTATCCCGTCTTCTCCTGGGACTGGATGCATCAGTAGGTAAGTAGACGGGTAATGCTTCCAGTACTCTTCGTATCCTGTCTTCTCCTGGGACTGGACACATCAGTAGGTAAGTAGACTGGTAATGCTTCCAGTACTCTTCGTATCCTGTCTTCTCCTGGGACTGGACGCATCAGTAGGTAAGTAGACGGGTAATTCTTCCAGTACTCGTGGTATCCTGTCTTCTCCTGGGACTGGACGCATCAGTAGGTAAGTAGACGGGTAATGCTTCCAGTACTCGTGGTATCCCGTCTTCTCCTGGGACTGGACGCATCAGTAGGTAAGTAGACGGGTAATGCTTCCAGTAAACGTGCTATCCCGTCTTCTCCTGGGACTGGATGCATCAGTAGGTAAGTAGACGGGTAATGCTTCCAGTAAATGTGCTATCCCGTTTTCTCCTGGGACTGGACGCATCACTAGGTAAGTAGACGGGTAATTCTTCCAGTACTCGTGGTATCCCGTCTTCTCCTGGGACTGGACGCATCAGTAGGTAAGTAGACGGGTAATGCTTCCAGTAAACGTGCTATCCCGTCTTCTCCTGGGACTGGATGCATCAGTAGGTAAGTAGACGGGTAATGCTTCCAGTAAACGTGCTATCCCGTTTTCTCCTGGGACTGGACGCATCACTAGGTAAGTAGACGGGTAATTCTTCCAGTACTCTTCGTATCCTGTCTTCTCCTGGGACTGGACACATCAGTAGGTAAGTAGACTGGTAATGCTTCCAGTACTCTTCGTATCCTGTCTTCTCCTGGGACTGGACACATCAGTAGGTAAGTAGACGGGTAATTCTTCCAGTACTCGTGGTATCCTGTCTTCTCCTGGGACTGGACGCATCAGTAGGTAAGTAGACGGGTAATGCTTCCAGTAAACGTGGTATCCTGTCTTCTCCTGGGACTGGACGCATCAGTAGGTAAGTAGACATGTAATTCTTCCAGTACTCGTGGTATCCTGTCTTCTCCTGGGACTGGACGCATCAGTAGGTAAGTAGACATGTAATTCTTCCAGTACTCGTGGTATCCTGTCTTCTCCTGGGACTGGACGCATCAGTAGGTAAGTAGACGGGTAATGCTTCCAGTAAACGTGCTATCCTGTCTTCTCCTGGGACTGGACGCATCAGTAGGTAAGTAGACATGTAATTCTTCCAGTACTCGTGGTATCCTGTCTTCTCCTGGGACTGGACGCATCAGTAGGTAAGTAGACATGTAATTCTTCCAGTACTCGTGGTATCCTGTCTTCTCCTGGGACTGGACGCATCAGTAGGTAAGTAGACGGGTAATGCTTCCAGTAAACGTGCTATCCTGTCTTCTCCTGGGACTGGACGCATCAGTAGGTAAGTAGACGGGTAATGCTTCCAGTAAACGTGCTATCCTGTCTTCTCCTGGGACTGGACGCATCATTAGGTTGTAGACGGGTAATTCTTCCAGTACTCGTGGAGACTGGACGCATCATTAGGTTGTAGACGGGTAATTCTTCCAGTACTCGTGGTATCCCGTCTTCTCGTGGGACTGGACGCATCAGTAGGTAAGTAGACGGGTAATGCTTCCAGTAAACGTGCTATCCCGTCTTCTCCTGGGACTGGATGCATCAGTAGGTAAGTAGATGGGTAATGCTTCCAGTAAATGTGCTATCCCGTTTTCTCCTGGGACTGGACGCATCACTAGGTAAGTAGACGGGTAATTCTTCCAGTACTCGTGGTATCCCGTCTTCTCCTGGGACTGGACGCATCAGTAGGTAAGTAGACGGGTAATGCTTCCAGTAAACGTGCTATCCCGTCTTCTCCTGGGACTGGATGCATCAGTAGGTAAGTAGACGGGTAATGCTTCCAGTAAACGTGCTATCCCGTTTTCTCCTGGGACTGGACGCATCACTAGGTAAGTAGACGGGTAATTCTTCCAGTACTCTTCGTATCCTGTCTTCTCCTGGGACTGGACACATCAGTAGGTAAGTAGACTGGTAATGCTTCCAGTACTCTTCGTATCCTGTCTTCTCCTGGGACTGGACACATCAGTAGGTAAGTAGACGGGTAATTCTTCCAGTACTCTTCGTATCCTGTCTTCTCCTGGGACTGGACACATCAGTAGGTTAGTAGACTGGTAATGTTTCCAGTAAACGTGCTATCCTGGGACTGGACGCATCAGTAGGTAAGTAGACAGGTTATGGTAAACTGTCCGGAGGGGGTCATGAGGACACCTAAATGGCACTGCCATGGTCCAAACTCCTCAGGCCAATCTCCTCCTCTTCGATTGGTGGTTCCCATGCCTCATCAACTTCCTTTCATCTGTGGCTGTCCCCTCCTCCCACTCGTTGGCTACCTTGCCCACTCATCCCTCCTCCTCTGCCCCACTTCGGGCTCCCCACCCCCGCAGGGCGTTCCTCTGATTTGTACCCATCCCCGGAAGGTCTTTAAGGCTGGAACCCTTCTTCATATTGCCACTTTCAACTCTCGTTCTGCTGTCAAACACTCCTCTGATGTCTGCCACCTACTTGAAGAACTGGACCTTGATGTCTTCGGTCTTACTGAGACATGGTTCATGGCCATCTCTGTCAAGAGCTTTGACACTCTCCTCCCTGATGGCTACAAGATCCTCTCCTCCCCCCAGATCCACCCGCCCCGCAGGGGGTGTAGCCCTGATCATTCCTGCCATTATCATTCCCACTCAGACTTACTTCTCTTTCGAATGCCTTGTATGCAGACTCTCAATCTCTCCTAGCGACTCTTTCACTGTTGCTACTCTCTACCGGCCCCCTGGTCAAATCACCTCTTTCTCTCTCCGCGTTGGCTGGCCTCAACCATTCAACTCCTCCTTGGTGATCTCATCATTCACTGTCCCTCAGCTTTGCTCTTTAGTGACATCTGCGATTCTCCCTCTCTATCCTCCCCTCTGGCCCAACACACTCTGCAGGACACACACTTGATGTCTTGATCTCCTCTGGCCTCCCCATCTCTATCCCTCTGTCCACTCCCCTCTCTTGGAGTGACCGCTGCCTCCTCTCATCTCTCTCTCTTCCCCCCCCCCCCCAAGCCAAGCCTACCCCAACACTGCCACCTATCTTCTTGGACATCCGGCCCATGAAGCGTGTGCAGTCGAGGCGTTTGCTGCCACCTTCTCACCCCCAAACCCCCTCATCCTCTGGCTGACTCACACCTTGACACAGCCCTATCCCTGCTCTACTCCTCTATTTCTGAAACTCTTGATGCTCTTGCTCCTGTCATAAGGATCAGCCTGAAGTCCAAAGTCAAGTGTAATTCTGGTATGACTCCGACCTAGCTACACTTAAAAGTAAGTGTAGGGCAGCTGAGAGGAAATTGAGGACTTCTTGTTCCTCCTCTGACAAACTGGTCTGTCGCCTACTCCAAAGGACTCTCTTCTGTCCGTACCAAGAAGGGAGTCCACATTCAAGCCTGTGTCTGCGGCATCTAACAACTCGGCCAAACTCTTTAAAATCTGCAATGAGCTGGCCAACCTTGCTGCAGTCTCTACCCCTCCTCTTGCCTCTCAGGCTCTTTGCAATGCCCTTTCCTCTCACTTTATCTCAAAAACCCAGGACATCTTGTCCACCCTCTCCTCTCCCCTCTCTGTCTGTACTCGCTAACTCTCCTCCAACCACCCCCCACCCTCCTTCTCAACCTTTTCTGTTTTCTCCCCTGATGAGGTCACTAGACAAGTCCGATCTATGAAAGCCTCGTCAAAACGGGTACATCCCTGTTCCTCTAAAACTATCAAGGATATCCTCGCTCTGGCCCACGCCGATTTCTGCAACCACTCATTTGCATCAGGATCCTTCCCCTCCCCTCTTCAGCACTCCCTTGTGCATCCTCTTCTCAAGAAACCCACAGATGCTGCTCCTTGTCTGGCCAACTATCGCCCAATTTCCGTTACTCCCTTTTTGGGCAAACTCGTTAAAAATCTGGTCATCTCTCAGCCAAACCTTCATTCCGATTCTGTTGGGTAGCTCCATGACCATCAGACTGGCTACAGAGCTGGCAGAAGCACGGAAACTGCTCACCTGAACATATGTGAGGATCTTTTTTTATTATTTATCTCTTTCTCCTTTGCTTCGCACTTTCCACTTCTCCCCCCTTCCATGCACTTTCCCCCTCCCCCTCTCCCATGCACTTGCGCGTTCTCAATATCACTGGGCCTAATAAGATCGTTTTGCTCTCCCCTGTTCCCCTCCCTTGTCACTCTCTGAAACACTTGTGTACGAGCGCGATAGAATAAAATATAAATATCTGCTTTCCAACCTTGACTCTAGCATTCCCTCTGTCCTCATCCTACTCGATCGCTCCTCTGCCTTCGACACAGTCAACCATACCATCCTGCTCAACCGCCTCTGTGATAACCTGGGTATCATGATCAGTCTCTGGCCTGGTTGACCTCTTTCCTCTCTGATTGACCCTCCCAGGTCCAACTTGGGTCCTTCCTATCATCTATCTTCCTCTCCACCTGTGGGGTTCCCCAGGGGTCTAACCTCTCACCTTGGCTTTTCAACCAATACCTGGCAACTTTTGCCCACTGTATTGCAATTTTATGCTCAAACTTTCAGTGCTACACGGACAACACTCAACTCATTTTCAGGTTGCCCACGGCCACCTCCTCTACTTCTCTCATCTCTGATTGCCTAACTGCCATTCAAGATTTGTCTGCTGCCAACTATCTTTGAATGCCAGCAAGAGGGAGATCCTCCTCATTGGCACACCATCCTTTCCCCTCACTCTCTGGCCGGCCTCCCTTGGCCCTCCTCCTATCTCCACCTGCAAGGCCAAGAACCTCAGTGTCACCTTTGATTCCCGCTTTCCTTCTACTCCCACATCGCTGATGTCTCAAAAAAGTCAAACTTCTTACTGCACCTCCTCAGACGTACTCTGCCTTTCCTCTCCTTCCCCCAGAAGCTCACTGTCTCCCAAGCTCTGGTTCTCCCTAGGGTGGACTATTGCAACAGCCTCTTTCTTAATCTACCTGCCTCTACTCTCCGCCATTTGCAAATTATCCAGAACAGGACTGTGAGGCTAGTCCTCGGCCCCAAGCCCTGGGATTGTATCTCTCCAGCTCTGAAATTCTCCATTGGCTCCCAGTGGATGCAAGGATTACATTCAAAACCCTCTGCATTGTCCACAAGGCTTTCTGGGGCCTGGGTTCAACATACTTTCAGCTATCCCTTCGTAAATAGCTCCCATCTCGAACTCTCCGCTCCTCTACCTCCCTCAGGGTCAGTCGTTTCTCAAAGAAACGAGCTGGGTGTAGATCTCTGTATTTGGCTAGGGCCCCCTGCCACTCTAAAACTTGAGGAGAACCATCTCCGGTTCCGTAAGCACCTCAAGACCTTCCTCTTTGCTTCTGCCTTCGCCCCCCTCATCCCTGCTGATTGTGTTCTCCCTCGGCACAGTGCACCTGGCCAACCTCTGTCCTCCGAGCCCAGGTACCTGCCCACCCTGTCACCCTCACACACTGCCTCCAGGCCACCCCTTACACTGTGGTCTGTATCTGTACCCATGCAGCCCCCCCTTTTCTTCCTGCACTTATCAGACCTACCCAGCCTGCTGCCTTAAACCCAGCACTTGCCACTTGCTGGCTGCACTACCATTGTTTGTTGCCTTTATTATTTATTAATTTATTATTTATCTCTTTTCTCCTTGCTCCGCACTCTCCTTTTCTCCCCTCCTCCCATGCACTTGCGCATTCTCAATGCCACTGGGCCTAGTAAGATCGTTGTTTTTGTTCTCCGCTGTTACCCTTTCCTTGCCTTGTCACGCTCTGAAACACTTGGGAATGAGCGTGATAGATATAAAATATCAATATCAATGAAATTGGAGGTCATGGATCAAATGGTTGTGTTTTGAAGCTCAGTAGTCCGATCTTGTCCTCTCAGGCTCCATCAGCTGTGAAGTGGAAGGTGGGGTTCAGTTGATCAATCGATTTCAGGTGTTGTCCGCCTGTTATAATATGCATAACTGTGGTTCCATGGTACATTCATGATGTAGTATGGTTCTGGAATTCACAAATTCCAGAACCAATCAATGATGAGAAAGCACCAGCTGAGGTAGCAACCACCTTATACTTGTATAATCTTAATAAACACACAAGTAATATATATGTGCGTGTCAGCAACATTCGTTTACAACAAATTGGCGACGAGGAACATCTGTTGCTGTATACATGTCCCCGGCTGAAGAAGAATGAACTCGAACGTGCGAGCAGATAAAACGTTACAGTATGCCGCAAGGAAACAGAACTGAACAGCAAGTCGGAGTGGATGCGAACTCGGACAAAAGAAACACAGTGAGTTATGTGTTACGAAGGATACATCAAGTAAAGTAAATTACTTACAAGTAACAGCAATCGGAGAGGCATTTTTCAAGCGGTGCGTAAGCGGGCATCTGATAGCATATTAGAGAAAAGCACCTTAGAAAACAAAAAAAGTGTGGCGGCCATTTTATAAACAAGGAAAGTTACCACAGCAACTTACATAATACGTGCTTCAACCATCGCACAAATGAAACGGTGTATGAATGAAGATACAAATGAATGCTTGTAGAGAATGAAAAACAATATGATACAAATGCAAAACATAGGTGCTCTGAACAAGCCACATAGGAAAACTATATGAAAGATAATCTGATACTAATAACAAACACAGGTGAAGAAGACTATCAAGGAAATAAACCAAATAAGACAAGTATCATCACAATTAAGAACAATATCTAATTAACATAAAATCAAAATGCAAAATATTGCTGCTCCAATCTAATTCCTTGCACAACCAGGAAATCCAGTATGCACTTGGGAGCAATGGATAGACAGCTTTCAAGAATATCTTAGCGCAATAGGAGGAGCCAAATTCAATGAAGCCACATTACTGAACTGTGTGGGTGCTGAAGCTCTAAAAATATTCAGAACTTTACCAGATCAAGTTAATATTGAAGATGGTTCTGAAGAGGTGGCTACTGGTTCTGGAAACAACAGGAAATATGAGTTGGCTGTGATTAAATTAACCAAACATTTTGGAAATAAAACTAACACAGTACTGGAACAATACCATTTTTTTCTCAAGATGACAAAACAAAGGAGAAACTGTTGACACACATATGGCTGCCTTAAGGGGTTTAATATCAACATGCAAATTCACGGGAGTAGCAGACAAGTATTTGAGAAACCAATTAGTATTACAAGTTGCAGACTCACTTGACACAGACGTTGTTGAATTCCGAGAAAGACCCGACCCTGGAACAAGCTATTGAGATAGCCACACCAATGGATTTAGGAGATAAATGCATGAAGGAAATGCAAAACAAAATAGAAAGTGGAGGAGTAAGATGCATTCAAAATGGTCACGAGGGAACTTCTGATAGGGAAGAAGAGAATCTAATTGCAATGATTAGAAGAATGTCAAAAGACAGTCATCACAAACACATGAGGAGAGAAAGGGAATGGACTAATAGAATGCAAGTCAGGTGCTACGAATGTAGCAGGTGCAGACACAACAACATTGAGAAAGAATGCCTAGCATATTCTGCAGAATGGTGTGGTTATGTAGTTCATTTTGGGAAAGTATGTCAAAACACTAGAGGAAGAGCAGGAACACATCCCATGAATAGGATGCAAAGAGATGGGAATCAATTTGCAAAAAACAGTATGTCAAACATAAAAGCAGTGGAAGGAATTACTGGGCCGAGCAGTTTGATGTCTATCACCAATGAGATGGAAGAACAAGAACAAATCCTGACACTAGCACCAGCTGAAGGAGGTGTAGGGTCATGTGTATCTATGTTAGTGAACGGTGTGTCATTAAGAGTAATAGTTGATACTGGTTCGCCATACACCATGATGGGCATACAAACATTTGAGAAGGAACTACAAAGAAGAAAAGAAGACTTAAGAGATACAAGAGTAAGAGCCACTGGTTATGGGAAGACACCCATCAACATGTTTGTTTGTTTATTTAATATGGCACACAAAACCCAGAGGTAACAGGGCGCAACAGAGAACAGGAAGATAAGATTAGATAAAACTTAGTTACAAGGTAAGCTACAGGATGTTGATTGGGCAAATATACATATAGTAAATTACATTTCAGGTCAGTTTATGTACATATATACAGTCAGGTTAAGGATTGTTAGTATGCGGAGGCATGGTTCAGTTAAGGGGGTCATTGGATCGTAACCAGGTAAGAATATTTCGCCTAAAGTTGTTGGATTGGTCGGTTCTGATGTTGAGTGGGAGGGCATTCCAGTGTTGGGCTGCCATGACAGAGAAACTGCTGCCGCCCGTTTTCTTTTGTCTGAATTTAGGTACCTGTAGGCAGTAAGAGTTGGTCGTTCTGGTGTGTCGGATGGATGTTCTTTTACTCTTCTGGTTGCGAGATATGGGGGGCTGTGTTGTTTAGGCATTTGAAGGTGAGTGATGCCGTTTTAAGTGAGATGCAGTCGCAGATTTTGAGCCATTTGTGTTCTCTTCTTTTGTTCGATATGTGTTCCTCGTATGATAGGTTAAGGGCTGCTCTGAGTGTGTTGTTTTGCAGTGTTTGTAGTTTGTCGGTGATGTATTTGTTGGCTCCTAGGTACATAGCATTACAATAGTCGAGTCTGGATAATATTAGGGCATTGGCGATGATGATGCAACTTGCTTGGGAGAGGAATGCCTTACTTGCCCTGATGAGCTTGCATGTGTAGGCGGTAGAGGATGCTAGTGAATTTACTTGTTTTTTTAGTGACAGGGCTGAGTCAAGGTGGAAGCCTAGGGTTTTCACTGAGTTAGCAACTGTGATAATGTTGCCATCAATGTTAAATGCCTTGTAGTGAGAACTGAGTTTTTTTAGGTTGGCATTGGAGCCAAGGAGAAGGATTTCGGTTTTCTCATCATTCAGGCATAGGCCATGTGTGGCCATCCATGCCTGAATGATGAGGTACATTTTGTTTACCAAAGCCGTATCTGAGGTAAAGTTGCCCAAAAGGGGTATGAGGATCTGGGTGTCATCTGCATAATTAGTGTATAATTAACATAATTGGATATACATGGGTACATCTAAGTTTTAAAGAAAGGAAGACATATTACAAACTATATGTGGCTGAAAATGTATTCTCAATTGTAGGATGGTGGGAACAAGCTTCCTTACAAATTAAAATACATCCAGGAGAGAATGTCCCAATTTTAGGCATCACTGAAGGAAGTTGTGAAACTGGTGAACATCTGGCAAAACACAGGATTGTGTTGAAAAGGGGCGCCAAGCTGGTAGTTCATAAAGTGAGAAAGATTCCAATTGGCACAAGGTAAGCTTTACAGAAGGAATTAGTAAGGCTGTGTGAACAAGACGACGTAGAACCAATAGAAAGTTCAGAATGGCTTTTGTCAATTGTCATTGTACGTAAACCAGATGGATCAATCGGGATGTGTGTGGATCTAAGAGACTTGAATGCAAATATGTGTGTGGGTAGACATCCGTTACCAAATATAGGTGAAATGTTAACAACAGTGAGGCCAGCAAAGTTCTTTACAACACTGGATTTATCGGTTACCAGTCAAATGGTCGAAAACATTTGGTCGACAGGACAATTGGTCGACACCATTTGGTGGAATGCCAAATGGTCGAATTATTTATTATTTTTTTTTTCCCACACTAAAACCCACAAAACACATATATATAAAAAAAAAAAAAAATTCGACCATTTGGTTTTCGACCAAATTGCGTCGACCAAATTGCAGTCGACCAGTTTGTTGTCGACCAGTTGACTGGACACCGGATTTATCATCAGCCTATCAGTAGGTGGTACTAGATGAGGAGTGGAGGCACCTCCCATCTTTCTTTAGCCCATTAGGAGCATTTAGATACAAGAGGATGCCTTTTTGATTGGCATCAGCGGCAGCCGTATTTCAGAGATTAATGCACCAGCTATTTGATGGTCTCCAAAGAGTTCATTATTTTCAGGATGATATACTAATATCAGTAATGACTGAGGAAGAGCATAACGCAAAATTGTTAGGATTTTTACAGGTTATCCAAGAAAGAGGTCTCACTAAAAACAGAGAAGTACAAGATAAAAAAGAATGAAGTGACTTATTTGGGTCATTTCATAAATGCAGAAGGAATAAAACCAAAAAAAGCTCTGGTGAATACAATCCTAGGTATTCCAGAACCTACAAACAAAGATCAACTTCGCAGTTTTCTAGGTTTGACGGAGTACTATTCAAAATTTGTACATCGCGTTTCTGACAAATCAAGACCTATGAGAGAGTTGGTGAGTAAAGGTACAAGATTTATATGGTCTGAGGAATGTAAAGGAGAATTTGAACAATTAAAGGAATTTATTAATAAAGCTCCAACACGCAAGATGTTCAACTATGGTGCCAAAAGCATAATTTCTGTAGATGCCAGTAGCATAGGGTTAGGCGGTGTCCTTGAACAGATACAAGAGGGCACTGTAATACCTATTGCTTTTGCCTCCAGAATGTTGAGAGGTGCAGAAAAAAATGATTCCACTATTGAGAGAGAGGCGTTGGGAGTGAGGTGGATTTTGGAACATTTTAAAGGTCTAATTTGGGGTGCATCAATTGAATTGAGAACTGATCACAAGCCATTGATTCACGTGCTGAGTTCTAAGAGCACACAACTAACATCACCACGGATCAAGAGGTGGACTTTGGACATTATGCAATATAATGTTCTAGTGAAGTACACACCAGGGAAGTTCAATGTTGTGGCAGACTGCTTTTCGAGGTTAGCTTGGGACTGCGATGATGACAGTATACAAGATGGTGAATCTTTGGGGGAACAGGCCACAGAGTGTGTAATAGCACACATCAACCCAAGTTTTTCAAAAGGAGAATGGGCCAAAGAAATAGATGAAAATGTTGAACAAGAACATTTGAAAAGAGCAATCAAAAGTGATTGGAAAGATGTTGACCAGAGTATCAAGATGTGGGACAAAATAAAAAATGTAATCTCTTGTGATAGTACATGATATACAGAGGAGATCGTATCATTCCACCGATAGTACTAAGAGAGAAAATGATGGTCATAGCTCATGAAGGTCATGTGGGGAGGAGCCTTACAAAAAGGAGAGTAAGAGAAGTGTATTGGTGGCCTGATATGTGGAACCAGATGGAACAGCTAGTAAAAGAGTGCATCAGTGATAAAGGAAAGAAAACATGGCCAGCACCCTTACAGCCTGTAGAGGTTCCCAAAACTATATTGACCAAATTAGCAATTGATATAACAGGACCCTTTGAAATGTTGGGGCCTCAAAAAGCGTATAGATTATACATCTAAAAGGGTAGAGTGTGGTGTTGCAGAAGACCCTGTTACTGCTGTCAAAGTGGTGACATTTTTAGAAGAATCTTTCAATAGAGAAGGAGATCCTCAAGAAATAATATCAAATAATGGAGTCCAATTCATGCCCTTAGAAGTACAGAATTTCATGAGAGAAAGATCCATTGAACAACTGCTTTAAATCATCCAATGGCAAATGTGCTAGTGGAAAGAATGAATGGATTTATAAAGAGCATAATTCAACTAGCGATTGCCAATAACTTGTTGTGGAAAGACACTTTAAAGGAGGCACTGAACACTTACAGAGTTACCCCACACACAGTCACGGAAGAAGAGCCTTTTACGATAATGAGGGGAAGAACAGCCTCAAATAGACTAAGACCTGCCTGGCTTATGTTGAAAAAGAGTGAAGAGATTAATATGCAAGAGATTATAAGAAGGGTGGAGAAGAGACAGGCTGAATACAAGATATATTAAGATGAGAATAAGCATGTAAAAGAGAGCACTATCAAAGAAGGAGATTTGAGTTTGTGTCAAAGAACCAAGGAGAATATTGAAAGGGGAGTCCAAGTACAGGGTTCCACAAAGAGTAGAGAAATGTTCAAACAGGTCTTTGGTCCTTGATGATGGTAAGAAGTGGTCCTGTGATGACATAGTATCATCAAGAGCAAGAATTCCTTTGGCGGAGGAGCATGTGATGGAAGAGTTCAGAAACAATGCTGGGAAGAGAAGCATGTCATCAAAAAACAGAAGGATTATACAAAACGTTAAAAAAGATTTTGTGTTTTACTGATCTGCATATGAAATTTTATATTCCAAAGTGTAATGGAAGAAGCAGACGCCAATACCATATCCTTTTAATGTTGTTATTTTCTTTTCTTGTTATCTGTTTTCTCCTGTTCAGTTTTATTCATTGTTTCAACCCCATGTTGATTTGCCGATTTTGTGGAGGGGTAGATGTTATAACATGCATAACTGTGGTTCCATGGTACACTCATGGTGTAGTATGGTTCTGGAATTCATGAATTCCAGAACCATACAATGAGAAAGCACTGGCCGAGGTAGCAACCACCTGGACACCTTATACTTGTATAATCTTAATAAACACACAAGTAATATATACGTGCATGTCAGGAACATTCATTTACGAAGCCGCCATCGAAGAAATTGACTGACTGGTTGTACAGTCCCCTGCTTACCCAGTGGTGGGGATAGAGAATGCCCACCTTTCAAGGATGGAAGAGGTCAATTCACCTTTGGAGATTGGGTTTAGTTGTTATGCTTTTCTTTTGTGGAATATAGCGGGAGCTAAGGGTAGGTTTTGGGCTATCTTGGCATTTCTGTAGCAGTTTGAGTTTGATATTTTATTGCAGGAAACCTGGAAGCTAAATTATATTGTTTTGGATGGTTATGTTTCATTTGCTGTCCCAGCATCCAAGAATCAGAGTTTGTTCATTTGGTGGTTTGGCTATAATGGTCAAGGCCTATTTTGCCTTTGTAAGAAAGGCGTGGTATCGAAGTAAGACAGACACAAGTGATCACAGTTCAAGGGTGTTTATTAAACCTTGCAGTGGGTGAGAAACAACGCCTAATCTAAATATACGATGGGAGCAAGCTACAACCATCAAATAATAATAATACAGCCCTAGTAGAGTCTAGTCAAATAAAAAGGCCCTATACTAAAAATAAACTATTGCCAATCCTTACTGCTATGCTACAAAAGAGTGTGGGATAATGTTCACAAAAAGAAAGAAGTGTTCACAATATGATAAGCCAGGATGTCTCCCTTCCCCACATTTCTACTAGGGGACAAGGCGGGACATTTGAGCACAGCACACTCCTGGCCTTCTGTGCCCAAGTCTTTTTTCATGCAAAGTCTCTTGCTTCAGAGGGCCTGATACGCCAAAACTAAAGTTCCTTCTGTTAGTCTTCACATCGGGAGATTACTGTTCACCCTAGGATCCCCCTCAGCCTGGTTCAGATCCCTCTCTCAACGATAGCTTCCCTCAGTCGGGCTCAAACCAACCACTCACTGTGGACATCATTCGGCCGGATTCACTCTCGTTACAATATTCACTGGAATATTACTGCTCAGCTTACATCGCAAACATCCCTCAGTTGGGTTCGCATTTGCCACAGTAACACTATGTCATAATCTCATCAGAAAGCGGGGTTCCCTAGCTTTCTCTCGGCATCCCTCCGTCGGTTCACATTTGCCATAGTTCACAGTTCAAAAAAAGTCATTCTAGACCCCTCAGGTTCTTCCCTTTACCTAAGTCTGGGCCTCATTCCCCAGTCAACAATTCTCTTTGAGCCCCCAGTCAGGCTTCGCATTGTTCATTCACCACAATGTTCTGGGGTGTGTTAAGGTTCAACCCATTTTGCAGGCATTCCTCAGTCGAGTTCACGTTTGCCTCCCCAATGTTCCAAATACCTTCGACTGTACAAGGGGTTTGGTTTGATCCTCCTAAGACCACATGACACCTCACGCTGGCCTCCCCTAAGGCCTCTTGGTACTTGTTGTTTCTCCTGGTTCAGGAGAGGGGCACCAGCCAGAGACCTTCGAATGAGCACCCATGTGGTGCCAGTTTCTGTAACAAAAGTTACTCCCTCTGCCAGGTTCATAGGGGTCTCCATCTGCAGGGCGCAGACCCTTCTCACAAAGCTCACAATCTTAAAAAGTATGTTTTTGGACTCTGTCCCAGAATGCACCTGTCTGGTCCCAAGGGAGGAGTCCTGTTGTTGGTACCGCCAGGCAATCCCAGGTATCCCTGGTCGTGTTTTCTAGAAGTACAGCTCCCTCCTCCACACTACAGTCTCCTCTCAAATAGCAGGGCCAGTGCTTGGGTGGTTTTTTCCTGCTCCAGGGCTTCTGTAGCTCACTAGGGTGCTCTCCTTCTCTCCGGCACCTTCCAGCATCCCCGACTCGCTGAAAGTGTGCTTTCCTGCTTCGCCTTTTATGCTGCTTGAGAGAGACAAGTGGAGTCGGGTGCGAGTAATTAAAGAGGGAGGCCTAATTAGCCTTGCCTCTTTAATGGGACAGTCTGCTGTAGAAAGGGGAGAGGTTTTTTTTTCCTGTGTCTGTGGATCCCCGTTGGTAATCTTCATCCTCCCAATATCTCTCCTCCTCGTCTGTGATTTTAGAAAAGAAGGGGAGGAATTATGGGGATTGTAGTTTTCACTAGTAAATTTATGAAAATCCAGAAAGTTACTGTCAAGAAAGGGGGGGTAGTCCTGTTGCCACTCACAGTGAGAAAGGGTCAGTGTCGGGAAGGGGGCGGGAGTTGTGTTCCTAAATATCCTACTGTGCAGTGCATCCATGCCAAGTGTAACCCTGGGTGCTCCTACCCAGGTGAATCTTTTCTCGCTCGTCCACCCCCAGGGTTGGGATCTGAGAGTGCCAGCCCTTCCCTGGCCACCTGAATAAGGGATTCTTGGGGTTTACTTGAGAGTACATCCTTAGGTTTCTCGCACCTGTACCTGCAGGAATGTGGTCACACAGATTTCTTTTCTCCAACATGTAGTTCTTTCTTCTTACGTTGGCTTATTCCTGTCTGTGATACATTTTTATAACCGCCCCCATTAGTCTGAGCCAAATAAATTGGCTATATTTAGGTCATATATGGAGGAAGAGGTGCTCCCTAGGTCAAATAACAAGGGGATTATTTTGGCTGGGGGTGATTTTAATCTGAAATTGGGGGCTGGTATGACGGATGATCTTTTTGATCTGACTGGGGATTCCTATACCTACTTTACTGGACCCCTGTAGCTGTGCGTGAGGTTTGCAACTCGGCTCTTGGCTAATGGAGTGGGGCATTCAAGCTGTTAATGGCCGGATCCCCCAGATGTGCCGGGCAAGAAAACGTTTTGTAATCATTCAGGTTCTTCCACCATTGATTACTTTCTTTTTGAGGCCAACAACTGGCACATGATACAGTATTTTGAGGTGCTCTCTGAGCCTCACAGTGATCACCGTCTAAGGTTCTTATGGCAGTGTGATCGGTCGCAGGTCACTCAATTTGCCCATATTGATTGTGTTGTGACAGCTCCTCATCAACATTATAGGCTTAAATGGGGGAATATAGACCTTGAAATGGTTGTATGTGTTCTGTGCCGATGCTGAACATATTGAATGAAGCCTCCACAGCTTTAGAGAAAACAAATAATGTTATAGCATTAGTGGGGGAGGTGTCAAATTATTTCCAGAGGGAGTTTTCTGCAAGGGCTAAGATCTGTCTGGTTCGATGATCGCTATAAAACCTCAGAAAGTGTGCCCTCCTATCTACGCTGCATTCCTCTGTGAGATCTAAAAATGCTATTGTGAAGGCCAGAGCGCAATATCATGAGGCGATTAACTGCAGGAAGAGATACCTTGATGGAGAGGCTTGGAACCCGGTACTGAGGGCTGTGGAAGTAAAGGATTCAAAGACCTTTTGGAACCTTGTCACTCAAGGTTCAGTTTATAAAAAGTGGGAAAAGGAACAGAGGCTCCTGTTCAGGCTGATGTCTGGGTAGGACACTTTTCTTCTCTTTGATGGCCCTATAGAGGTGGTGGACCCATTTGGTCTGGATTCTTCCCTCTCATTTGCTTGGACTGAGGTTTTGATGGCTCTGCAAAACCCAATCCCATACCGTGCTCCTGGTTTTGACGTGTCCCAGTTTTGTGAAGAGCTTTGGGCTCTTTTATTCATCCAAGGTTTTAATACCATCTTGTCTATTGGGAATGTGCCCCTAATTTGGAAACAGGCTTCAATTCTCCCAATTTTCAAAAAGGGTCATCATGCTTCCCCTACAGCATATTTTCCAATTTCTTTGTTGGATTAATCTTTTAAAATTTCGGGACGAGTTTTACTAGGCCATTTGGAGAAGTGGATTGCAATGTTTAATATTTTGTCAGATATCGAGCTGGGCTTTCGGCCTGGTGTGGGGTCTTCAGAACAAGCTGTAAATATTTATTTGTTAGTGGCTAGGTCGGTTTTTAGGAAGGATGAGATGATTTATTTGGCCTTCATGGATCTAAGCATCGCCTATGATAAGGTTAATAGAGCAAATCTGTGGATGGTGCTCGAGGCCGTGAACTGTCCATTGGAGCTTGTTGACATTTTGAAACGCATTGATGTGGGTAATAATGTCTGTGTTTTCGGGTTGGAGATCTGGGCCAGTGCACTCCCTTTTTTATGTAAATTTGGGGGTGCGGCAGGGTTGTGTTCTCTGCCCCAGTCTTGTTTACATGCTATATTAACTGTCTTTATGCCGCTTTGGTGGCAACTGGTGCAGACCTTCCGACAGTAGGCATCGGGGCCGTTCCAGTATTGGCCTATGCCGATGATTTGGTGTTGCTAGCCCGCACTTTCATGGCTTTGCAGAAGCTGATTTCAGCTTACACGGTTTTCATGAATTCTCTTAGTTTAGAAATCAATACGGCAAAGTCTGCAGTAATGGCCTGTGCCCCAGGAAGAACGTATATAAAGATGCGCCATTGGTTCGCAATGGTGTTCTGAATCCAAGGATAAACACCTGTGATTATTTTTGGGTTTTTGGTTTTTCCATTTGGTCCCATGTGAACAGGGAGGATATTCGTTTGAGTCAGCTCCTGGGCGCAGTATCGCACTTTAAATCTCACTGCATTTTACAACCTTTATCGATGGTATTGGAAGTCTATAGGGCCCTGATCAAGGCTGCTTCTGATTATGGTGCATTTTTGTTGGATTTTAAGGGGGATAACGCTCTTCAAATAACATTTGCAAGAGCTATTAGGACTCCCTGGTTCAGTCCACTCATTCTCTACATGCAGAACCCGGTCTACTGTTTCTTGAAGATGACTGGCGGATGGCCCCGGCTATGGTCTAATGTGAGGGCGACACTGATGCATCGTATTCCGAGGGCAGTTGTGGGGGCTGATGGTTGGAATAGAATTCCTTAGCTTAACAATGTAAACAAGTTATTTTATTTTTTTTCGGGCATCTACTTTTTTTTAATCTGATAATTTGTTAGGAGTGGAGGCCGTAGTAAGCCTGAATCAAACCTTTGTGAACAAAATCAAATAAACCTGTGAAGATCCTTGCGAACAGGCGGGTATCTACGATCGGTCTGGTGGATCGTATTCTGCCCTACCTTAAATTTGGCGCACATTTACAAGATCGCGGGGTAATACTTATGGCTAATTTTAATTTATTACTGCTTAATTCATTTTATGTACGCTGGAAAGGCTATTTGGATTGTGCTGGCTGTGCGCTCTGTGGCTACCATTTAGAGGATGTTTTACACTTGCCATTGTTTTGCCCTTTTTAGTCCTATATAAGACAACAGACGAGTTTGTATTGCAATGTACATTATCGGCCAACGTTGCTTTTTCTTCTGAAAGTGGATAACCCGTATGTGGTTTGGGCCTTACTGTCTTTTTTTAAAGAGGGCCCTAATTTCAAGGAAATCTTATTTAGCCCCATTTGTGTACATTTATAGATATGCACTGTGAGAAACATGTATCCGCGGCATGCGTGAATGATCATTCTTATGCTTGTTTTTAACTCGTTGATTTGTTATGGGAGCAATTGTTCTGGTGCCATTTTAGTGTGTAAGACTGTTTTTTAAAGAAGTCTATTCGTGTTTTATTTTGTTTTTAATGTATGCTGCTCCAGGCATGTTTTTGTAATCATGATGTTGTCTTTTTTTTATGTTTTAATTTTTTGTTGTGATCGTTGTTGAATTTATGGCTTATTATAGCCGAAATAAAAGTTTTTTTAATTTATATTTATTGGTTAGTTAAAACCTTATACACTAAATCCAAACTATAAAACAGATCAAAATTCATTCAAACAGTTACAATACCTGTATTTAAAAGGAAGATTCATTTCATTTTATACACTCATTATATACTTTCTGTACCCGCAACTCTGTGTTTACATTAAAGAACAATAAAACTAATTTTACAAAACATTTACTTTAGCCCCTATCCTATAATTATCATGCATGAATATACTCTTTGTAATCCTTTATTTGGGTTATATTCCTTAAATTGCTTTAGGCAATTCTGCCATCACCCTTTTCCAGATATAAAATGCCGCCCCTATGTATTCTAACGGATCTGCCATGTGTATAAGTGACCACAATTGGTCTGTAATAATCATATTTACATTACTTGTCAGGTCTCTCTACCCTTTCGTATAATACTCTTGTAACTCTTGGCATTCAGTTAGCAGCGTTCTCGAGGTTTCTATTTCTTTGTAGCCATACCTACTTAGTCTTTCCTCTTTTAATATAACCCTATATATTCATGGCAGGGTAGTATATTAAAATGCAGCATCATTATAAATCTCACAAACTCCCTATTTCTAACCTTTTATTAGCTAGTTCCGGGGTACAGAAGGCATTAGCCCTTGTATTTATACCTCTGCTTTTTGCTCAAAGTAGTGAGATTTTCACTTGTATCCCAAATATACGCTTTCTTTTTCAACTCTTTAAACATCGGCCAAACATCACTGAAAACTTTGTGTAATTTCACATTAAGAGTACTAAGGAAATTAAGGGTTGTGGTTTTTAGGTCTTGGATAAATCCATTCCCCTTGGTTTTTCCTCTGTCTTCCCCATATAACACTCATTAGTACCCGGCGAGAGGCAAGCAGAATGCAACACGCATTCTGATTGGCTGTCGCCGGGTCCTTACATGGCCAAGAATCCTTCGATTCTCGGTCGGGATTCCAACTGCCTTGTCCTCGGCGGGGGCGTGCCATCCCCTCAGCCAATGACGCGGCACAGAGCGGGGCCATCCCACGGCTGAGAGGCTGCCTTCGCCCCCCGCAGCAGACTCGGGTAAGCTTTTTTTTCTTTTTCTTTCCCTCCCTCCTCGCTGCCCTCCCCACCCCACTTACCTACGCTTTGCTCAGGCCTCGGGGCATTACCTGAGTCGGTAATGTCCCCGCCACTCGGGGCATATTGCTTTATTAAGGTTACCTCTTTATTGCTCCTAACGGCCATTTTACATACAGTTTACAGCAATTTATTTTCCTCAATGTTTCCAAAGATGTAATGCCCAAATCACTCCTAATTGCTTCTATGGGCAAAGCTCTGGGAAGACATAATGCTGTTTTCCACATTTTCCCTTCTATCTTTCCAAGATTCCCCATACTACTTCCCTCCACTGTTTCCAATGCCTATAGCGTTCCTGGTATTATGCATGTTTTATAGATTTCTAAATGACCCTCTACTGAACACCCCTCCTTCTTGCACATATAACTACAGGAAAGTTTCAATTTTGTTGTTGCTTCTTGCTTTTACCATTTCAAAATACAAATCTCTAGGTGGTTTATTTTACTATTGGTATTCCCAAATAAGGATAGCTTTTAACAACCTCCTATTTTTTTGGAGTCAATTTCCCATACGTATTTTGATTTATGGGGTCTATTTTTCCTAGCCCCAAAAACCATAATCTCTGTTTTTTCTACATTTATGCTTAGGTTGTTCTCTCTTGAATATTGTTGTATTGCGTTTAACATTCGTTGTAGACCCACCGGCGTCTTATCTAATAGTACAGTGTAATCTGCATACATTAACCAGCTAATTAATATTTTCCCTATTTTTGGGGGCACATTATTTAAATTCATACATCTTTCCCACATATCCGCAACATAGTGGTTGAAGAGGACTGGCGAGGTCACACAACCTTGTTTTAACCCCATATTCATTCTGATGGGAGGAGAGTATTTCGATCCTTTATCCAGGCAAATTACTGCTGTTTTTCGCCTATACATTTCTTTCAAGAAATGCAATATAACTGGACATATTTGCCATTTAGATTTAGTTTTCCCCACAATTTGTCCGTATCCCACAATTTGTCCGTATCTACACAATTGAAGGCCTTAGCATAATCTACATACATAGAGATTAGTATTTATCTTGCCCCAGGTATGAGATATAATATAGTTTAGTGTAACCAGGTTATCTAGGGCACTATTATGCTGCAGTGTAACCAGGATATCTAGGGTACTATTATTCTGCAGTGTAACCAGGTTATCTAGGGTACTATTATGCCGCAGTGTAACCAGGATATCTAGGGTACTATTATGCTGCAGTGTAACCAGGTTATCTAGGGTACTATTATGCTGCAGTGCAACCAGGATATCTAGGGTACTATAATTCTGCAGTGTTTAGTTTAGTTAGTTTATTTATAGAGCGCGACCGAACCCTCGGGTAGCTGGGCGCATAAGCATATGGACAAGATAGTTACATATCGTTGCGCACAGCAGGAAAAGTACATTCAATTGTGCAGACAAATGGTGAAGTAAAAAATAAGCAAAGAATACAATAGAAAATAGCGGATCGGGTTACATGGTGATCCGTTTCACGGTGTAGTTAAGACCTAGGGTGCGTGAGTAAGTAGCACCGTATTTAGGCAGAGAGCCATGATTTCACCATGGCTCTGAATGGCCAAAAGGAAGCTTCCGATCTGATTGCAAGAGGGAGGGTGTTCCAACATTGAGCTGCAAGAACCGGGAAGCTGGAACCTCCTGCTGTTTTTAGGTTGAATTTAGGGACCTTGAGTTGGTGCAAGTAGGGAGTTCTGGTGGGTCTAGAAGTGCTGTGTCTAGCGAATTTGTCAGATAGGTATCGCGGGGCAGACAGTGAGAGGCACTTGTGTGTAATGACAAGAGTTCTTAGCTTGATTCTGTCTCGTATTGGGAGCCAGTGGACATCTTTGCTAGCCGTGGAGATGTGTGCCTTGCGCGGGAGGTAAAGAGCACATCTTAAGGCATTATTTTGGAGGATCTGGTGTCTGTCTAGATTTTTGGAGGTAGTACCTTGGAATAGTGTGTTACAATAGTCTAATTTAGACAAAATCAATGCTCTGGATAAGGTGAGGCAGCTGGAAGATGATAGAAAAGGTATACAGGCATTGATAAGTTTGTTGGTATATGCGGTAGATGAGATGGTGGCATTTATTTGTTTTTTCAACGATAGGGTGGAGTCGAGGTACACGCCTAATCTTTGGAGACTTTTATGATGTTGCCATCAATGGTGAAGGATTTGTACCTAGAATCTAATTTATTGAGGCGGGCCTGGGAGCCTACGATGAGCAGTTCCGTCTTATCGTCATTAAGGCAGAGACTGTGTGTGGCCATCCAGGCTTGGATTTCTAGGTAAATTTCGTTAAGCTTTGCAACCTCTTCTTCGTAGCAGCCAGTGAGTGTGATGAGGACCTGGGTGTCATCTGCATAATTAGTGTAGCTGACACCCAGTTCGTCAAGACGGTCGAAGAGAAGCTTCGTGAAGATGTCGTAAAGTGTGGAGGAGATGCAGGAGCCTTGGGGAACTCCGCATTGGATTGGGATAGGGTCAGCAGCCGCTGATGGGGCGAAGACCCTAGTCGATCTGTCAGACAGAAATTACTGAATCCAATTGGTGGCATTCTGTGGGAATGCGGCAGCCGAGGAAAGGTGTTGTGTAAGGATCTGGTGGTCAACCAGGTCGAAGGCCGCAGAGAGATCCAACAGGAGCAGGATGGCCAAGTTGCACTTGTCTTTGGATTTTTAGATCCAGGAGGGCAGTTTCGGTCCCGTGCCTGGGTCTAAAGCCGGATTGTCGCAGGCCTAAGAGGTTATTGACTTCCAAATGTTGTATTTGGGGATAGGCGACTCTGTCTAGTATTTTGAGGAGGAAAGGGACCGTGGTGATGGGTCTGTAATTCGTAGGGGTGTTAGGGTCTAGGTTGGGCTTTTTGAGGAGAGGGCGGACCCACGCTTCTTTGAGGTTATTAGGGACTACTGAGTTCTTGAAGGAAGAATTGATCAGTGAGGTGATGGAGGGGAGCTAGATCTTTAGCTCCATCTTTGATGACAGAGGCGGGACAAAAGTCACCTTTACAATTGGATGGTTTAAGGCTAGCGATTATCTTAACTACCTCTTCTTCAGTGACTGAGGAGAAATGGAAAGGGGGGCAGTTGGGAGTGGTGTGGTCATTTTTGCTATTGAGGATATGTTTGGCGACCAAGTTGGCTTTTTTGGCTTCTATCTTTGCTTGAAGCAAGGCAATTTTGTTAGAGAGAGCAAGTTGGATATTATTGCACCATGCCTTGTCCTTAGTGCAATCCTCTGAGGGTGGCAGTGGCGATTCAAGTTCTCTTAGTATGGAGAATAGTTCTTTCGTGCCAGATTTGGCATTGTGTATTCTTGTGTTATAAATCTCTTTTTTTGGTGTTTAAGATAGCAGATTTGTAGGTGGAGGCAGCTGTAGTGAGGTTGTCTTTAGTGGATGGAGAAGGAGCCTTTCTACATCTGGTTTCCGCAGCACTTTTAAGGTTGCAGAGATCTTTTAGTTCTGCTGAGAACCATTTTAGTGTGGGCAATAGGTTTGGCTTTGCGTTTACGTGTAACCAGGTTATCTAGGGTACTATCATCCTGCAGTGTAACCAGGATATCCAGGGTACTATCATCCTGCAGTGTAACCAGGATATCCAGGGTACTATTATTCTGCAGTGTAACCAGGATATCCAGGGTACTATTATTCTGCAGTGTAACCAGGATATCTAGGGCACTATTATTCTGCAGTGTATCCAGGATATCTAGGGCACTATTATTCTGCAGTGTAACCAGGATATCTAGGGCACTATTATTCTGCAGTGTAACCAGGATATCCAGGGCACTATTATTCTGCAGTGTAACCAGGATATCCAGGGTACTATTATTCTGCAGTGTAACCAGGATATCTAGGGCACTATTATTCTGCAGTGTAACCAGGATATCTAGGGCACTATTATTCTGCAGTGTATCCAGGATATCTAGGGCACTATTATTCTGCAGTGTATCAGGATATCTAGGGCACTATTATTCTGCAGTGTAACCAGGATATCTAGGGCACTATTATTCTGCAGTGTAACCAGGATATCTAGGGCACTATTATTCTGCAGTGTAACCAGGATATCTAGGGCACTATTATTCTGCAGTGTATCCAGGATATCTAGGGCACTATTATTCTGCAGTGTATCCAGGATATCTAGGGCACTATTATTCTGCAGTGTATCCAGGATATCTAGGGCACTATTATTCTGCAGTGTAACCAGGATATCCAGGGCACTATTATTCTGCAGTGTAACCAGGATATCCAGGGCACTATTATTCTAAAGTGTAACCAGGATATCCAGGGTACTATTATTCTGCAGTGTAACCAGGATATCCAGGGCACTATTAATCTGCAGTGTAACCAGGATATCCAGGGCACTATTATTCTGCAGTGTAACCAGGATATCCAGGGCACTATTATTCTGCAGTGTATCCAGGATATCAAGGGCACTATTATTCTGCAGTGTAACCAGGATATCCAGGGTACTATTATTCTGCAGTGTAACCAGGATATCCAGGGCACTATTATTCTGCAGTGTATCCAGGATATCCAGGGCACTATTATTCTGCAGTGTAACCAGGATATCTAGGGCACTATTATTCTGCAGTGTAACCAGGATATCTAGGGCACTATTATTCTGCAGTGTAACCAGGATATCCAGGGTACTATTATTCTGCAGTGTATCCAGGATATCTAGGGCACTATTATTCTGCAGTGTAACCAGGATATCTAGGGCACTATTATTCTGCAGTGTAACCAGGATATCCAGGGTACTATTATTCTGCCTAAACCCAGTTTGTTGCAGAGACAGTAATTGATTCTCCTGGCTCCACTTATTGATGTTTTTTAGTAACAATGAACAGAATATTTTGCAACTGCTGTCTGCCATTGCCAGATTTCGATGGTTATCCGACGATCTGTCCCTTTTGTTTTAATGTATCGAACAAAAATAGTTTTTTGCCAACTACCCGGAGTTTTACCACTTTCCCCAAATAGATGAAACAAAGGGATACAGCAACCAGGTCCATTTCTCAGGATTGCGTTGTATCACTATATTTGCCACCCCATCCGGACCTGGTGTTCGGGAAGATTTCATTTTTTTTTATTACCTGTAAAATGTCATGCTGGTAAAATAAAGTTTTACTGACTGAGAAAAAAATATGAAATGTAAATGTCCAAAGTATCGGAAACGCAAGGGCAAGTTAGATAGGGAAATGACAATATGACAAAGTGTTCAGAATTGTACATACTGGGAGTAAAAGGTAAACACAATAACGCCAATTATTGTATAAATTGCTTCATTAACACCCATCTTTTTTAAAGTCATTTTAACTTGTTCTGAAGTCACAGGTGTATTTGATGCACAGGGAGACAAATAGGCTCGCTCACTTTCACCGAGTGAATTGGTGTGGAATGAGGCACCTATACACCAGGCAATGACATGCATTAATGACCATAATATTTGCTTTTTTCAGCAGAGACTGGACCTATTACTGAAATCAAGTGTCTTGAAATGAACACCAGGATATTGGACACACAGTGGAACAAGAGAAGCTCTGCAGAAGATGGGCAACATCATCCCACGGACCCTGTACAGAACTCAACATCCTGTCAGCAGAGACAAACCCCCCACACAGTTATGAGTATCCATCCTGAGGGGAAGGCATTTGCCTGCAGTGTTTGTGGCATGTGCTTCACTCACAGGTCCATGCTAATCACTCACAAGAGATCCCATGCAGGTGACAAAATGCACACGTGTACAGAGTGTGACAAAACCTTCACTCAGATCTCAAAACTATATGTGCACCATAGGACCCATACTGGCGAGAAGCCATACAAGTGTACAGAGTGCATGAAAAGCTTTGGTAACTCCTCAAGTCTGAGAAGGCATCAGAGGATCCATACTGGGGAG
This sequence comes from Ambystoma mexicanum, assembly GCF_040938575.1. NCBI lineage: Eukaryota > Metazoa > Chordata > Amphibia > Caudata > Ambystomatidae > Ambystoma > Ambystoma mexicanum. Next base: position 1,378,380,757 of record NC_090933.1, read on the forward strand.
AAACCCTACATGTGCACAGAGTGCATGGAAAGCTTCAATCGCTCCTCAGCACTGAGAAGTCATCAGAGGACCCATACTGGGGAGAAACCCTACAAGTGCACAGAGTGCGCAAAATGCTTTAGTCAATCCTCCACTCTGGTTAGCCATCGAAGGATCCATACTGGGGAGAACCCTTACAAGTGCACAGAGTGCAAGAAAAGTTTCAATCATTCTTCCGCTCTGATAGCCCATAAGAGGATCCATACTGGGGAGAAGCCCTACACGTGCACAGAGTGTAAGAAAAGTTTCAATCACTCCTCGGCTATAAAAAGGCATCTTCTGTTGCACAAAGGGGAGAAGCCGTACAAGTGCACAGAGTGCAAGAAAAGCTTCACCTGCTCATCGGCTCTTATTGGCCATCAGAGCCTCCATAGTGGGGTGATGCCCTATAAGTGCACGGAATGCACGAAAAGCTTTGGTCACGCGTCGAGTCTGAGAAGGCATCAGAGTATCCACACTGGGGAGAAGCCCTACAAATGCACAGAGTGCATGGTAAGCTTCAGTCGCTCGTCAACACTGAAAATGCATCTATTGATCCATACTGGTGAGAAGCCCTACAAGTGCTCAGAGTGCAAGAAAAGTTTCAATCAATCGTCACATCTGATAAGCCATCAGAGGATCCATACCGGGGTGAAGCCCTACAAGTGCACAGAATGTGAGAAAAGCTTCCATCACTCCTCAGCCATAAAAATACATGTCATGGTCCATACAGGGGAGAAGCCCTACCAGTGCACGGAGTGCAATAAAAGTTTTACATCCTCCTCGGCTTTGATAGGCCATCAGACAGTCCATACAGGAGAGAAGCCCTACAAGTGCACTGAGTGCACAAAATGCTTCAGTCAGTCCTCAAGTCTGACCAGCCATCAAAGGATCCATACTGGGGAGAGGCCCTTTAAGTGTAGAGAGTGCAAGAAAAGCTTCAATCACCTATCTGCTCTGAACAGGCATCAAAGGATACATTGTTCTTAAGAGACTGGAGGACCACCAACTCTTTGAAAACTGCACTTTTCCCATAGTTGTCAAGGGAGGATTTGTATGCATGTATTCCTGTTAGTGATTAGCTCAGGGAAGGCATTCGGCAATGTCCTGTTTCTACATCTCTGCTTCTGGGTGGCTCTGTCTGCAGACCTGCAGTGTGTTGTCTACCATCTCTAGAGATGATCCTGACTCATTATTTAACATTTCTTTCCATAAATTATTTCCCAAAACATGGACTTTAATTCCCATAATGCACCTGGAGGATACCTGGAAAATCTGGCAGCCTAATCCGTAACCTCTTTTGGAGTCGGAGTTGCATGCACACTGGTTTCACTATGACTGGAAGCAAACCGACTCCTTTCAATGGACTGCAACATACAAAAAGCCACATCAATAATTGTGCTATTGTTTCCATACAAAAACTCCTGGTGTTTGTCAGCACTGGAGGCTCTCCCAAAGTCCATGCCAGGAATGCCCATTTGCCTCACCTGTGACTGCTCTTGTTCCGTCCAATCATGCAGCTCCACCCTGGCTTTGCACCCTACTAGCACTGCTTATAATCTGCCCATGCCCTCAAGCTTCCTTGTTCTTGCATTGCATTCTGAACCGTGTGCAGCTTTGACCATTAGGAATCTCTCTCGCCTTGCTGGCTTCTGTCTTGTGCTTTGCCTGTGACTCTTCCATGTTCCTCCGTTGCCTGGCTCCCGTTCTTAAAGCCTTGCAGGCTCAGCTCTGCACCCTTTGCGTGCTGCCAGTATGTTTGCTACTTGCTTTTGTGCTGCACCCTGCAGCAATCTTCTCCTTGTCCTGATTTCTTGCAGCACGCACCCCCACCCCCAGCCCCTGTACTGTTTCCCTGCAGCTTTCAATCTCTGTTACTTGCAATGTTTCCAGTTAGTCCTGTGGGAAACCTGAAGGTGTCTCACCCGCTAGACCCCGGGGATCTGTCATCCAGGTGGCCAGGAAATGCTCATCACTATTGGATCCAGTTCCTGGGGGTGGACCAGTGCGGGAGGATCACCTAGATGGGGGTGGGGGTGACAGTCTCCATACTTGCCCATAGGATACGTAGAAGCTATAACCACCCCATTTGTATACACAAACATTTCCCCACACCGCAGGAGACAGCAGACTAACACCAGAGCCATTTACCTGACATGTTCCAACAGCAGGGTCCGGCAGAGTTAGGCAGTTGCCATAACTACGCACACCTGAGGGCCCTTTCCCTTCCACATAGGGATAAAAGGTGGAGCTTGAAAACACACTTAGAGCAAGACAAAACGCACAAGAAAGCAGCTATTCCAGGATGGCATTTCAAACGAGGGAGAAAGGTGGTGGAAACCGAAAGGACGTCAAGGAAGGGATTTCCCTTTTTAAACCCAACTGCGCGAAGCCTTTGTTGAAAGAATCATAAGACCGGGAATCGCAGCTGGCTATTGGTGTGACAACTGTAAAAGGTACACAGGGCCCTCCCGCACTGATAGCTAGTACAGGGACAAGTGCTTGCTGCTGTGGTCCTGTCCTTGACTCCAGCAGATGAAAATCCCACGAGTTAGCACAGCCAGTGAGTTGAAAGGAACTGATAGTGGACCGGACTCTGAGCTCAAGGTTGCAGTCAAACTTTTGTGTAAAGGGAAGATAATAGACAAAGGTATTTTTGTGAACAATTGAGGCACCAGAGTTAGTGGTCCGGTGCTATGTGGGTGCTCATTGGAAAGCCTCTAATGCATGCCCTGCTCCTGAACAAGGAGGATTTTTACAAATTGAGAAAACTACTCGAACCAAGAGGCCCTAGGTGAGACAGGCGTGAAATGTCAAAGTGGTCATACAAGGGTCAAGTCAAACCCCTTGTACAGTTAAAAAGTCTTTGATAGGTTGTGAATGGAAAAGCTAAGTGAACTGCATTGTGGTGACAAACGTGAACCTTACTGAGGGATGCCCACAGTGTGATGTTGGTCTGACCTCGATGGAGTGAGGCTGACGTTGTAAAGGATTGGAGTCCAGCTGAGGGGGAACTGTTTGTTTGTTGTTTGTGATACATCAGGCCCTCTGAAGCAAGAGACTCTGCATATAAGAGACTTGGGCACAGAAGGACCTGATATTGGAAAAGGAACTGTGAGTTTGTGCCGGATAATTCTGGAAGTGTGCTGTGCTCGAGAGTACCACCTTGTCTCATGCTTCAAACATGGGGAAGGGAGACACCGACCATACCATCCTGACATAATTTTCTGACATGTCTGTCTTTTCTTGTGAACATTATCTCACACTCTTTCAGAGCATAGCGGTAAGGATTGGCAGTAGTTTTAGTATAGGCCCTTTTATTTGACAAGACTCCACTAGACCGCCTTATTATTTTTTGATGGTCGTAGCTTGCTCCCATCTTAGATTTAGCTTTAGATTAGGCATTCACCGCACCCATTATACAGTTTAATAAACGCCCTTGAACTGTGATCACTTGTGTCTGCCTTACTTTGATACCATGCCTTCCTTACAGTGCCCTCTGCTCCCTATTCTCCCATTCCCTTGATTTCAGGTCTGTTTACTTCCAAGCTTTACACCATTCGTAAGTCTATGTTTATATTGCTTCTGTTTGTACCGTTTCCCCTAGTTCTGTTTTCTAAGTCTTGCCTTGTATAGTTCATGTGTTTCCAGTGCAGTTTTCTGATCTGTTTTTGTTACCTAGATTCAGTTACTTTGCACCAGCAACTTTTCTGTAACCTGCACCAGCAACTTGTCTGTAACCTTGTACCAGTACCCTGCTCAGTTACCTTGTGCCAGTTATTTGCCTCTGTTATCTTGCACCAGTTCCATGCTACAGTTCTGCTTTCCTAGTTCCTGTTGCTCTGTTCTGAACAATTGTTTCCCTTTTGGGGCTCTTGGTGTCTGGTAAGTGTAATATGGGTTTTACACCTGTTTATCTATGTATTCCTTTGTACAGAGATTGGTTCCCATACCCTGCGAGGCAATCTCTGCTCCTTCTTTGGTCTCACTTTACTTGTAGTCTATAGTGTATTTAATGTAACCATGTGTGGCATTCTGTTCCTACAGTAGACATCCACGGTATGTTCCGGCTGGACCCACACCGGCTTGTCTTGTGTAAATACACTCCTTGTTTTTGCCTTAGGGTCCAGATACTGAAGCCACTCTTACTGCCCCCTTCCATGGGCTTGCTGGATGTGGTACCTGGAAGAGAAACTTACACAGAGGCATTGAGCTTCCCTTATATCTGTGGGTCGTCTGTAGTTCAACCTGTGTGTACACTCCTAGTGGGATTCCTCATCGTTTGTCCACTGCATGGTTCCCATCAAGGTCATGCCTTTCTTCCTGTTCCGTCGTTCTGATTTACCTTGTCTGTTCTCCCTTCTTTGTTTACCATCCTGCTGTATGCGCTTGCCTGTCCCTTTATATCATCATAGCCACCCCGCACCTACACAGTAGAAGTGACTAATAACATAACATGACATGATGGGGAGAATCCATGGGTCCTGTACACTGAGATCCACAAAAGAACTTGGATAAAGGAAATTCCATCACGACGCGGCAGCACATGATCAATCGGGCCCTTAAACTCATCAATAGTAATTTAAATGACAGAAATCAACCTGCTTCAGCACTGTACAGCAATATTACACCTTCATGGGGGAATGGGACCAAGGCTGAAAACTTAAACCAGAAACAAAAAGAAATCCAGCCTCACTTGCTTTGCAACATGGAATAAAAAGAAGGAATTAAACATGAAGAGCAGATGTGTTGGCCGAATTAGCACCAACTTGGCAGACAAAATAATATATCTATCAAGAAATTTCTGCTTCCTCTTCTCATTCCCCCCACCCCCTCACATTGTGGCAATCAAACAAAGTGGCAACACAAGAAAGCCAAGAAAACCCTTTGGAACCAATTACCAAGCAATTCTGAATGAAGTCATCATGCACAGCTGGATGAAAATCTGAAATCTCAAATCAGTGGCACCTGCACATATATACCATATGTCATCCAACCTTCGGCACCATGTGATTCCAGGCTGGAGCATCAAGCATGGAGAAACAGCTGGAAGGATGAGACTGTCACACAGCGACTCAGCTTTACCACCTCCAGGCCACAGACTGACCATAAACAGGCATTGGGGTATCACACAGCGACTCGGCTTTACCACCTCTAGGCCACGGACTGACCATAAACAGGCATTGGGGTATCACACAGCGACTCGGCTTTACCACCTCTAGGCCACGGACTGACCATAAACAGGACATTAGGGTATCACACAGCGACTCTGCTTTACCACCTCCAGGCCACGGACTGACCATAAACAGGACATTAGGGTATCACACAGCGACTCTGCTTTACCACCTCCAGGCCACGGACTGACCATAAATGGGCATTAGGGTATCACACAGCTTCTGATGTTTAATCTGCTTAGAATCACATGCTGTGCATAGGTCCGACATCCAGTGGTCACTGCGGAGTATTGCATTTTGTTTTTTGTAGTTGAAAAGGGGACGTCGACAAGGCGTGTCTGTAACACTATCCCTATAGTGACGTGCGTTGTACCCACAATCCCTCACGCGTCGAGGTCCCTCAGATTGTTTTTTTCCGCCCAGCTACTGGTCGCCTTTATGCGGAGCTCCTCGAGAGACATTGCCAAATAGTTTCTTCGACCTTTGGTCGTTTGTTATTAATATCAATAACGATAGATCCCTCCCTCGACGCAGAGCCGTTTCTCCGCCGAGCAAGATCTTCGACGGAAGGACGAGCGGAGGAGATCCTTCGGCGCTGCCGAACACGTGGCCTGGCCTCGCCGGCCATACACAGTAGGGAGAGTGGGGCTTTGTGGTCTTTCTTTCTTTTCTTTAAGAATGCCTTTCTCTTTCCCCTCCCTCTCTTTCGAGGTCGTAGTCACACCTATTACCCTCAGCTATGGAGAGGACGCCATTTAGGTTTTGCCCGCTTTGCAAGGGTAAATATACCTGGAAGGATAAGCATAAAAGGTGCAACCGTTGCTTACCCCTCGATCACCAAGAGGACGGCTGTGCGGCCTGTAAATTACTAAAGCCCAAAACTCTAAAGGACCGCAGGGTCAAAAGGTGGGCGGCCTACGCCATGTCTAGGCCTGACTCCTCGCCCGCTGCCGTAGCCGCCGAGTGTGACGAGGACAGTGACTACACGGCCTCCCGTAACAGAGGCTGTAGACCTCTCAAAGGAGCGCTCTCGCTCCTCGTCGTCCGTCCCCGGCCCGACAAGCCCGGCTCACGCCCAGCTTATGGGGATGAACACCCCGGCGACAAGGACGCACACAGAAAAACACCAAAGCACATACCCCCAGGCACACATTCGTCGAAGACGAAGACAGCCTAGGCGCCAACGGGGACGCCGGGCCCACCGACGTCTTCCACCGACCGCAAGGGTCGGCAGCCCTCCCCGCCACCGCTTCCGCGACAGGCGACTGGGCACTCTAAAAATAAGGGCGCTAACACCAAGATTTCCGGCGACACGCATCGCAAGAGCGCTCACGTTGCCAACAAGGACTCGACGACCAAGGACTCGACGAGCAAAGGCTCGACGCTCCATAGCGCGACGGCGACCGATCCCTCGGAAGAGAGAATGATCGCCGAAAGCCTCGCGCGCATAGCATCTAAGGACGGCCAAAGACGTACGGCGAGTGAAACGCCGAAAACCGCGCACAAGGCTAAAGATACGCCGAAGGCGCCGGAAAACAGATCAGGTCAGTTCCCGACGCCGTCGGAAGGCCCTAGCCAGCAAGAAGGCTACTCAGAAGGCGAAGACTCTCTTTCTTCGACGTTATGGGACAGAACCAGACAATTACAGGAGGAAGAAACCCCCTTTTCTTTCCCAGACCGTCCTGGCCGACCTCAGTGGACCTTTGAAAGGTTCCAGACCTGTATGGACAAGCTAGATAGGTTCATGTCCATCCCAGAAGACAGGGCACCCAAGAGACCAAGGGAGGCACCCCTTGAGAGTCCAAGGGCTAAATACCAGAAGTTTTATAGCCCCATACAGGAGGACTTAAACTCTTACAATCCCACTGAGGAAGACACCTTCTTCCAAGAGGAAGATGAGTTCACCTATGTTGAGGACCAACAAGAAGAGGAAGGTTTTCACGAGGAAACTAACCTATGTGAGGAAGGATTCCAGGAAGACACAGGCGAGGGCGACCAAAATCCCTGGCAGTCACCGGCTAGGTCGACTGACACAGGCAGTAGCAGTATAGTCATCGGGTCTACTGAAACTACTGTAGGGGAGGAGTGGTCCAAAATACCCCCCTTGCCCGCATCTCTACCCCAGGTGAGGGCCATGGCTCATCGGGCGTCCCCTCCTTACCACATGGTTCCAGGTGGTGGATTGCTCACCTGCTGAAGACATTGCCCGCACGTATTGAATTTAGCTAGGCCTCAGAAACCATTTTGTCTACTAAAGATGGTGTGAGCTCAGCGCACTGTAGCGCAGCCCCCACCTTCGGAAAGTTTCAGTTATCCCTGTCGCCGCAGCACCATGGCAGATCCGCTGCGAGCCCGTTCCCACGAACAAGACGGACATGAGCTAGCGTAATACATTAACATTGTAACATTTCACCTTCCGCAGTGTATCATCGCTCCCAGCATGACCCGGCCAGCGGGCCTGGGCGATGAAGAGAACGGTAAAATGGTCATCAGATGGTAGAAAGTCTCTACATATTAATGCCAAGACCACTTGCAAAGTATGCTTTTCTCCACAAAATCTCTTATATTACAAAAACCTGTAAAAATGTATAAACATAGAAAGCATGCTTCCATGATATAAGCAATGGCGAGCCCACACCACTGCAGTTGGGTACTAATAATGAAGGAGCGTTCCAGGGATCTATTTGTTACGTGTATCACTGGGAAACTTACACTCCATGGTTTTGCGCCAAAACTGAACTAATGCTGCTAGAGTACACGAGAGGACGAATGTAACCATACAGAGGGCTCATGTGAAGGATGCGCGAGAATGCACTTGTCATGTGTGTATGTCTGAGCCCCTTATGTGCCACCACCGTCACGTACAGTGGCGGGTCATTTTCTATGTACTCCACCAACCTTACTACTACCTCACTTACTGCAAATGTATATGCATATAACCAAATACTGTAGTTGTTAAAACATAGTGTACGAATAAGGTGCTCAGACTGGATATAATCGAGACACATCCAGCAAAGTTGAAATGTATGTTTTAAAGTGATTTGAATACGTATTATAGAGTGCCCAAATGTTTGATGTTTTTACCTAAAGTCGGCAACATACGAGGAAGATACCTTTCTGAAAATATGTGCAAGGCCATTCCCCCTCCGACCCTGCGAAGACTGCCAACCATGAGAGCAGAGGCCCGCGCCGCGCTGCTCCACCTCCCCCAACCAGACTGGAGCCGCTTCAAAGATTTGTAGCCCCCTCTGCAGCACCCAAGGCCACGGCCCGCCACCTGCATTATTTACAGCACAGCAGTAAACCTCCGCCTGAACACACACTTCCAAAGGCGCCCCCTCGTAAACCCCACAACCCACCGGATCATCTTAGACTTATGGCCCTGTGCAATCAGGACACCCAATACTTCGACAACACACAGCGGCACATCCATAACAACTTCTAACAAGACAGAAAGACCTGTACCGCCCGTCCCAGGCCCTGAAGCTTAGCACCTCGACCTATGGCCCCGGTCAACAGGACCCTGGTAACCATGTCCTGACGTATTACCATCAGACCCCTCACAAGGTGCATTCCTCCTGTGTTGCATTAACCTGTAGAATAACCTATTGGAAGATTTACTAAAGAAGATAATATTGCAATGACTGAATGACTGCGGTGTGCATGGCCTAGGGCAAATAAGTCAGGAAAAGACATTCATCTCTGACACTGGCCGCGATGGCACAACAACACCGCCCGGATGAACTCAGCCAACCCGCCAGGCCCAGCCCAACCCACGAGGCTGACCAGTGACGTTTTCCAGCCAAGGCCAACCACCTCGCAGCAGCACCTATAGCTAGTCATCGCCACCCAATCCCATTGAACTTGTGCCCCGTATAGTATGTAGGTTCTTATGACGTTTTTTGTAAATATATACGCCTGTCTTTGCTATTGTCAGACAGAGCGCTCTCGGAGTTTGCAGCGTTCTTTGCATGCCCTATTCTGATTGATAAACTCCCATTTAAGCTCACCCGCACTCTGTCTTGGCTTTATTCCCGATATTGGGAGAGTCCTTCATTGTCTCTCATTGCGGGGAGGATCGTGCTGGCTGGGGGCGCTTGCCTTCACTACACCAGTCAGGAACTCTTCGCCTGTCGATGATCAACCCACCTTCAATGCACTGCTGAAGAAGGCAGCAGCACATTTCGAAATCGAAACTGGAGACGTCACCCCAGACACCGATTTTGTGGAGAGGATTATCAAAGAAAACCCCCCCACTAGCCAGGTTATACCTATCCTCGCCTCAGTTAAGAGACGCATTACACCTTCTCTTTCCACTCCTGCATTGGTGAGAGGCGTCAATCCGAGGATTGAGAAACTGTTCTCTCCCTCTCAATCAGACCCATTATACATTAAGGGTCACTCAATCCCGGACTCCCTGGTCGTGACCAACACTAGAAAAAGGGCAGGAGTCCCACTATCTACTAGCGAGGCGCCCCCAGATAAAGAGGGGAAGAAGCTGTATGCCCTAGCCAAGAGAATCACCACCTCTGCAGCATTCTCTACCAGAATCGCCAATAATAATACCCTATTGGCAAGCTACGCCAATGCTCAATGGGCTAAGCTCAGACAGGACATCGAAGAAGTCCCCGAACCCCTAAGGACTCGTTTACTGGCTACAGTTAACAAGGGCTCTCTGGTCAATCAAAGCATCGTCAAGAATACCCTCGATGCAGCAGAGACGGCTGGCCGCACTTTGGTACAAGGAATTTTACTGAAGCGTCACGTCTGGCTTCGCAATTCCAGATTTAAGGCGGAAACGCAAGCATCCCTTATTAATAAACCCATAGAGGAATCCAACCTCTTTGGGAGAGCAGTGGATGACGCGCTGGAGAACACGAAGAAAGAATTTGATACTATAAAGACCTTAGACCAAATTACTAAGCCCCCTAATAGGCGGGGATTTGGTAATAAGCGCTTTTTTCGTGGACAACGCCAGCAACAAAACCAACAACAACAGTACTCTGCCAGCAACTACCAGAGTAATAGCGGCCAGTACAATCGGAGGGGTCAACGTCGTGGCAAGGGAAGAGGCCGGGGTTCCACCCCCAGAGGCTCCCAAGCCAACACCACCACCAAGTGACGCAAAGATTCGCGTCCCCTCCCATGCAACGCCGGTTGAGGGCCGGTTAACATCCTTTCTTCCAGCATGGGAGGGAATAACATCAGACCGCTGGGTACTTTTCACCGTAGCCCACGGCTACTGTATAGAGTTCAACAGTTCCCCAACATACAGACCCCCGAGGGGAAGCCGCATGACACCAGAACACCTCGCCATCCTTCTCCAAGAAGTGGATCAACTGCTGGAAAAAGGAGCCATAGAGGTCGTGCCTCTATCTCAGGTAATGGATGGTATTTATTCAGTGTACTTCCTTGTACCCAAAAAGGATCTAACCATGCGCCCTGTATTAGATCTGCGCCTAGCGAACAAATTTGTCAAACCCCAGAAGTTTCGTATGGTGACCTTACAGGAAGTAATCCCACTGCTATCACAGGGAGATTACATGACAACACTAGACATGAAAGATGCATACTTTCATATTTTAATGTTGCCAGCACACAGAAAATACCTCAGGTTCATGATAGAGGACCGACACTACCAGTTCAGAGTGCTACCCTTCGGCATAGCATCTGCACCAAGGGTATTCACAAAAGTACTGGCAGTGGCAGCGGCCCACCTGCGCAGGTTATCCATCCCAGTATACCCTTACCTCGACGACTGGCTCATAACGGGATTCTTACGAGACATGCTTCTCAAACACCCAAAAGACTGTAGACCTTTTGTTCCAACTGGGCTTCTCCATCAACGAGAAGAAGTCCAGCTTAGACCCCAGCCAAGTCAAACAATTCTTAGGGGCTCTAATTCGAACAAAGGACGGCCTCGTGTTCCCCTCCAACGAGAGGGTCCAAAACATGCTGTTTCAGATCCCCCAATATGTGGCAGGTCGAGAGGTGACGGTGCGCAAAGCGATGCGGTTGCTAGGTATGATGGCGTCGTGTATTTATTTGGTACCTCACGCGCGCCTGCGCATGCGCCCAATGCAAGAGTGGCTCAACAGCCAGTGGTGTGAGGCCAGCGGACAATGGGACGATCTAGTGGTGGTCTCGCAGGCCTTGGTTCTCTCGCTACGGTGGTGGACAAAGGAAAACCTGATAATAGGGAAACCCTTTGCCACACCCGCGGTGGAGGCCACTCTAACCACGGACGCATCCCTCACAGGATGGGGGGCTCACCTATCCCATCAGACTGCTCACGGAGTCTGGACTCAGAACGTAGCATCCAAGCATATAAACCTTCTGGAGCTACTAGCGGTGTTCAAAGCACTAAAAGCCTTCCAGGAACACCTTCAAGGGAAGACAGTGATGGTCCTTACAGACAGCACCACAGCCATGTACTACATCAACAGGCAGGGGGGAGCCCACTCTCCAGGACTGTCCAAGCTGTCCCAGAATATATGGAAGTGGGCTCTCAAACACAACATGTTCCTACTGTCGCAACACGTACCAGGGGAACTCAATCTGCTAGCAGATGAACTCAGCAGAGACTTCCCCCTGCCCGAAGAGTACGAATGGCAATTGCACGAAGACATCGTCTTAGACGTCTTCACTAAATGGGGATTCCCGGAAATAGACCTGTTCGCAACACTGGAGAACTCACAATGCCAAAGTTATGCCTCCAGGTACCCCCAAAACCAGTCCAAGGGGAACGGTCTGTCGATTCAATGGTCAGGGAAATTTGTTTACGCCTTTCCCCCGACTCCCCTCCTCAACAAGGTGGTGCACAAGATGCACCAGGAACAGGTTACCATGATACTAGTGGCCCCAATGTGGGCCCGGCAGCCATGGTTCGCTCACTTGATGGAGATGTCCCTATCTCCCCCAGTGAGACTTCCCTGCCCGTACAACATGCTGTCACAGGACAAGGGCAGGACACTGCATCCATGCCCTCAGACCATGAATTTAGCAGCCTGGCTCCTGAGATCATAGAATTTGGACATCTACAACTCCCACAGAGATGTATGGACATCCTCAGGGAAGCCAGAAAACCTAATACTCGCCACTGCTATTCTAGCAAGTGGAAAAGATTTGTCATCTGGTGTAGAGGTAAGAGCATCAACCCGGTTGACTGCTCTCCCACGAACATTGTTCTGTACCTGACCCATTTACTGGATTCAGGTCTAGTGTTCAATTCCATTAAAGTCCACCTAGCGGCACTTTCTACATACACCACTTCCCAACTTAAAGTGTCGTGGTGGAAGATACCAGTTATCAAAGCCTTCATGGAGGGGGTAAAGAGAATACACCCTCCGATAGCTAACCCAGCTCCTGGATGGGACTTAAATGTGGTACTTTATAGACTCATGGGCCCTCCCTTTGAACCCATGCACAAAGCAACTCTTAAGGACCTCACTCTTAAGACTGCTTTCCTAATAGCTATCACCTCCATTAGGAGAGTAAATGAACTACAGGCTCTTTCTGTTCTAGACCCCTTTGTAACAGTTCACAAAGATAAGGTGGTTCTACGCACACACCCAAGGTTTGCACCAAAATTCATCTCGAAATTTCATGTAAACCAGTCAATAGAACTACCAACGTTCTTTCAAAACCCTTCCAGCTTGGGAGAAAAAAGCCTGCTACACTAGATGTACGCAGAGCTGTCATGTTCTACATGGAAAGAACCAGACCACAGTTCTTTGTCTCGGTGGCAGCAGGAAGAGAAGGAGATGCAGTCTCAAAGTCCACTATATCTAGATGGATTGTTCAATGCATCACTCTCTGTTACACTCTTGCTAAGAGAGAACTACCCTTCAAGCCAAGAGCACATTCCACTCGAGGCACTGGGGCTTCCATAGCGTTCATTGCAAATGTTTCCCTTGAGTCCATCTGCAAAGCGGCTACCTGGAGTTCTGTGCACACCTTTACAAAACACTACTGTCTAGATGCACACTCTAGATCTGACTCCCAGGTGGGACAGGCAGTATTAAGACATCTTTTCTCTACTGTTCCTTCTCATAACCCACCGCCAACTCCGAGTACTGCTCGCTAGTCTATGCACAGCATGTGATTCTAAGCAGATTAACAAACATCAGAAGACAATGCATTACTTACCATAAAAGCATTTCTGATGGTTGTATCTGCTTAGATTCACATGCGCCCACCCTTCCTCCCCGCTCGGATGGAAGGAACATAGACACCTTCTACATCTCTCTCTTTTCTGTACTGACTCACGTATAGAAGGCTCCCTCAGGGCAGAAAAAATACAAACAGAGGGACCTCGACGCGTGAGGGATTGTGGGTATAACGCACGTCACTATAGGGATAGTGTTACAGACACGCCTTGTCGACTACGAAAAACAAAATGCAATACTCCGCAGTGACCACTGGATGTCGGACCTATGCACAGCATGTGAATCTAAGCAGATACAACCATCAGAAATGCTTTTACGGTAAGTAATGCATTGTCATACGCTTCTCAAGCTATTCCCTCTTCTTGCATATTCGTCTGGTGTACACATCAAGTAGATCCGACCATCTCCATCTAAGTCCACCCATACCTCTCTGTACCATTGCAACTCACTTGGTTCCTTTATCGTTGTATGATGCAAATCATCAACCCTGTCCCCATATTGCCTGTAAATGGCTGTCATCCTGTATTACGGTGTGGTGTATTCCCCTGTTTGTATTTGTGCATCTATCATGGTAGCTATCGTTGTCGGTCGGCCCATTGTTACTATCATCATAGCCGAAGTAGGCATGCTCTTTTCATAGCACCGGAGTCCCAGTTGGCACACACAGAAGAATAGGAGCACAAAGACGATGATGGGGACGAGTATTTTCATTGCCACGTTTATCCATGATGGTATCCAGCCGAACAGATTGTCGAACCATGTGCTTTCCTCTGCGCAATTGTGCACTGCTTTTATCACATGTGAGAGTGTCCCGTTATCAGCATCTTCAGTTGACACGAACGTGCAACACGCCCCCCCCCCCAATTTTTCGGCAAACACCACCGTCCATTGCCGTGAGTAGATCTAGGACATATCTGTTTTGCATGGTCATTAGGCGCAGTGCACGGAGCTCCATTTTTATAACGTTGAACCCTTCTTCAGTGTCGTTAGCCAGTTGGATGAGCTCCCAGTGCACTATCTGCAACCATTTGTCGTTTGTTCGTGCTTGGAGTCCCAGGACAATGAGTGAGGCGAAAAATGTCTCTGCTGATGAAAAGAGCTTGTACTTCTGCGGGATCTCAGCAAGGAGTTTTGATGATTCGGATGAGATATAGTTGGAGGATCTTTTACTTCGTGATAGTTTTTTCTTCAGTTCATATTCTGACAAAAGTTCGTAACCTGGAGCATCTGTTATTATTTCGGGCGCTGTCGATGGTTCAGCTGATTGCCCTGCTGCCGATATGCCAGCCGATTCTCCCGTTGTTCGTTGGATATGGCTTTCTGGTATTTCCATCAGGGCTGTATGGAGGGTGGCTAAGGCACAAGTACCTCTCCATGCTGTTGGGAGGTGTAGATAGGCTTGTTTGCCGCAAATCCAATACATGTCCATTAGTGCAGCGGTGCCTTTCTTCATGTCAGGTATAATTACCGTCTTGTTGCATTTCTTTGTTTCCCCCATGTTCACTCTTCCTTCCCCTTGGAAACACAGTTCATGTGGTACCTCTTTCTGTATTTTGATAGGTTTTTCCAGCGCTGTGACCCACGTTCGCTTTGTGACATGTTGCGACCAGATGGGGGCACATACTTCTTTTATCCATTGGAAGGTGTCATTGGATAGCCCTCAGAGTGCTTCTGCTTTACATTTGATAGTTTCCTCGTGCCATTTTTTTTCTGCATTTCTACATACCTCATTCCTTTGATGACAAGAAATGGCTCCTTAAGGCAAATTACTCCTTGGCGTTTGCTTGTGCATGTTCTCTCATTTTCCAATTTTTCCATTGTGACGGTGTGCGCTTGGAAGGTGCTTTTTATCCTGCACAAAACCAAATGAATCAAACATTGGGCCTCCGACAAGGGTACTTCCTGGGGTACTAACATTTCCGGTGTTCCTTATGCATGCGGGATGAGTGAACAGACGTAACCGCTTTCATTTGTTGCTTGCTTTGCCCTGGCACTCATATCTGAATACCATTTATTTGATTGATCAGGGTGGCGGGGGTCTTCTATTTCATCTAACCCCAGGTCATGATAAATGTCGTATCTTTTCCCTTGCGCCCCACTTTTTCTTCTCCTTCTCCCTCCCTCCTTATTGTTTCTCACTTTTTTGTAATGTATTGGAAACATTCCAGCCCAGGCTGTGTCATTGTTGTTCAATATGGCATGTGTATACTCATCAGTGGTAGCAGTGTGATATGAGGTAGGGTGTATGGTTGTCTGTGCATGCATACTTGTGTTAGTTACATCATTTGGTCAATAATAATCACCATCATATTCATTAAGTGCATAATCATTACTCATATTTATATTTGGAAGTAACAAGGAGACACTTGTTGGGCCTGCGGTGACGTGTTCTGGAGGTTGTATTACATTTGTACCATTAGCATCAATGTCATATGTTTCTTTCCACATTGTCGTTACTCCAGTCCATATCAAGTGTGAGCCTTCTCGTATCAAGTTAGCCCCTCCCCCCCTCCCCCATTGTGCATGTCATTTACCAAAAATAGAAGTGTGTAGTACCAGGCCATAAAAAACATTACTGAAAACAATACTGCGGGCACATTTTAAAATGCATTCAACATTGCTAAATCTATTAGCCCTAATGGCATCCCTATTGCCCTCACATCTGATAAGTGCACGCAATATTTCAATCCCTTGACTTTCGCTGCAGTGGGTGTACTATATATAATCACGTAAGGGCCGTGAAACCTGGGTGAATTCCATATTCTCACAAAACTCCGGACATACATTAGCGGCCCACTTGGGCTGTCTGTGGCTGGTGCGGTAGTATCAGTTGCCACATTTTCAGTAAAAGGTGGTGCTATCTGTCGCACTATGCTGCATACTGCGCGTGTTAACTGGGTCAGGTATTCCTTAAATTCCTCCCCCAGCACTGTGGCAGCCCTGTGTGCGTCTGATGCTCTCCTAATCGGGGAGAGTGGTGTATGTATTCGCCTCCCAGTGACAATTCATGGGGGCTCAGATGATGATCTTTACATGGTTCAGTTCTGAGTTGAAACAGTGCTAGGGGTAAGCAATACACCCAGTTTTTCTTCAGTGTATTACACAATTTTGATAGTTTACTCTTGAGCAATCCATTGATCTTTTCCACCACCCCATTCGCCATCGGATGATCGGATGATGTGTTTCACCCCAAAGAGTGACGTCACTTATTTGAAAAAGTCATT
The DNA here is from genome assembly GCF_040938575.1 of Ambystoma mexicanum. Classification (NCBI taxonomy): domain Eukaryota; kingdom Metazoa; phylum Chordata; class Amphibia; order Caudata; family Ambystomatidae; genus Ambystoma; species Ambystoma mexicanum. The sequence continues at coordinate 1,378,397,341 of NC_090933.1, forward strand.
CACAAAGTGTGTGCTGTTGTCTGATTTTATCACATCACATATCCCCCATCGAGAAAAGAGCTCTCGCACCAGGAACTTCTCCGCACACTTCGCATCTGGGTGGGGACACGGACCCGCTTCCACCCACCTGGAAAAGGTGCATACCACTACAATTAAATACCTTGCTCTGTTACATCGCTCCCCCATGTCAGCGTAATCTAAGTGTAGTTCTCTTAATGGTCCTACTGGTCGTAGCATGTGCCACGCAGTGTTCTCAATGTCATTCCTGAATTGTATGTTTGGCATGTTGTGCTTTCTACTACAGATTTTGACAAATGTTCCTGTAAATTGGGCACAAACCAATGTTCCTGGATGTCTGCGGCAATATGTTGTTTTGCTACCTGGGCTGGGAAGTGCAGCTGTTGGAATGCTACCTCTAGCAACTCTACTGGCATTACTACCTTTTCTGTTGTCTCCTGTCTCCAAATTAGGTCTGTGGCTGATTGTTTGCACCCCCGTTTGCTCCACAATTCTTGCTCCTCCTGTGGTGCTCTCCTTTGTAGTTCTATTATCTGCGCTATTGGTGTGTTACTGTACGCCTCTCCCAATGGCTCTGTAATGGCTGATTTTACAACGCATTCGATTGTTGGTGTTGTATTGAAATACGAGGCCTCCTTCGCTGCAGCGTCGGCTGCCGCGTTTCCCAATGAGACCGCGTCTGTGTTGTTGATATGGGCCTGGCATTTCACCACTGCCACTACTGGTTCTGCTAATGCATCTATCAGCTCAGTCAATAGTGCGGCGTGCTGTACTGGTGAGCCATCTGCTCTTCTGAACCCCCTCCTACGCCAGCAGGATAGCCCTGAATGGACTGTGGTTGTCACATATGCTGAGTCTGAGTATATTGTTACTGTGCATCCTCTGGCTGTATGCAGTGCCTCAATCAATGCAGTTAATTCTGCTGCTTGTGCGGAGTAATGGGACGGGAGGCGCTTTTGGACAATTGTTTCATAGCCATCTTCCTCCATGCGTACTACGGCCATCCCTACATGCTTCTCCCCTGTTTCAGGGTTTATCCATGCTGACCCATCTATGAAATATCTCTCCTTCCTTCAGGGCATTTTCGCTCGCTTTCGGAATATCGTCGCCCTCCCCTTCATAGGTGGCACAGTCGTGTTCCTGTTTGTCCTCTGTGGTGCATGGTTCTGTGATAAATGTTGCCGGGTTTACTGTTTTGCACCTGACAACATGCACGTTGGGGCTCGAAATTATTATCTCATACGCTGTTGCTCTCTGGGTTGTTAATGTTGATTTTGACCTCTCAAGAATTGCAAATAATGAGTTTTTCTGCATATAATGTTACCGAGCATCCCATCACTATTGTGGTGCTTTTTTCAATGGTGAAAGCTGCTGCAGCGAGTGACTGTTTGCATGCGGTATCCTTGCATCACTGCAACTAATGTTCCACTGTAATAGGTCAATGGTTTGTGTCCTAATGATGTTTTCTGTGTAAGCACTGCTGTCATCAGTGTTCCATTGCAGTGTGAAAATAAGAAAAATTCCCTCTCATAATCTGAGTTTGCAAGTACTGGAGCATCCGCAATGAGGTCTTTTAATCTAAAGTACTGTGCCATCATGTCATGTGTCCATTTTATTGGGGCCCTATTCTTCTGTACTTCTTTCAATGCTTGTAGCAGTGGGCGTGTGTATGCTGCATAATCAAGGATCCATGCTCGGCAATAATTACATATACTGAGGAATTTTTGCATTTCTTTAACTGTTTTAGGTATGATCATGTTGCGTATAGCAGCTGCCCTGTCTGGGAGTATTTGTTTCCCGTCTTTTGATATTAGCTGTCCAAGGTATACAACGTCAGCCAAGCAGTATTAACATTTTCCTTTGTCCACTTTATACCCATTTGCAGCCAACACGTTTAATAGTGTTCTGGAGTCTTCTCTGCACTTTTCTTCTGTGGGGCTGCAGACGAGTAAATCGTCTACGTATTGTATAATGGTGCTCTCTACATCTATGTTTCCAATATCTTCACGCAATAATCTGTTGAAAATGCTGGGGCTTTCGCAATACCCCTGTGGGAGTCTGCGATGTTCATACCTGTTGTTTCCTAATGTGAATGCTGTCAGGTACTGTGAGCCTGGGTCGAGTGGTATGGAGAAGGTGTTCTTCAAATCCACCACAGTAAAGCATGTGGATTCTTTGGGTATGCTGCACAGTATTGATGCCGGGTTAGGCACTAATGGGAACTCTTTTTGGATGACGTCATTGAGTGGGCGGAGATCTTGGATCATCCTCCACGCCCCTCCTTTTGCTTTTTTGATCGGGAAGGTAGCCGTGTTACAGGGGGACTTTGACGGTACTATAATACCTTGTTTTAGTAGTGCATTTATTGTTTCCCTAATTCCTTCCTCTGCTTCCCTGGATATGGGATATTGTTTCACTCGTGGCGGTATGGTACCTGGTTTTAGTTTTATCTTTATTGGTGTCACCTCATGGAGTAATCCTACATCGTGGGGGCCTGTAGTCCAAATTTCAGGTGCCACCTTTGCCATGTCTTCAAATATTGTCGGCGGAGCATTAATGCTGGCCATAAGTGGGTTGTGTACCTCTCTGTACTGAATCATGTCACATGGTATGCTTATTTCCATTATTAGCTCTCCGTCATCTTCGTTGTCAGTGAATAATTCCTCATCAGTTATGTCTCCTAGCATTATGTTGGGGTCTATACATAACACAGTTCTCCACTCACACCCATGCGCGTCCAGTCCTATGACCACAATGCATTTGCTTGGTACTTGAACTGCCTCGATGTCTATGGACATGATTGTGCCTGGCACAACATCTGTGTGTGCAATTGGACGGAATATGAAATATGATGGTGTTCTCCATTCCTTTTTCGTTATCTCTGGTGCCACACGAGCTAATACTTTGATGCCATAAATAAACATGTCTATGTCAATGGGTATCCCTCGCACCACAACTTCATTCATCACTCTATTAATCAATCAACATCGCTCGTACTGGGCATACTGCTGGGGTGGAGCACCCTATTCCCTGCTCAGTAAACGAAATGGTCATGTTCAATTTGCTTAGCAAATCTCTGCCCAGTAAATTGATTGGCGCGTCTTCGTGGTACAGTAAGGGTGCGCGCACAGTTTCCCCCCCCACTGTTATATCAAGATCTTTAGTGTAAGGAACTTTTATAATAGCCCCAGAGAACCCCTGCGTTTCCAAATTCCTGCCTGAGAGCGTAAACCGCCCTTCCATAAGACATGATTTTTCTGCTCCTGAGTCTACCATGAAGATAAACTGCTTGTTTCCTATCTCGGCCCCCACTAGTGGTTCCTCTTCTTTACGTAGGGTGGTGGATAGGACTGGACACGCAAGTGTTCCCTGTGGGCTGTCCTAGTCTGCATACCTTTCTTGCCCTGGTACTGAAAAGACATTGTCTCCGACCACTGTCACGCCGCGAAATGGTGCAGGTGCGCCATTTGCAGCCGTTGTGAAACAGTTACTATTTGCATTGCCTACAGCATTTTGTCTTGCCATGGGTTGCTGTGCGCTGCGCTGTGATGTGGTTGTGGGGGTGGCTGTCTTTGCTGCATTTGGGGTTCATTATAGCACCGGTCTTGTTGTCTTCCCCCTCCCATTGGTAACCCATAGGGGCTACCTGGGTGTGGGCATCCCCATCCTTGTTCATTTTCGATGGGCTGCTGCCCTTGGAAATACCCTGAAGGCCGCATTCTGCAATCCCTCGAATAATGTCCCCATCTCCCACAGTTCCAACAAGACCCTTGCGGTCCTCCTCTCATCCCCTGCCCACCAAATTCTCTATTCCCCATGCCCCCAAATCCTCCTCTTTGGCCACGGTACCCACCTCTTCCTCTTGCCGGTCTTTCTTGCCACTGTTGTCCGCTGTATGAATCCTCTCCGTTCTACAGTCCTTGTTCTCCTGCCGTCTGCAACGCTGCTATTGTCACTGGCCTACTTCCCGCTCCTTCATCCCCCTCGTTTTCTCTATCTGCTGCTACGCTGGCATTTACGGCGGCGACCTTCACCAATTTATTCTGCACTAGTTTCTCTTCGTCTGCCAGCCTTTTCTGTGCTATCTCCTTTTCCCTCTCTTTGATCCTCCTCCAGTGGTGTACAATTATACTCTGTATTTCAGGCCAGCCCTTGGATTCTATCCCAGCTATTTTATCCAAGGCCTTCTGTACCTCCTTTGGAAGAACCTTTTTGATGATAAAATAGAACAAGGCAGTGGACTGATTCCACGCTGTGCCAGTCTCGCTTCTCCATAAATCTTGCACCCGTAGTATGAATTGCATAGGATCCTCGTTTTCCTCCATTGTACATTGCATCACTAAATGTAAATCTGGAATGTCTGGAAACGTACGCCGCAATGCGTACCATACTTGCGCTCGAACGTTGTTGAACGGTGATCCGTTGTGGCGGTCACAACTCATTGTTACTCCTGGGAATCCCACCTTCTCCCATACTGCATCTGCCTGATCGCCGACTGCCGATACTAACAAACCTTTTACATCGCCTATTGCCAGTGGCACCCCTGCCGTGTGTTTTTCGAACACGTGTATCCATTTCCCAGCCCCTCCCGATAGTGGAGGGAGAACTTTCAACAAGTTATTTTTGTCCATTTAGGCCCATGGGATATAGTACGGCCTACCTGCTCCTTTATGTATCAGTGGCATCTGTAACTTATGTTTCTTTCCTGTTTTACTTACTGTCCCCTTCTTGACTTTGCTCACCAACATATTCCCTGTTCGCTGTCTTAATCTACCCTGCCATCGTGGGGGTAACCGTGGATCCATGTCATCAAAAGTATGCGGTAGTGGGGACCCTACGGCCGCCGCTCCTTCCTCATATTCGTCTAGATCGCTCCACACTTCCTCTATTTCCTCCTCTTGCTCACCATTCTCATTGTGTCCTTCCCCTCGCTCACTTTCTGGTGTGGTTGGGCGTATAATCCTCACTGGTTTGTCATTCAAATGGAACAGGAACTCCCCCCGTTCTCCACTCTTTTTCTCGCCCTTGTGGTATGTGTGTCCCATGAGACGATATGGATCGTGCTGGCTCTGATCTGGCTGGTGCTAGTTCCCCTGTCGTGCTTGGTGGGGGTGAGAGATCTGCTACGGATAATGGAGGCACCTCCCCTCCCCCAGGCTGCATTTGGCCCCTATCGCAGAGTGCTCTCAGCCGTGTTATCTCCATTTGTGCATGTGCTCACTGGCGGTCTAATTCCCCTGTCAAGTGTGCTAAATTCACAGGAGGTGCGCTCGTTGGGCCATACAGACCTCCTTTGTCATAGGGTGGTGGTGCTGTAGCTACCGCTCCATTTGAAGGAGTGGGGGTGGGACATGCCGGTATGTACAGGGGCTCGCTGTATCCTACTGCTGGCCTTTCATTAACGGATACATTTTGGTTGTATCACCCTCAGCTGTGGTTGTTGTGCACTCGCCCTTTGGCGTCCCGCTTACCTCTTCCTGTGATTTTTATTTTTCAGTTTGTCCTTCTTTACCTACCTCTGCTGTGGGGGTCACTTCCTCGAACATTCGCCATAGATCCAGCACTTCCCTTCTATCCTGTAACTGCTTCCCCTTATATCTTGCTAGCAAGTGCGTAGACACAAAATGTAACACTCTCTTATCAAATGACCCTCCTTCTGGCCAAATTGGCGTTACGCTGTCTCCTTTTATTTCTGTCAACCATTGATCATGGTACTTTTGGATCTTTTCACTGTATAATGGAAGGTGTTGACAAATATGAGCTAGTGGTGTTATTCCCCCCATGATGATGTTTTTCTCCCCCTAATCCCCGTTCCACCTGCTTGTCCTTTCCTTTAGACCAACAATATATCAAGTGTTTCTCAATGGCTAGTAATTGTTATGTATCAACATTCACTGTTACTTTTGTAATTATTGCAGTTCCAAATTCAACAGTTCATTTTCACATATGTACCACTTTACCAATAAATCAATTACAATACTTTGATACTCTTGACCAAAACAATAGACGGGAAATGGAAAAACATATAACACGTAACATGCACATGCACTATCTGCGCGCTTTTATTTCCTCTTTGTTCCCGTTACCAACCCTTTCCCCTTTCCACCTACTCCTCTCATTCACTCCCCACCTCTTACACCCTTTTACTCTTCCCCAAGAACTTTCTTACACGGAAAAAGAATATTCCAAATAACTACTCGGAGTCTACTCAATATACGAGACCCCTACTATTTTCTCTTTATCTTCTCTTATATTATCTGCACTGGACGAGACAATGCTACACGGCGCCGCCTTCTACCCCATTCGGGCTAGGAAACCTCTTCTCTTCTTTTCACTTCTCACGAAACCTAATGGCCATATAAAGGACAGATCAGAAAAGCCTCATCATCACTCACACATGCCCTATTCTTCCTTATAACCCATTACCACCTATTCCCTCCTATTTCCCCCTTACCTTTCCTTGGTAACCTTCGCAACTGGCACTCATGTGTTCAGTCAGGTGATCCGAGGGTCACCGTTCGCGGTCCGACCCCAGTTAGGTCCGCACCCCAACCAAGCCGTGGCCCGCCTCGGTGAGCAGCTTTTCAGTCGGGTATTCGTCAACCGGGAACCCTTTCTTGTAGTGCGCACAGGCTGGTCGGCCGCAGAGGCGATGGTTTTGCTGGGGGGCGTCCCGGATCTCGCCACACGGCACGGCCTCGAGGCACCTCTCCAAATCACGTTGCATGGGGTCCCCAAATGTTTGTGCCCTCCCTGTCTTACGCGTGCAAGAAAATAAAACACACTCCCCGGACAGGGAATAAGGCAAAAGAGAACAGGCTGCGAGAGTTCAAGGAAGAGTTTATCTAGATCTCAGAGCGCTCTGGCAAAATGAATGTTACAGTACATTTTATAGGTACAATGTTGCGTCTAACATATGATACTACGTTGGACCCGGATTGGTCAGCCAGGGTGGTGTCTTAGGTGTGGGCATCATCTCGTCCTCTTGGTTGGTTGCTCGGTTGGCGGGAGGATGGACGTCAGACATCTGTGCTCCGGATGGGTGAAGGTCATGTCGCTGTGAAGCAGGGTGGTCACCATCTAAGCTAACATAATACACTCTCTATAATGCATGCACTAAATAATAGTGATTCAAAGACTCTCAGTAGTTTGTCATTTCTCTATAAAAGTCACACAGGTATTTATATCATATGTAACCTTTGGATTATACAAGTCATAGGTTAGGCATCTTCATCACTATAATACAATGACCAGAGTGTAGGTTCATGCTTACAAGAATCTTAGGTATGTGGCGTTTGTTAGTACTGGGCACGATATACTGCAGCAGGGGTCTAATGTTAGTTGGGGGTCTGCTGGGTGGGCATCATGGCGTGGTCAGTGGTCTGGTACATGAAAGGAATACCTTGCAGGGACACAGGGTCAGAATGGCATTAAGTTTCCACTGGCGAGGGTGTGGGGGCAAGGACACATTTGTGGAGATGAACGAGCTATGGGCTTAGTTCATGCCGGTTCACATGCAGGACAGTGATCTCAGAGGAAGAGTGATGTGTTACATTTATTAGTTGTTGCAAATACCTCCGGCTTCAGCATGAGAATGGAGCCGCAGAGTTTTCCAGTCAGAGTGGGAACGAGGGTTGGGGTTATGTGCCCTGTGCCTGGGCGCTGCGAGGAAAGGGAGAGAAGCGTTTCGTACTATCGCAGTGAGGCCTGGTCACCAAGATGGAGTCGAAAGGGGGTACAAAAATGGATGCCCTGTGTCCTGCTCAGTGGTCCCATCTACGCGAATGTAACCCAAAGTTAACATCGCTTAAGGGCAAGGGGCGAACCCACTACTGTAGGCACTTGCTCCGAGTCTTGTACTGAGAAGTGAAGGATGAGAGGGGCCTGCTGGCCCCTCGCTCCCACACAGGTATCGCACAGTGACTCGGCTTTACCACCTCCATGCCACAGACTGACCATAAACAGTACATTAGGGTATCACACGGTGACTCGGCTTTACCACCTCCAGGCCACGGACTGACCATAAACTGGACATTAGGGTATCACACAGCGACTCGGCTTTACCACCTCCAGGCCACAGACTGACCATAAACAGGATATTAAGGTATCACACAGTGACTCGGCTTTACCACCTCCAGGCCACGGACTGACCATAAACGGGACATTAGGGTATATCATAGCGACTTGGCTTTACCACCTCCAGGCCACGGACTGACCATAAACAGGACAGTATGGTATCGCACAGCGACTCGGCTTTACCACTTCCAGGCCACGGACTAACCATAAAATGGAAATTAGGGTAAGACCCCTGTAAACTGGGAAATAATCCATGGGTGGATTGAGGAAGACTCAAGAAAGAGCCCCATTGGTTGAGGATCCGATAATCCGAAATGGCAGATCAGGTTTATATCAATGTCCTTCTTATGTGAGCAAGTCCAGCACCCAGGGCATGATGGGAATGGTAACTGGACTCGCAGCCAATGGGCCAATAAGTAGGCTAATATTAAGAGACCTGTAATCCCTGCGAATCAGAACACAAAAGGGGGACTATGAGCGAGAAGATTTTTTACCAAAAAGAACCATTTGAAATCCAAAGCTGTAGGGTCCAGATCGAGCTGCAGTGTTGAAAGGATTGAGAGCTTCTGACACCTAGTGCTTAGCTGCCACGTGGGAAGGCTAGTGGCTGAAGAGCCTGGGACTCCTAGTGCCTAGTTGCAAAGTGGGAATGCTGGTAGCTGAAGAGTCTGTGACTCATAGTGCCCAGCTTCCACGTGGAAATGCTGAGATACTGGAGAACCTCTTACTTCCAGTACCTAGATGCCACATGGTAGGGCTGATCGCTGAAGAGCCTGTGACTCCTAGTGCTTAACTGCCATGTGGGATGGCTTGTGGCTGAAGAGCCTCTGACTCCTAGTGCTTAGCTGTCACGCGGGAAGGCTGGTGGCTGAAGAGGCTGTGACACCTAGTGCTTAGCTGCCATGTGGGAAGCCTGGTGGCTGAAGAGCCTGTGACTCCTAGTGCTTAGCTGCCACATGGTAGGGCTAATCGCTGAAGATCCTGTGAGTCCTAGTGCTTAGCTGCCATGTGGGAAGCCTGGTGGCTGAAGAGCCTGTGACTCCTAGTGCCTAGCTGCCATTTGGGAAGGCAGAGCGATTGGAGAGCTGCTTACTTTCAGTGCCTAGCTGCCACATGGTAAGGCTGATGGCTGAAGAGCCTGTGACTCCGAGTGCTTAGCTGCCACATGGTAGGGCTGATCGCTGAAGAGCCTCTGACTCCTAGTGCCTATCTGCCACGTGGGAAGGCTGGTGGCTGAAGAGCCTGGGACTCCTAGTGCCTAGTTGCATAGTGGGAAGGCTGGTAGCTGAAGGGTCTGTGACTCCTAGTGCCTAGCTGCCATGTGGGAAGGCAGAGAGACTGGAGAGCTGCTTACTTTCAGTGCCTAGCTGCCACATGGTAAGGCTGATGGCTGAAGAGCCTGTGACTCCTAGTGCCTGGCTGCCACGTGAGACGGCTGGTGGCTGAAGAGCCTGTGACTCCTAGTGCCTAGCTGTCATGTGAGAAGGCTGGTGGCTGAAGAGCCTGTGACTCCTAGTGCCTAGCTGTCATGTGAGAAGGCTGGTGGCTAAGAGCCTGTGACTCCTATTGCCTAGCTGCCATGTGAGACAGCAGTCACACATACTGTATGCTGAAAAATGAATGCAAGACTCGCATCACTTGGATATAACTTTTGCAAACACTCCTGTCACCTGCACCTTTCTAAACAATCTAAGCGTGAAGTTGCACTGTCCCGAAATGTTATGGCTGTTTGGCTATGTAATGCCAGCTTTGTATCTTTAGCTATATAACATGACAGCACATAGTGGCTTATTTATTTATTTTTTTGTTTATTAACCCAATTTGGGGTTTTTACAAAATCGATGTGCCATGGCGAACTGTGTTTCGTCTTGTAGAGGCTACTCAGGACACCACTCAGAAGTCCGCAGGTCCGGTTTAACGATCAGGTTCGGGCGTCAGCTTTGACGAAAAGGAAGAAGCGGGGCCAAGGGCACTTGCTTTCGCAAGGGCTACTTCAAGAAATTTGGCTGCCGCTCTAGACCATCTCGTAGAATCGCCCGCAATTAATCGAAACCATATTGTTTCTTCATCAAGTGTCGTAGGGCAGGCGACGAGTGGTGCCAGGTAAGCCCGTCTTTCTGCCGCAAGTCCTGCGCAGGAGGTGAGGAGATGTCGGACTGACTCTATTTGGTCAGCTAGGCCACAAACCCGGCAGTTTGATGTTTCCGCAAGGGCTCTGGTGGCCAGGATTTCTCTAGCGTGAAGTAGGTTTAAGCAGGCCTGCATAAGTAATTTTCTCAGCTTTTTCTCAGGGAATTTTTCACAGTATCTCAGCGGGACCTTTGGCCGGTTGTGAGTAGGTGGCAGATCTTTTAGAGATTAATACTGGAGTATTTTTTCGTTGGTATGTATCCAGTCTTGTTGTGAAAGTTTTTAACTTGACTCGTCCAGGGTTTGAGATGAGGAGGTCTTCACTGCAGAGGACTTCATCTAGTTTTCCCTCAATTGTTCTTTGCCCAATTCATTAGAGGTAAGCAAGTTCCTTTGTTCAATTCAGCTTCTACTATTCGAAAGATCGGGAGGGTGTCAAAAGTCTGTATTTTTCTGTAGAGTAGAATTGCCCTTTGGAGTACTACCGAGGCTAGTGATTGGAGGCCAAGGTCGCGACGAATGGCTGGCATGGGGGCTGAAGTTGGAAGACCCAAAACCGATTTTCAAAGATAGCCTTCAAGTCTCGACCAGAATTCCTCAGGTAGGTTTAGATTGGCTGCCATGCCGTATGTTATTGCAGGGACTACCTTAGTTTTGTAGAATTGTAGTACAGGCGTCCATGAGAACTTGCCGAATTTTCTGTCTACTGCTCGAGATTGGGCTGTTAGGTTTCTCATCTTTGCCCATAGTGAGGCTTGAAGTGAGTTTTCATTCAGAGAGTTGTCTAATTGCACGCTCAGATATTTAAATTCATCGACCACTTCGATTTTTGTTTCCTCAAGGAACCAGCTGGGACTTATCTTGACTTTTTTTGCATTTTTTGAGAAGGACAAGATTTTAGTTTTGTTTTTGTTAATTTGGAGGTTGTTTTCTTCCATGTATTTGGACAGATTTGCTAGTTGTCTTTGGAGGCCAATCGCAGTCTGGTCCATCAAGATCAGGTTGTCTGCGTACCATAGTGGCTTTTTTGTGTGGAAGTAAACTGCTGTGACAGGAAGTCTACGGACATGTCTGAGACACAGTTTTATCATTCTTTCCTTCAACTTATAAATATAGATCTGCTTTATGGATTAGAATGAAAGCTGCTGTTGGACCACGTCAGGGCATGCAAAGATGGCCTAACGTGTTTGTGAGAAACTGTCCACACGGATTTGTTCAAGACCAAACTAAAGGCCTACCTCCTCGCCTCAGAGTTACCCTCTTAACCTTCCTCTCATCTGCCTTCTAGCTAAGCCTTTTCCCTGGTCTCTAATCTGCCTCTTTCCCTCACTTCCTCTGCCTCCACTCTAGCACTTTGTCCATCACAGTCACACCCCTAACAAGCTGGCCTTACTGCCTACCTGCAGTTTAAAATGTCCAATGACGGTTGTCCTTAATCTATGTATGTACACTTAGGAATCTTCCCTGGTGACTGTTCCATTTACTCTCCTCCACAATCTGGTCAGAATGTTCCTCAAACCCGTCCCATTGTAAGAAGCTCACTGCTTCCTGTCAAATCTAATTTCTTATCTATTGTACGTTCTCTGGTCATCAAAAGAGCATTGCTCCTCCTGCATATATGAATAAATAAATAAAGAAAAGGTCTGCCCGTTTTCTACCCTGGGTAAAGAATGTGCAGTGGGGGTCATGATTAACCCCTTCCAACGTGAGCTCAAAGAATATCGTGAGTACATTTACAAAAAAGGATGCAAATCATTGAAGACGTCTGTGTGTTATTGTTTGACACGTGTAATTGCTTGTACAGTGGCAATTCACTGTCTGGAATGTAAATACTTTCTGGGGCTGCAAAGCTGTCCTGATATAATGGAACCCAGGTGCCTAACTCAGATTTATCTGAAATTCCATCTGGAGGTCTTGTCGCCCTCAATTACTGCCAGATGTTCCCAATAGAGGCTCTTGCTGGGTCTAGGCTACTGTGGACTGGTGGAAATACTGGTACTTTTGTATTTCATCCCCTAGAGATGAAAACCTTGTGTAGTCAGTGACGGCAGGACAATGATTGGCATCTTAGCTAAGCTTTGTTAATATGCTCAAGTATTGATGGCTCAGTACTCTCATTTGGAACAGCTCAATATCTACATAGAGAAAAAGCTATAAGAGTGTTATTAACCTGCCAGTGTAGAGTGATGTGACAGCTCCAGTGCCCAGCTAGAGGCCGAAGCCTTGGGGTAACATGTGGCTGCCATAAGGGGAGGCACAAAGTGAATTATATTCAGATGGCATGCAATCATTCATTACTTATGATAGGAACAGGAAAGGGGCTTGTATGGAAATATGTAGCACATGGGAAAATGTAATGTATTGTTCATTTGGTTGCCGTGGAGATCAGTGTTTTTGTGCCAAGATCAACATCAATTTCATGTATCGGTCTGATGCCCCATCGTTCCCGCCAGACCTGCATGCTCCCCAGATGCCCCATCATTCCCGCTAGACCTTATGCTCCCCAGATGCCCCATCGTTCCCGCCAGACCTGCATGCTCCCCAGGTGCCCCATTGTTCCCGCCAGACCTGCATGCTCCCCAGGTGCCCCATTGTTCCCGCCAGACCTGCATGCTCTCCAGAAGCCCCATCGTTCCCGCCAGACCTGCATGCTCCCCAGGTGCCCCATCTTTCCCGCCAGACCTGCATGCTCCCCAGGTGCCCCATCTTCCCCGGCAGACCTGCATGCTCCCCAGGTGCCCATCTTTTCCGCCAGACCTGCATGCTCCCCAGATGCCCCATCGTTCCCGCCAGACCTGCATGCTCCCCAGATGCCCCATCGTTTCTGTCAGACCTGCATGCTCCCCAGATGCCCCGTCGTTCCCACCAGACCTACATGCTCCCCAGATGCCCCATCGTTCCCGCCAGACCTCCATGCTCCCCAGATGCCCCATCATTCCCGCCAGACCTGCATGCCCCATCGTTCCTGCCAGACCTGCAGGCTCTCCAGATGCCCCATCGTTCCCGCCAGACCTCCATGCTCCCCAGATGCCCCATCATTCCCGCCAGACCTGCATGCCCCATCGTTCCTGCCAGACCTGCATGCTCTCCAGATGCCCCATTGTTCCCGCCAGACCTCCATGCTCCCCAGATGCCCCATCATTCCCGCCAGACCTGCATGCCCCATCGTTCCCGCCAGACCTGCATGCTCCCCAGATGCCCCATCGTTCCAGCCAGACCTGCATGCCCCATCGTTCCCGCCAGACCTGCATGCTCCCCAGATGCCCCATCGTTCCCGCCAGACCTGCATGCTCCCCAGATGCCCCATCATTCCCGCCAGACCTGCATGCCCCATCGTTCCCGCCAGACCTGCATGCTCCCCAGATGCCCCATCGTTCCCGCCAGACCTCCATGCTCCCCAGATGCCCCATCATTCCCGCCAGACCTGCATGCCCCATCGTTCCCGCCAGACCTGCATGCTCCCCAGATGCCCCATCGTTCCAGCCAGACCTGCATGCTCCCCAGGTGCCCCATTGTTCCCGCCAGACCTGCATGCTTCCCAGATGCCCCATCGTTCCCGCCAGACCGGCATGCTCCACACGTGCCCCATCGTTCCCGCCAGACCTGCATGTTCCCCAGATGCCCCATCGTTCCCGCCAGACCTGCATGCTCCCCAGGTGCCCCATCGTTCCCGCCAGAACTGCATGCTCCCCAGATGCCCCATCGTTCCTGCCAGACCTGCATGCTCTCCAGATGCCCCATCGTTCCTGCCAGACCTGCATGCTCCCCAGGTGCCCCATCGGCCCTGTCAGAACTGCATGCTCTCCAGATGCCCCATCGCTCCCGCCAGACCTCCATGCTCCCCAGATGCCCCATCATTCCCGCCAGACCTGCATGCCCCATCGTTCCCGGTAGATAGACCTGCATGCTCCCCAGATTCCCCATCGTTCCTGCCAGACCTGCATGCTCTCCAGATGCCCCATCGTTCCTGCCAGACCTGCATGCTCTCCAGATGCCCCATCGTTCCCGCCAGACCTCCATGCTCCCCAGATACCCCATCATTCCCGCCAGACCTGCATGCCCCATCGTTCCCGCCAGACCTGCATGCTCTCCAGATGCCCCATCGTTCCTGCCAGACCTGCATGCTCTCCAGATGCCCCATCGTTCCCACCAGACCTCCTTGCTCCCCAGATGCCCCATCATTCCCGCCAGACCTGCATGCCACATCGTTCCCGCCAGACCTGCATGCTCCCCAGATGCCCCATTGTTCCCGCCAGACCTGCATGCTCCCCAGATGCCCCATCGTTCCCGGCAGACCGGCATGCTCCACACGTGCCCCATCGTTCCCGCCAGACCTGCATGTTCCCCAGATGCCCCATCATTCCCGCCAGACCGGCATGCTCCCCAGGTGCCCCATCGTCCCTGTCAGAACTGCATGCTCTCCAGATGCCCCATCGTTCCCGCCAGACCTGCATGCTCTCCAGATGCCCCATCGTTCCTGCCAGACCTGCATGCTCTCCAGATGCCCCATCGTTCCTGCCAGACCTGCATGCTCCCCAGGTGCCCCATCGGCCCTGTCAGAACTGCATGCTCTCCAGATGCCCCATCGTTCCCGCCAGACCTCCATGCTCCCCAGATGCCCCATCATTCCCGCCAGACCTGCATGCCCCATCGTTCCCGCTAGACCTGCATGCTCCCCAGATGCCCCATCGTTCCTGCCAGACCTGCATGCTCTCCAGATGCCCCATCGTTCCTGCCAGACCTGCATGCTCTCCAGATGCCCCATCGTTCCCGCCAGACCTCCATGCCCCATCGTTCCTGCCGGACCTGCATGCTCTCCAGATGCCCCATCGTTCCTGCCAGACCTGCATGCTCTCCAGATGCCCCATCGTTCCCGCCAGACCTCCATGCTCCCCAGATGCCCCATCATTCCCACCAGACCTGCATGCCCCATCGTTCCCGCCAGACCTGCATGCTCTCCAGATGCCCCATCGTTCCTGCCAGACCTGCATGCTCTCCAGATGCCCCATCGTTCCCGCCAGAACTCCATGCTCCCCAGATGCCCCATCATTCCCGCCAGACCTGCATGCCCCATCGTTCCCGCCAGACCTGCATGCTCCCCAGATGCCCCATTGTTCCCGCCAGACCTGCATGCTCCCCAGATGCCCCATCGTTCCCGCCAGACGGGCATGCTCCACACGTGCCCCATCGTTCCCGCCAGACCTGCATGTTCCCCAGATGCCCCATTATTCCCGCCAGACCTGCATGCTCCCCAGGTGCCCCATCGTCCCTGTCAGAACTGCATGCTCTCCAGATGCCCCATCGTTCCCGCCAGACCTCCATGCTCCCCAGATGCCCCATCATTCCCGCCAGACCTGCATGCCCCATCGTTCCCGCTAGACCTGCATGCTCCCCAGATGCCCCATCGTTCCTGCCAGACCTGCATGCTCTCCAGATGCCCCATCGTTCCTGCCAGACCTGCATGCTCTCCAGATGCCCCATCGTTCCCGCCAGACCTCCATGCCCCATCGTTCCTGCCGGACCTGCATGCTCTCCAGATGCCCCATCGTTCCTGCCAGACCTGCATGCTCTCCAGATGCCCCATCGTTCCCGCCAGACCTCCATGCTCCCCAGATGCCCCATCATTCCCACCAGACCTGCATGCCCCATCGTTCCCGCCAGACCTGCATGCTCTCCAGATGCCCCATCGTTCCTGCCAGACCTGCATGCTCTCCAGATGCCCCATCGTTCCCGCCAGAACTCCATGCTCCCCAGATGCCCCATCATTCCCGCCAGACCTGCATGCCCCATCGTTCCCGCCAGACCTGCATGCTCCCCAGATGCCCCATTGTTCCCGCCAGACCTGCATGCTCCCCAGATGCCCCATCGTTCCCGCCAGACGGGCATGCTCCACACGTGCCCCATCGTTCCCGCCAGACCTGCATGTTCCCCAGATGCCCCATTATTCCCGCCAGACCTGCATGCTCCCCAGGTGCCCCATCGTCCCTGTCAGAACTGCATGCTCTCCAGATGCCCCATCGTTCCCGCCAGAACTGCATGCTCCCCAGATGCCCCATCGTTCCTGCCAGACCTGCATGCTCTCCAGATGCCCCATCGTTCCTGCCAGACCTGCATGCTCCCCAGGTGCCCCATCGGCCCTGTCAGAACTGCATGCTCTCCAGATGCCCCATCGTTCCCGCCAGACCTCCATGCTCCCCAGATGCCCCATCATTCCCGCCAGACCTGCATGCCCCATCGTTCCCGCTAGACCTACATGCTCCCCAGATGCCCCATCGTTCCTGCCAGACCTGCATGCTCTCCAGATGCCCCATCATTCCCGCCAGACCTGCATGCCCCATCGTTCCCGCTAGACCTGCATGCTCTCCAGATGCCCCATTGTTCCCGCCAGACCTCCATGCTCCCCAGATGCCCCATCATTCCCGCCAGACCTGCATGCCCCATCGTTCCCGCCAGACCTGCATGCTCCCCAGATGCCCCATCGTTCTAGCCAGACCTGCATGCCCCATCGTTCCCGCCAGACCTGCATGCTCCCCAGATGCCCCATCGTTCCCGCCAGACCTCCATGCTCCCCAGATGCCCCATCATTCCCGCCAGACCTGCATGCCCCATCGTTCCCGCTAGACCTGCATGCTCCCCAGATGCCAAATCGTTCCTGCCAGACCTGCATGCTCTCCAGATGCCCCATCGTTCCCGCCAGACCTGCATGCTCTCCAGATGCCCCATCGTTCCTGCCAGACCTGCATGCTCTCCAGATGCCCCATCGTTCCTGCCAGACCTGCATGCTCTCCAGATGCCCCATCGTTCCCGCCAGACCTCCATGCTCCCCAGATGCCCCATCATTCCCGCCAGACCTGCATGCCCCATCGTTCCCGCCAGACCTGCATGCTCCCCAGATGCCCCATCGTTCCAGCCAGACCTGCATGCTCCCCAGATGCCCCATTGTTCCCGCCAGACCTGCATGCTCCCCAGATGCCCCATCGTTCCCGCCAGACCGGCATGCTCCACACGTGCCCCATCGTTCCCGCCAGACCTGCATGTTCCCCAGATGCCCCATCATTCCCGCCAGACCTGCATGCTCCCCAGGTGCCCCATCGTCCCTGTCAGAACTGCATGCTCTCCAGATGCCCCATCGTTCCCGCCAGAACTGCATGCTCCCCAGATGCCCCATCGTTCCCACCAGACTTGCATGCCCTCCAGACCCGCCATCGTTCCCGCCAGACCTAGATGCTCCCCAGATGCCCTCTTGTTCCCGCCAGACCTGCATGCTCCCTAGGTGCCCCATTGTTCTTGCCAGAGCTGCATGCTCCTCAGATGCACCCTCGTTCCCGCCAGACCTCCATGCTCCCCAGATGCACCCTCGTTCCCGCCAGACCTACATGCCTCCCAGATGCCCATCTCTCCCTCCAGGTCTACATGATATGCGTAATACCCAGAGATTTCTAAGCGTGCACCCGGGGATCGAACCTGTGCTGCTCAGCATCGTCTTGCTTCCAAGGCGAGCATGTTGCCCCTGAGCTATCCTCCAGAGACAAATTGCCTATACCTCTATAGGTGCCCCCATCCATCTCTTCAGAGCCACATACCTTCTTATTCCCTTCAGACCCACGTGCCCCAGGCTCGTATTCACACACGCATGCCCTCATCCTTTGATCCACTGGCAGATGCCCCATACATCCCTCCCTCCTGGGCCCTCATCCAGGTTCTTCAGATGAACACTTATGTATCCATCCATATAGCGCCTTAGGCCCATTGGGAAATGTGCGCTGATACAAAGAGAACAACGTGCAATACAAACAGACGAGCAAAAAACTAAAACATGTACCATTAAAAACAGAGCAAAAAAGATATAGCATATACATGACTAAAATAGTGAAATTTCTGTAGTTTTATTTATTTACATTGTATTTTATATTAATATACTTACAACCAATGGTTTTGTATATACAATATCAAAGATTATAACACAAATCACATTAAAAACCAATAACCAATATATCATTGAGTAATAGTAGTTTTAACACATTCAATAGGACCCCAGATAACTGTATCATCTATGGATGTCAACAACTGTTAGGTTAGAAGAAACATTTAACAGACCTTTGCAAATACTCGCAGAACAAGGTAGATTACTTGTGACTCTTCAGGTCACGTTATCTTATACATCCAGGCCCTGTTTTCTGACATAACCATGCTAAATTGATTGCTCTCCATCCATTCTATCTAATCCCTTGTGTAGTGGCTAACCCTAGACGACGTTTGAATCCTGGATATGCGCTTAGAAACCGAACTTTGGTATTAAGCGCGTTATATAAAAACCAATTAACTAAATAAATAAAACCTCACCATGAACCCTTAATCCCAGGAGATCAGGTTGGCCCTTATGGTCAATGCAAAGACAATGGTCAGACAATTTCATGATTGACAACGATGCCTGTAGTTCAGTGAAGCCTTCGGACAGTTTCCGGACATCCCCTTATCCTCTGGAACTGTTAAGTAGGGTGCACAAGCAATGCAAAGGCAGTTAATATTAAGGTAGGTCTGTTATTCAGAATTCCACACTACCTGTAACACCCCTAAATTGAAGACGGTATTACACAGTAATAGATATTACCGGTCACAAGGCCTTGAAGCGGCCTTTACAGATGTGTTCAATATTTTAGAGCCATCAGTTCAGTTGTAATGCCTGCTTTCTCAGTAGTCCCTGTGGTCTAGACCCTATAACTTCCTGTTTTCTCCCAACAGCTACTCACGTCACATTGGTAGGATTGTGTTCAGCATTTTTCTCCATAGGCAGTACCTGCTCAGATATTCTAACCAAGGAATTCAGTACATGTGGACTAGGCTCCCACAGGGCTGCACAGAGTCACTTGCACTAATTCCTCAGCAGCTTAAGAGGGGTTTAGATAATCTCAGACATACATCACCCTCCTATAAAGCTTGCAAACGGGCCACCCAGGCACTCTTCTAGCTAATAAAGGACACACATTCTAAACTTCCTCGGTAACATTAATATTATTCGAGTTCACATGAGGTGAATTAAGTACTAGAAATAAATCGTACACGTAATATAAAAGCACAGCACACTTTGGATTGTTCTTTATTGAAGTAGAACTTTGTATATGTATGTTTACAATGGAATCCTGTTAAGACCCGCATTCATGGAATTATTTGGGTGTAAAACGTGGATTTGTGTGCCATTCTGCGCGTCAATCCCCGTTTTACACGCAAATAATTACATGAATCAGGGCCTAAATGTTTACTCCTTTTTATATATATTTGTAATTGTTAGATTTGTGAATTAACTTGTGTAAAGTTTACTTTGTTTAAACCAATATCACAATAAATAAAAATGAAAGGACACAGAGTGCGTTAATCATGCTGAAAGCACATTGTCACATGCACCCGCTCTAGTGTTACCAGAACACGAGAAGAGGTTTTCTCTGTATTGAGGCGTGTGTTGCACTACTACAGGAGTAGCTCCAGTTTTGGAATGGGTACTACAATGGCGTAGAACAGTGCAGCAGTGGCAGTGCAGGAAGCTGAAAGCCTAGCACTGTGATCACCCTTGAGTAGCTGCCCCTTATGCTAGATCATCTTTGTGTTTGAAAATGATAACACAGCACATGCCCCTGTCACAGCCAAACAAATATGCAATTCTACTGTTCAACTCATCAAACATTACTCCGACTCATTGTCCAGTACTAATTGTGGCTTCTTTGATATGTACTTCACTGCACAGACATCCTTCCGATTCTGACCACATGACTCCTTAGCAAACATTGGCGAACTGTTACTGCCACGATAGGACTTATTTGTTTCGTCCATACTAAATGCAGAACTGTTCTAATCTTTGGATGGATCTTATTACTGAGATAAAACAGGCCAATTAGATGCAGGTTGTGAAGTGTGTTCCCTCATAGACCCATTAGAGAGTGCCTGACTGCCCAATGTCACTGCAGCACAC
The DNA here is from genome assembly GCF_040938575.1 of Ambystoma mexicanum. Taxonomy (NCBI): domain Eukaryota; kingdom Metazoa; phylum Chordata; class Amphibia; order Caudata; family Ambystomatidae; genus Ambystoma; species Ambystoma mexicanum. Next base: position 1,378,417,529 of record NC_090933.1, read on the forward strand.
ACATGGCTCAAGTTGAGGATACACATGGGTGGACGGCATCACCCCACTATCTTTTTTTTTTTGTTGTTTTTTTTAAATGTTCATTTAGTTTGTACAAACGTTTGAAAAACCTTTTAATTAAGACACATACAAAAAAGTGCATCTTTTATCTTTACGTGATTTCCTCTCTAACATTATTTTGGTCAACTTCTTAGATACTATCTTGTGTTAGATCTCATAGGTGAGATCCTTTCCTTTCCTTTATTCTTAACACCTGGTCTCCTCTGCAAGTTTGTTCTCCTCACTTGCCTCCGTATAGGACTCTATTTTCGTGACCACTGGACTCAATTCTAAATAGTTCTGTATTTGCACTAGGAATTTCGTCAACGCAATCCACACTGAGTTACTTTCTGTCGAGTGCAGTTGTTTCCTCCATTCCTCCACAGAAAGCGTCCGGTAATTTGTCATCACCTTTCCCAGGCAGTTTTCACGTGGGCCATTTAGTTCAAAACAATTTAGGATGAGATGTTTTAAATTTTCTTCTTCCTTCCCACAAAATCGGCATAGGACATTGCCCCTGGGAATGACACGCCTGTTCCTCAGAATTTCTTTTGTTTCTAAGATATTCAGACGGAACTTCAAATAGTATCTTCTAAGGCGCTTACATGGAGATAGAACCAGATATTTCTGGGGTGTATTCCGTTTTTTTGCTTCTTCTGGCTGCTTTAGCATGGATTTTTGCAAAGCTCTTCTCCCCGATTTCATTCCAGTCTAGATCAAGCAATTTTCTTTTTACATACTCTGGATTATTCCATAGTGTTAGCTCATCTGTCCCCAGTTGTTCTAGGATCTGACTACATTGATATTTCCAGTCTCTTAGGGCCGATATTCTTTTTCCTGTCTCATTTCCCATCAGGATTTTGAATGGTGGTAGGTTCGCTTCTTCATAGGTTTTCCTAAAGAGCAGTAGCTTATTCCACATAATCCTTGAATTCAGGGTGGAAATTCCTACTTCATATAGGACACAAGCAGTCGGCGTACTTTGAGGTATTTGGAGAATTTTCTTCCAAAAAAATCCTTCGCACATGGACCATATCCTATGGTCACAGCCAAACATGTTCTCTGCCCCATAAATTAGGATCGGTGTAAATTTATTTTGGTAAAATTTTCTCACTGGCTCACATGTGAATTTCCCAAATTTCTTCTGCAATACACGTCCTTGTGAGGTTAGTTGTCTGCAGCTGTTTAGAATTTTTTTCACCATCGGTTCATCATTTATACTGTAATTAATCGTTATACCCAAGTACCTGGTGTATTGTACTTTTTCCAGTTTCTTTGTTCCCATGCACCAACTTGATCTATGCTTGTGGGATTTCTTGCCTCTTTTGTTCTCCAGGATCATAATTTCAGATTTAGCGACATTTATTTCTAGCCCGAGTTCTTCTGTGTAGATCTCTAAAGCTGACAGTTTTCTCTGGAGGCCGATTGGCGTACGGTCTAAGATCACCATATCGTCTGCGTATAAGATGTGGTGCAGCTGGAAACCATTGATGATTGGTGGGAATGAAATCACGTTTGCCAGGGCACTTCCAACCTCTGAAATGTAGAAATTGAACAGGGTCGCCCCTAACGGGCAGCCCTGTTTAACACCTCTCTCTCTGGGTATTTATTTGGACAGATTTCCATCACTATCTAGCCTTACTTGAATGCAGGTGTCTGAGTAAAGTTCTTTAATAGCCGCAATTAAACTTCCATGACAGCCCCTCTCTTAGTTTACGCCACAAAATTTCTCTATTTACACCATCGAACGCATTTGCCATGTCGATGAAAGCCAGGTAGATTTTTTGACCTGTTCGTATGGCGTCTATTTTTAATAGATTTAATATTAGGAGATTCGTGCTGCAGCCCACTCCCTTCACAAACCCGGACTGACGCTCAACATAGATCTTTTCTTGACTAATCCATGTTGTGAGTTGGTTAAGGAGCTGGGTTGCGAACACCTTACCTATGACATCAAGAAGGGCTATGGGTCGATAGTTTGCGGGCTCAGATCGTATTCCCTTCTTAAATATTGGAACGATTATTCCCGACTTCCAAGTTGTAGATATCTTTCCTTCTTTTATTATTGCTTGAAACAGAATATCGCAAAATTCTGACCATTCCTCGATATTTTGTTTAAGATCTGCATTTGACAGGCCGTCAGGTACTGCGGCTCTCGACGCACTGCTCTTTAGAATTGAGGTTTTTATGTCCGCTCTGTCTATTCTCAAATCCCATGGTACTTTCGTTTGGATCTCTGTTGTTTTTAAGTCTTTCCTTCTTTTAAATAGATTTTTGTAGTGACACTCCCAATTTCTTTCCGTTACCATGTTGGTTATTATCGCCTTTTCTGAGTTACTTGAGTCATTTATTACGGCCCAAAATCCCCTCGAATTCCTTTGATTTAGTGTCTTCATAATTGTTTCAGCCTTTCTTTGGTCCATTTTAGCTCTGTGTGATTTACACCAGTTGTTATATTGTTTTTTTGCTTTTTTTGACAGGCTTTGGTTCGGTTGTCCCTTAATAGCGACGATCGCTCTTAAAGTTCTTCTCAGTTCTCTCTTCTTTTTCGCCACCTCCGGATCATAGTTATGTTTGGAAAAATTTTGATTCCTCAGAAAGGTCTTTTTCTTAGTTCTATACATTTCAATCAACTGTTGATACTCCAATGCTTCAATTGTCCCGTGTTCTTGAGATCGTTGCAGTTGATCAGATACTACCTTTATGTCTGTTTTTGTTATCCTTAGTCTGTTTCTCGCTGGTACCACTGATATGCCACATCTCCACTGCTCCCTTTCGTCCCCTTTACTCCACTTCCACTCCATTGATATAATATTATGATCACTTTGCGAGATTTTGGTGACTCTGAAAGAGACTATGGCTTGTATTATATTCTCAGATGCAAAGACGTTGTCTATAATGGACTGTTGACTTCCTCTTTCCCAGGTTGGCTTTGCCGGTATATCTCCTCTTGTTAGTCCATTCAACATTGAAAGATTTCTGCTTGCCATTTCTTCTAGCCAGCGTTCATTTTTCAGAGTCTCACAGCTAATCCTCGATGTTTTTCGTGGGTCTACTTCAATTAATTTCATATTGAAATCCCCACATAATATGATTGAGGCCTTTCAGTCTTCCATTCTGATTGAATCTATGGCTTCAATAATGTCATCTTCAAGCTTGTGATCGGACTTGGGGGTTGGGTTCCAGTATATATTTAATATATACAGTTGGTTCCACAGCTGCCCTATGGACTCTGTTTGTTCTAAACAGACCTTCTGAAGGAAAGGTGACAAGTTACATGCTGCCTTGATTCTTAATCCACATGTTCTTTTGATTAATGTCATTTGGCCTGACATAGGCCGCCCTTTTTTTTGTTTTATGGCTGGGTTTAATGCTACTTCAAACCCGTCCACACAAGGTAAGTTGGTCACCCATGTCTCTTGCAAGCATATTACATCTGCCTTTCTTATCATTTCAGGTGGAGTTCCTAGAAGATGTACAAATCCTCTAGTATTACACGAGGCTAACATCAGTTGCCCTGTTTCAGCATGACATTAACTCCTCATTGATGAGTTCAATGATTTGGCTAACCAGGACCAGTTTTTCCTTTCATCCTCCGCGGCTTTTAGTTCTAGATCTTTCACGCCCACTACACCTAGATTTTCACAATTATCCACTGTTATTTTAATTTTCTTCTTTCACATACTAATTCAAGTTCTCTTTCATCGTCAATTAAGTTGACATTAGACACGCACTCATAATTTGTACTTTTTTCAGTTGATTTAGTTACCAATAAGGTTTTCCCTTTTGTTTTTGGAGTCTTCATTTCTTTTGTTTTTTCACCTTCAGTCTCCAAGTGAATTGTCCACTTCATACACTTGATATCCGACTTCCAGGAGTTGCCTCTCGCTCATCATGATCAGATCGACATCTTTTTTGTCATCGATGTGTAAGAGAACACATTTCTGGATCATGTCAGCAATAATTTCTACACGGGCAATCCGATCACTCTTTATTGCTCTTAACAACGGTATTTTTGGGAATATCTGTAGAATGGTGTATCGATTTAATGAGGAATCATTTTATTTGCCATCAATTTTTTCGACAAGTAATCTATATTGATGAGTCCTTCCTACGGCTTTCTTGTCAACATTCATATTAGTTTTTTGTGACTTAGCGGACGATTCTGCATTCCCCCTAGCCATCAACTCGTGTTGATTTCTTTAAATTCTCTTTCGGAGACTCAACATCAAGCTTAGTGTTCTCGTGATCATCTCTTATAGAATCTTGAGAGTCTTCCCTGGACTTGGAATTGGTTTTCAACTTCATCATACTTTTCAACCTTTTCTCTTCCAGGGTTGAGAAGATTGGTGGATCAGCCGCCATTTTCCCACTTATCTTCGGTCTGGGCGTAATTCTTTTAGGTGTTTCGGGCCAGGTGATCACTCTTTTACTTAACAATACCTTTTCTTTTTCTTTTTCATTTCCAGAGGATGATGGTTTAGGCGTTGCGCCTTAGCCTCGCGACCGCCAAATTCACAACCCTTAGCTGGTTCTTTTGTGCTCGCCACCTTATTGGCATCCTTATTTTCCTCAACCTCAGGCGAGCTGAAGTTGACATATTCAGCAGTTCATCTTCATCGCCTTCTATGTCTTCAGAGTCTACCTCTATAATGCTCCCGCTCTGAGGCATGTTATCCTCAATCTGGATTTCGGTTTGTGCTTTATCTTCCACGATTCGCGCTTCCTCATTCTTTTTTTGCCCCTTTAGTGTCGGTAGCTCAGTATTATTCACTGTTATATTCAGGGCTTTTATGTTTCGAAAGAAATTTGCTGAGCTCCGTGGGTTCTTACCCTTTTGGGCTTGTTGATTCTTCGTTTTCTTTTTACAATCATTTGTTTTTGATTTGTCGGTTTTTGGTCTCGTCTCTTTGCTCGCTCCCGGTTGAGCTTTCGGATGTTCAAATATATCATACCACTCACCCTCCTTCCTTTTAGGTGAGTCAGCTACGGAATTGCTACATGTGGTCTTTTTGTTTTTATCATTGAAATTTAACGCTTCAGGCGGATTAGGGGGTGGAAGAACCTGCTCTTTAGCTGCGTCTTGTTTGCTTTGGGATTTGCTGGGCTCTACCTCTTTTTCCGTGATTTGTATAGGTACATTCGTTGTGCAAGTCATTTTAGGCTGTATAGTTTCCTGGTCCGGGCTGACCTTCCCTCCACAATTATTTTCCTCAGAACTAATTAATAGCTCTGTATCATAACAGCAGTTCTAATGGGAGTTCTTTTGCTCTGCTCCTCTTATTTTCTCGGGCAGATGATTAGCTTGACATGGATTCTCTGGAGAGTCTGGTATCTCCTGAGGGTTCCCTGTGTTGATACTTGTTAGCACAATTTTTGAGGCTCGATTTTTATCTAGAACACACCTTCCTTCTCGTTCATTTTGAAGTAACGTGAGAGCTTGCCTCTCCACTTCCGCTAGAAGTTTCTTGTCCTCAGAGTTATTTCTTAACGATTCTTTCAGAGCTGTTAATGAAATATCGTTTCCTCTTTTCGTCAGCAAAATCTCAGTTCATTTCCTTGAGATCTGTCTCTAGTTTATTCATTTTGGAGTTTAGTAGAGCGATCAGGGTTGTTTGGTCTCTGCAGTTCTCATTTAGATTCTCATAGAGCTTCATCAGAGGGGCGACAGCTATCATTGTGGCTGACATCAAGATGGGGCTTAGCTTCGATATTATTGTCTCGACGCCATACGAGATGTCATCTGTGTTTGATCCTCCCTTCAAGGGTATCTCATTGAACTTCCGACAATTTGTTTTTCTCATAGATGTTCCGCCATCGTCACCTTCTGATTCTACAGTTGAGTTTGGGGTGGTACACTGTTTAGACATTTTGGGCAAACTTGTCTCGCCTATTTCGTTTCTGCGTGAACTACCCTCTTGTTTTTTCTTTTTGAATCGTTTATTCAGGCATCCCTCCTCACTCTCAAAGCTTTCTCTTCTTCGATTTCTCTTTTGAGACAATGCAATCTCTTCATTTCTTGATTCAAACGCTGGAGAGTTTGATTCTATAGTCATTACTTCAAGAATGCTCCTGTGCTTAAGATGGGCTTCCCTCAATTGAACTAAATTGAGAGATCCTTCGGGTTTGCGATCATCTTTGCTAGATCTTTTATCACTTGGTCAGCTATCCCTACGGAGTTTCTTCTTCCTCCTAGTTTTAACATGTTTTGGGGGGCATTGATTGGCAGCATAGTGCTTTTTGTCCGTTCTTCGTGGGATTGCAATGCCTCACTAGTCTCATCCGTTTTCTCCAACGGGTTGATGCTTTCATTTGTACTTGTAAAGCCAAGAGAGCCCCTCGTGTCTTGTGTTCTCTCACTCATTTGATCACCTCTTTTTCTCATCATGGGCATATTGTCTTTTTTAGTTGGCTCTGGTTTGTGCATCTCAGCCACCTTTAGCCATGCCAATGATTTTAGAGACCAGCTCGATTTTAAATGCTCGCTCGTATTTGACTCTTTGTGGATTCATTTCACTTCCAGCCTTAACTTGTGTTACTTGTTCCGAGTCAAGTATCAGTGCCTCTTGTCTCAACCTACGGATAGGGATAGTTGGAGAAGGCTGCGCAATCCAAACCTGATGTATCATTACGGCGCACACTTCCCCACTCTTCTCTCCCGTCCGATTATCATTAGCTTCACCGATCTTTTCTTGAGCACCGGATCCCATTACCTCTTCTCCCTGCCCCGGCGTCGGGCTGGATTTTTTGCCGTGTGTCTCTGTGGGACCTAGTTGTGTATTCCCATTCAGCTTCCTCCACCTTTCCGTTAGCCCCTCGATTTCTGGCTTGTACACATCCATAGTTTCCTTCTCACTCTCCTCATCTTCATCCAGGTCCTGATCCTGGTCCCTTTCAGCATCACTCCTCAGATCTAGGGTATCGAGAGTATCGTTCACATCTCTTTCTCTCCGCAACCACGCCACTCCAGCTTGTTCTTGTGCAGGCAGCTCCTTGTTGGAGTATAATTGCATGGCAGCGTCGCACACCATCCTGGGGTCACACTCACACACCGCAGTGACTTCCACATGTGCCGCAGAGGGCTGTTTTTCGGTTCTGTAGGGGAGGACTGGCCGCGAGGCCCTCCTCACCTGCAGTCTTCTCCCCAGGTGAGGACCATGACTCGGTGGCCGTCCCCTCATGCCACCCGGGCCCAGGTGGTGGAGGGGTCACCCGCCGACGACATTGCCCACACATATCCGTTCCCTACATATACCCAAATTCAGTTAGGCCTAGAAGCCATCTTGTTTAGCAAACATGGCGTGAGTTCAGCACACTGTAACGAGGCCCCCACCTTTGGAGGACCTTTCATGCATCTCTGCCGCCGCAGTAGCCCTGGTAGATCCGCTGCGAGCGCGTTCCCATGAGAAAGTCGGATATGAGCTAACCCAAGATGCTAACACTGTAACATTATTCTCATCCACAATGTAATATCGCACCCTGCATGACCTGGTCCGCGAGGCCGGGGTGACGGGAAAAAAGCTGAAGCATCACTATCTGAAGAAAGTAGAAAATAATTCAAGTATTGGTATTAACGAACTACCTCGGTTTAAACAGATCATGTAAACTGTGAATAAACCATAAAGATGTAACGTTACATGATACCACCCCAGGTCTGGACTAGTGCTGCTATAACCACAGAGAAAGATGTCGACCAAATGTGTAGCCTTTATCTGTATAAGTGTTCTTACAATTTTATGTAGAAACCTGAACTCATATATGTTTTCTTAATCACCTAAAGCAGCGAGCATCAATCTCTGTAGGCCATAACCTAGAACGACCTCGTGTAACGTTTAATGTACATAAAATAATCACATCATGTAGTAAATATAATGTTAGGTAACGAAAAGGTACTCGGACCGACTGTATTAAAGAAATGTGTAACGAAATGGAAATATATATGTGTGTTTAAATAACATCAAAATAAGGCGGAACGTTATAAAAGTTCTGCATTTAAAAGTTAGCAACGCACGAGGAAAAAACCTTTGTGAGTATATGCAAGGCCATTCTCCCTCCCACCCTGCCAAGCCTGCCAGATAAGGAAGCTAAGGCCTGTGCCGCGCTCCCTCACCTCCCCCAACCAAGCTGGAGCCGCTTCAGAGAGTCAGAGGCCCCGGTACCGCACCCAAGGCCACAGCCCACCACCTGTGTTATTTACAACACGGTAATAAACCCACGTTTTGAATCCACTGATCTGCCAGCACCCTCTCGTAAAGTCCACAACCCTCCCCCTAGACCACCCCAAGAACGACCCCCATCACTGGGACAAGACACAGAGACCCATTTATATAATAACTTCTAACGCGGCAGACAGGCATGTACCAGTCGGCTCAGGCCCCAAAACTCAGCCCCTCGACCTAAAATACCGGTCAATAGGACACAGGTAAATCTCACCCTAACCGACAATCACCGGACCTCTCAAGAGGTGCATTCCTCATGCGTTGCGTTTATTGTATAAGACAAACTGCCGAGTGATTTATTGATGAACTTAGATGTCGTTTCTTGAATAACTGCAGTGTGCATGGCCTAGGGCAAACGAGTCAGGAGAGGTATTCATCTTTGTCACAGGCTGCCCCAGCATACCAACACCGCTCGGATGACCTCAAGCTGGCCTGCCAGGCCCAACCCAACCCACGAGGCTGACCAGTGACGTCCTCACGCCAAGACCAACCACGCTGCAGCAACACCTATAGTTAGTCGACGCCACCCAATCCCAATTAACTTGTGCCCCCTATAGTGTGTAGGTTCTGATGACGTTTTTTGTATTAGAAATACGCCTGTCTTTGCTATTGTCAGACAGAGCGCTCTCGGAGGTTGCAGAGTTCTTTGCATGCCCTATTCTTTGGATAAACTCCCACTTACGCTCACCCGCACTCTGTCTTGGCCTTATTCCCACTACGGGAGAGTCCCTTATTGTCTCTCATTGCGGGGAGGATCGTGCTGAAATTGGGGGCGCTTCCTTTCAGTTCTAAGTTCTTCACTGTGGTTTCTGATTGGAGTGCACGTCGCAGTCAGCCCTCGCTTCGCTTGTGCACGTGTGTTTGCTTTCGTCATTGCCCCTCTCATTGCAGTTAATACTGTTATCACTAGGCAAATACTGTGCAAATACCATGCGCCGGGGGCGATTTACAGTGCTTGTTTACTAGTATATGCTATGCTTACTAAACGCTTGTGCGTGCTCTTACCGTGATCCTTCCGGCTACGTTGTTTTGCAGCGGAGGGTGGGTACGGGAGTGGCGGCGGCGTTAGTATCGTAGGCGGAGAATCAGGCAACGCATCTTATTAGAGTCCTGATACAACCGCCGCTTTTTGCCACCATGGGATCCACGTTTTCCACGGGGCCCACGGGACCTCCAGGGAACACCATGCAACACACTCGAAACACTCCGCTACGCTCCGCTCCGGCGGGGACGGGTGTTTTATGGTGTAGCTCCTCCTTTTCCTCTCCTCACAACTGCAATGGCAGAGAGACTGCCAGACACCAGGCAACACACTCGAAACACTCCGCTATCTTCAGAGGGTGGATGACATCCCCCTGGGTATTTTGCAGGCCATGTGTATAATAATTAAGAAACATCCATTGCTGTCTTAAATAGTCTGGCGTCCTCGAGACTTGAACTGCGGTCGCCAGGATAGCAGGCCAGGGTCTTCATCACTGCACCAGATATGCAGTGCTGATGCAATAGGCGCACACAGGGTGTTAAAGCAGACAGGTCACAGCCTGGATCTCCATGGTAACAGAAATGATATGACATTTTATTTATATCACACTCACACACACGTGTTTCAGAGTGAGACCAGGCAAAAGGGAGGGGAGCAGGGGAGAAACAAAAACATCAATCTTACTAGGCCCAGTGACATTAAGAGCGTGCAAGTGTATGGGAGAGGGAAAAGGGGGAAAGTGCATGGAGGGGGGGGGAGAAGCGGAAAGTGCAGAACAGAGGAGAGAACAAGAATAGATATTAATAAGTAATATAAATAAATAGTGGTAGTGCAGCCAGCAAGTGGCAAGTGCTAGGATAGTCGGATACGGTATATCTGATAAGTGCAGATGAAAATTGGGTGGGGGACTGTATGGGTACAGATACAGACCCAAGTGTAAGTGGTGGCCCTGAGGCAGTGCAGGAGGGTGGCAGGATGAGCAGGTACCTGGGCCCGAAGGTCAGAGGGTGGCCAGGTGCACAGTGCCGAGAGAGAGAACAGATCATCAGGGGAGAAGAGGGGAAAAGCGAGAGCTGATGAGGAAGGTCTTGAGGTGCTTTCGGAACCGTAGATGGTTCTCCTCAAGTTTCAAGGTGGCAGGAAGGCTAGTCCAGAGGAAGGACCCAGCCAAAGACAGATCTGTACCCCCAGAACGTTTCTTTGAAAAACGACTGACCATGAGGGAGTTAGAGGTAGAGGAGGGAAGGGATCGAGAGGGGCGGTATTTACGGAGGGATAGTTGAAGGTATTTTGGACCCAGGCCCCAGAAAGCCTTGTGGGCAATGCATAGGGTTTTAAATGTAATCCTTGCATCCACTGGGAGCCAATGAAGGGATTTCAGAGCTGGAGAGATACGACCCCAGGGCTTGAGGCAAAGGACAAGTCTCGCAGTCCTGTTCTGGATTAGTTGTAAAAGGCGGAGAGTGGAGGCAGGTAGATTTAGAAACAGGCTGTTACAGTATTCCAATTTGAAGAGAACCAGAGATTGGGAGACAGTGAGCTTTTAAGGGAAGGAGAGGAAAGGCAGAGTACCTATGAGGAGGTGCAGTAGGAAGTTTCGTTTTTTAGAGACGTCAGAGATGTGTGAGGAGAAGGAAAGTGTAGAGTCAAAGATGCCCCTGAGGTTCTTAGCCTCGCAGGTGGGGGTAGAAGGAAGGCTAAGGGAGGCCGGCCGACCAGAGAGTGGGGGGGAAAAGGATGGTGAAGGTGTACCAATGAGATGGAGCTTGTTGGCATTTAGACAAAGATTATTGGCGGCACACCAATACTGAATGGCAATTAGGCAATCAGAGATGACGGAAGGAGAGGAGGTTGTTGAAGGAAGTCTGAACATGGGTTGGGTGTCATCAGCATAGCACTGGAATTTTGAGCAGAAAATGGAGATGCAGTAGGCGAGAGTTACCAGGTATTGTTTGAAAAGCCAGGGCGAGAGGTTAGACCCTTGGGGAACACCACAGGTAGAGGGGGAGATGGAAGATAGGAAGGACCCAAGTTGTCCCTGGGAGGGTTGATCAGAAAGGAAAGTGGTCAACCAGGCCAGAGCCTGATCAGTGACACTCAGGTTGTCATGGAGACGATTGAGCAGGGTGGTATGGTTGACCGTGTCAAACGCTCAAGTAGGATGAGGACAGAGAGAATGTTAGAGTCAAGGTTGGAGAGCAGGTCTTCACGGATGTTCAGGGGAGTAGTTTCCATGCTTCTGGCAGCTCTGAAACCAAACTGGTCGTCATTGAGAGAGCCAACAGAGTCAGAGTGAAGGTTAAGCTGAGAGATGGCCAGCTTTTCAAGGAGCTTTCCCAGAAAGGGAGTAAAGGAAATTGGGCGATAGTTAGCCGGACAAGAGGGACCAGCTGTCCAGCCAGGGGAGGGGAAAGATCCAGAGGCAAAGGAGTGGTTGCAGAAATCGGCAATAGCTGGAGCAAGGGTACCAATGTGGTCCTTAATGGTTTTAGAGGAACAGGGATGAACTTGTTTTGATGAGGCCTTCATAGATTAGACTTGTCTACCGACCTCATCAGGGCAGAAAAGAGGCAAGGAGGAGAAAGACTTACTTTAATTTCATTGGCTGTTTTTCAGCCAATTATATTTGTTAACACTGAGTGTGGGTGGTGGCAGTGGCACACAAGAGCCGTGGTGGAGCCACTTTCATTTGATGTGGTGCGGCCTGGGCATGCAGATTCTATGACCACTGGCAGTGGCACTGAGCCAGGGTGTCATAAAGGTTGGCGTTGGCCTAGCTGAGCCGAGAAACCTAAAAAACAAAGTGAACCTGTGCATGTGCTGGCGGGCCTTCCTGGCAGACGTAAGTAACGCTGTTTGGTAATTGAAAAAGCAAACAGCTCTTCCCTGTCTCTTATGCAAGTGTGAATAGTGCCTAGTGTGAGTAACTGGTGAACCAAAATAGTTATCTGTTGGATCTCCCCAGGCACAGGCAAGTAAGAGCCTTGTTGCCTGCAAGCAAAGGACGACATTTTCACAAAAAGTCTGCGTGTGCTTTATTTCCAAACACTGTAGCGTCGGAGGAAACAACTCTCACTTTTACTGACTTTGGCAGGTCAGAATGTGTTTCCGCAGTCACACTAAATGTCATAGAGAACAGTGTGCTCATTTTGTGCCTGTTTGTCTTTGAGTTGTGATGAACTGTACTGATGGATGTAGCTTCCTGGGTCAAAAGATGCGTGAGTATGACTAAGTGACAGAATGGCTCAGACACGCATTTATTATTGTGACTAATCACCTCATGATTTTGTCCAGGCCATTTAGATAAATTGGTCACAGTCATCGTCTACTGTGCAGCAACCATAGAAAAGGGCCATGTGATGCTGATTGCCTGTCTGCTGGCCCCATCCCAGCAAAAGAAATTAAGAAAACCCTCATAAATAATGGCAGGCATGCAATATCATTGAGGTGACTGGGCCCAAGCCCCCCCTTCAGAAAATGTTATCTGAGCTGCGGGGCTTCAGTTCAAAGGATCAGGCACATGCTTCTGGGCACATTTTGTTTCTTCCCGAGGTAAATCTACTAGCTACCCGGCTTGGATGATCAAGCACTGCCCGTTTCCCAGAGTCACAGCCCCCCCGAGAGACACAGGCTGCATCCCTGGCTCTGCAGCCACTGCCGTAATTAACTCGACAACACGTTTCTTTTGTCATCAGCAGCAGAGCCTTTCTTATGCATGATGGTGAATTTCCAACTGAAAGACGAACAGTCACCTTGAAAATCATGACAGTTAAAGCGAGCAACACAATAAAACACCCTTTGAGAATGTTTTCATACCCATAATGTTTAATACCTTGATATGCTAAAAAGTCAAGTTTGCTTAGATGTCCTTTGTCGAATGTTCTTAAAACATACATAGCAACACCCTGGAGTTTTGGGATAAATCTCTAAACCTTTATGATGCAACTTATTTTATTGTGTCTTAAAGCGCTGAAAATAAAATGGGTAAATAGATACTTTGCCTTTTGCATCTTATCGTTTTCCATTCAGGATTTGGAAAATAAAGGTACACTGATATTATTTTGGCTCACCATGCTGTTATGATGCTTTGTTGTACTATGCAATTTGTGTACAGCACTTGGGCATTAAGCGCAATAGAAGTTCAATAAAAATACAAAAGAAGAAAAAAAAGAATGCAGTAGGTATATTTTTATCTTGGGTGAGTGTTTTTGTCTGCTGAATTGTAATAAATGCCTTAGTCCCAATTCCTGCATAAAGCCTTTTTTTGGTTTGGGTGAAACAAAACAGAGTCTGTGTCAACTGAAGTTGTCTGTGGCTTGGATGCACCAAAGGAAATGCAGCCTACTGTGGCCGGATGTATGTAGTAGCCTCTAACAAGCACACTGAGCAACTAAGGTCACTTCTGGCGAGGTCACTTCTAGTGGGTCACTTCTGGCGAGGTCACTTCCCATTGGCTTTGCTAATGAGTCCCCCCACTTCTTTTTTTTAACATATTTACAGACCCCACTATGCCTTTGATTATGTTTTTGATTTCTGCAAATTAAGGGAACCGAGTTCTCCTGACATTATCTGGTACTGTCATCAATAGTCACGCATATGTAGCTGACTTTTTTTCAGAAGTCAGGTTATTGCCCAGTAGCCATTACATACTGTGCAGTGCACCATCCTTTAGCTGATGAGTTTTCTTGAGGAAATGTATTGGCGTACACAGCTGCTAAATGATCAGCCATTTCTGACTCTGAATATCTTTTTAGAAATAAGATTGTGGCACAATCTGCAGCCTTTAACACACCATATGACCCAGCTTATATACAGCAGTCTACCCCAAAACTGGAGAAGGACATGGCTAAGGAGAGGGTTTTATTTGCATACTGAACCCCAAATGTCCTCTTGTTGTATCTGTCCCTTATTTATATTGGACTTGTTCATGTAGGAAAGGGGGGATGATCCCAACCCGCAGTCAGTTCTGGGTTTCTTCCGTGGCATTACCCTACTCTAAACATTGGGTTACATGTCAGAAAGATAATGTGGTAAAAACTGTCCCATTATTGCCATGAGTCCTTCATCAACCTCCAGATGTGCATCGCTCAGCTGCAGAAGTGCAAACACGCTCAATGTGTGCTGGTGGTTGGGGACACTTTTGCTGGCTAGGTAGGAGAGCAGATACCATCACAGTCACAAAATTATTGATAAGGTATTTAATACCAAGATTGGGGTGTGGGTCCATTTAAACACTAACAGAGGTAGTCACCTCACTGTACAGCATGTCAAGGAATAATGCAATGCTCTGAAATTCAATGCACGCTCTATTGCGGCAGTGCAAAGGCAGAACTGTGCCCTGAAGAACTGTCTTGTCAAGTTCTGAGCAAAGACTGGCAAAGTGCCCGAGCCACTGCCATTAAATTGTTTATAATGAGGCGATATGCCCAGAGTCGGCGGGCCAACCCTATTGGAAAGAGCCCGCCCACCAGCCCCTAAGCTAAGGGCCCGGGCGAAGCAAGCGTCCTTTAACGAAGGCGGCAGTGCCATTACCGACAAGGTTGGCCTGCCGCATCAGGGCATATCGCCAATAGCACCTGTGTAGTTTCCTACGTGGGTACTAATGGTGTGGATTTAAGAAAGAAAAAAAAAGAAACTCATGTTGGTTCGTGTCCCCGGTGCCGCACTGTGGTTTCCAAAATTCAATTATCAGTGTTAATGACTGTGATCTCATCAACATTCAAAATGGACTTGGAGAAACAACAGTGCTCACTGGGTCGCTTAGCAAGGTACGTTTCCTTTATTCAAAAATACACACTCTTAGCACCCGCGTAGAAAACTACACATGTGCTATGAGGTGAAGGGCGGCGGGGGAGGGAAGGAGGAACAGGGACGTGAAGGGAGCACTGGCTAGCAGCTCCCAGGCTGCTCAGAGCGCAGGCTTGGATCATACAATACATTTGGTGTGTTCCGAGCATCCTGATTAGCCAGAGCCCCTGCAGGGATCGAACAAAACGAGGTACCAAAAAGGACAAGCTATCTCATCCTTGGCAACACAGAGGTAATGTCAAGGACGAGATAGCTCATCCTTGGCACTTAAGAGGTTAAGGACTGCAGTGGAAGAGACAAGTTCTCTGAGGGTATGCGAAAACCCAGGAGGCACCAGAGCCATGACAGATTTTTTGTAAAAGAAAAGCAGATGGAAAAGATGTGTAGAACATTTTTAAGTTGCACTTGGTGTGTGGGAGTTCAATATGTTGGCAGTACATGCATACTTGTCAACATGATCCATTTCAATAGCTTGGTGCTAATCTAGTCATAGTTTTTTTTCTTTGCGTTCTGGGACTTATAGTTCCACTTTTCCCATTATAAAACTCGGACTACAAGTTCCAGAAGGCAAGACAAAAACAAAGACTTGATAAGCACCTATAGATTAGAATTGGTCATATTGGCAAGCATGCATGCACTGCTAACATATTAGAATTCCACACACCTAGTGCCACGTAAAAATGTTCTACACATGTTTTGCAAAAAAAAAAAAAAAATGTTACACACAATGCTGCTATAAATGGACATATGCATTTTTTTACTTTCATCAAAATACTCCTAAAAAGAAACATTTTTAAACACAGCATTTTCTAGTTTTCATTCCATATAAAATGTCACACTTTCAAATCATCCAGTCCTGGTTTTTTTTCTTTGCATTCTGGTACTTGTAGTCTGAGTTTTATAATGGGAGAAGTGGAAATTACAAGTCACTGAATGCAAAGAAAAAAACGAAGACTTGATAAGCACCTATAGATGAGAATGGCTCATATTGGCAAGTATGCATGTGCTGCCAGCATATTAATCTTCCACATACCAAGTGCCACTTAAAACTGTTCAACAAATCTTTTCCTTTTGCTTTCATTTAGAAAAATGTTACACACCGTGCTTCTATAAATGCACATATGCATTTTGTTACTTTCATAAAAATGCCCCTAAAAAGAAACATATTTGAACGCGCAGCATTATAAGAAACTGTTACTGTGAGCAGGTGCTGAAGGCTGCAATAC
This sequence comes from Ambystoma mexicanum, assembly GCF_040938575.1. Classification (NCBI taxonomy): domain Eukaryota; kingdom Metazoa; phylum Chordata; class Amphibia; order Caudata; family Ambystomatidae; genus Ambystoma; species Ambystoma mexicanum. The sequence goes on from NC_090933.1 coordinate 1,378,433,803, forward strand.
ATGTCATTTGCTGCAGTGGTTAAGCAAGAGAATGTGCTTATTGAGAAGCTTTTTACAGGGTAAGTGGCAGGAACCCTCTATACATACATTTGGAAAAGAGATGAAAAAATACTTTAAGAAACGTAAACATTTCTGGACTATGGGGGTCATTACGAGGTTGGAGGTAGCCATGTCGCTATTAGAGCCATGGCTACCCCCTTACCGCATACTGGGTCTGGTTCCCTGAAGGGGGAATTACCGGGCCATTCCAACTTTGGAGGACCCAGTATTTCCCCATTCAGGGAACCCATCCCTATTCGAGCCCCCATAGGGCTCAATGGGAATGGGGACCATGCTAACAACGGGCCCATTGTTAGCATGCTGGTCCTTTCGCGGCTCCCATTAAGGGCGCCTGGTAAAACCAGCCGCACTTAGCGGGACCCGCTAAAGGACCTCTTAATGCAGCGGTAAGGGGTTAATGGCACCAGCACCTTTACCGGCGCCGTTAACTGCCAATCTCGGAATGAGGCCCTATGTCTTGTTAGATGCAGATGTTGTTGAATCTGCAAATAAAACCTTAGAGAGTTTCATAGTAGTTTCTGATGCAGGTAGAGTAGTCCTGTACTCGGAGTTCAAGAGTACATCTGAAGTGTTGAAGTGAGATGACTGGGTTACATGTACAGTTTTTGGATGTGATTGGTGGATGGAAGTGTGACTGAAAGCACCCAATGGGGGTGTTACAAACATAAAAGTACAAAGAATGGCAGGGCTGCCCCTGTGCTACGGTGTCTGCAGTCACTGTGGTAGTCCACGGTCACTGCATTCCATCCGGGTCCTTTGAGCATGCCAGGCATGGAAAGGGGACTCCAGAGACCGCGGGCAGTCGTGGATGTCCGCAGACATCAGGGGTTCGGCCCATCAGGTTTCATGGGTGTGGTGTTCAGGAAGCCTAGGTAGCATGAATTCTTTGTTGTGTTCAGTGAAGATTGTGTCCATTGGCCAAAGGTGTATTCTGAGCACTGTGGATTGTCTGAGAATCTTGGATTAGATGCATTTCAGGTTTCATAGTATTGAGTTCAAGGAATGAAGTGGGCGGAATTCCTCCCATTTTGTGATACTATGGTTAACTTGAAGCATCTGCACATCATTGTAGTTCACTGTGGAAGTAACAGTTTGGGCTAAGTTACCAGAATTGTGTTACAGTTTGCTATGAAGAATATATTTGGAAAGTTGATGGAACTCTTTCCACATTGGGCATTTTTTTTCTCTCCGATAGCTCATAAATATGGATGAGTTCAAATCATTTTTGTCCACAAATTGAGAAAGCAAGGCACAATGTGAACAAAGTTGTATGTGCTTTTTTGAGGTTTGTTAACATGACATCTTTTCATGATGAAAATATCAAATTTGATATTGTCAACATTTTTAGAAGAGATAGAGTGCATCTGACTGATGTGGGCAATCAGATTTATTTTTAAAACATTCAAAATGCATTGAAGCAGTTTCTGTGAACACATACAATATGGATTCAAATATTCTTTAGTAGTTGAAGTAAACAAAAAGGAAAAACTAAAATAAATAAAAGCATTTTTTGTGAAAGTTATACAAAATAAGTTTAGTAGAACATTTATTAGTTTAGTACATAAAACCAAATAATACCAAAAAATACATAAATGCCAAAGAGAAAAACAAATGTTCTTTTAAGAGCCACCATTTTTTGAATGAAAAACAATGAAAATTATTTTCATTACCACACCCAAAGTCTGAATTGTTCCTGGTGTCTGTGGACTACTGCAATGCCCGCGGACTATGCAGGCTGCAAAGGGCCCTGTGTTCTATTTTTAACTGAGAAATGTTGCTCCTAGAGGAACCGATTTATGTATTTTGTGATTTTGTATTTATTTTGGCTTTTTTTTTCTTTCAGGTGAGGCAGGTAAGGTGTTAGAGGGAAGGGGCACCAACTACAGAGACGAAGGGGAGGTGGTCAGGGAAAGATGTTGGGAGAGCCTTAAATTTAAGATAGGTCACAATGTTTTTTGCACAACCTGACCTCGGCCTCGAAAGCACTCTGAAATTACTCTCCCCTGAAGATCGGTTCATTGCAGTGCAACCATAGCATTGTGACCCTTGAAAGGGAAGGGTCAACAATGTTCTGTATGGCCTGCAAGGTGGCCTTTGGGATCCTCTGCCCCACAGGTGTAGTCTGTGAGGTGGCAGGTGTGGTTGAGAAAGATGGGGCAGAGGCCGTCAACCTGCATCACCCTGGGAAAGGAACAGCCTTTCTCCAAGCAGATCTGGTGGGGCGGTGCATGGAGGTGGACCCGTAGTAGTACAGGCCAGGTTTTCTGTGACTAAGTATGACCCTGCACTCAGTGCATCTCACCCTGGCTGCCCGAGCACACTTCGATACAAGTGTGGTAAAAAAACACCACCTTCATGACACTGCGGGTGCTGGAGGTGTAGGCACTTCCTCTACCTCATCTTCCTCTTCCTCTGCTTCTGCATCTCCACATCTGTTCATCATTCCAGCTATTTTGATACGTCGGTCCAGCAAGCCCTTGGCCCACGATGGGAACATTGTTTGAGAAGATTTTAAAATGACATAGATGCCTACAATAAACACTCTAAACCTAGTGGAGGATGAAGTTGAAGATCTGAAACCAAATTTACCACCTGAAGTGATTGACACCTATAAAGGACTCAAGGAAGCCAGAAGTGCTTATTTCAACCCCAAAAGGAATATTGACCATGAGAGAGACATGTTCAAACTGCCTGTCATGCCCAAGGAGAGTCCATTTGCGACACGACTTTGCAAGCTCTTAGTGCACTGTGATTTTCACAGGTTCATGAAAGAGGAAGTGATTCTGCTTCCCGTCATCGGAGGTTGTTTATACTCGCCATTTGGGAAGAAGCTGTTAAGGGAACTCCTTCCCCTGGCCATCATTCGCGTGATGGCAAGGACAGAAAACCCAGTGCAGGAATTCAAGCCGTTCAAACAAAGACAGCGAAAGACATCAAGTGAGAACTACTAAATCAGATCTGACATTTGCTCAAGAACAGGCAAGGAAGTGCCATGCCAATAAGAAGATTCTCAAACAGAGGCATAAATAAAGATGAGGATTATTGTTTCAACATGAAGAAATCGTGAGGTGCCCGTCAATGGGACAGATGTGCAGAAACTGTGGTGCCGAAAATCATCTAGCGAAGGTATGAAGCTCCATACCCGTGAGACGGAAGTTGACTCCACACCGCCGGGTCCTTTGAGATGTGACATGATGGTCAGAAGTGAAGTAGTGACCGTTGATCATCAAGTAACTGGTCCTCTGTGAACTCCGCCACCCGGTCCGCAGGAATATGTAGACTGTGTATACATGATGTCTGAGGCCGGTAATGTTTGAGGTAATGACGTCAGCATATGGGTAGGAGAACACCCAGCCAAGTTTGTCATAGACACAGGGGCCACATTAAATATCATCTGCATTTCTGAACCTGAAAAGATGAGGGAGCCCTGACCCTGATACCGTCCGAGCTGGTGATTTTTCAATGGGCCTTGAAGATACCAGTGATAATTCATGGTACGATTTAAACCATGCTGCAATACAGAGATAGCTACCATCGGACGTTCACATCCACCAAGGGGAAGTCCCAGGAAGCAACTTGCCAGGGCGTTCAATGGCCATAGCCATGAACATTGCGGTCTCATGTACAACATGCAGCCATCACACCCGATGATCCACCAATTCCCATCTCTTTTCCAAGGCGTGGGGTGTCTCAAAGGCCCCCCGTGGTATTACAATTTGATGAATTAGTGACAATGGTTGTTCGATGAATACTGATTCACTGCCAATCACGAGTTGAGAAAGAAATTGTCTACTAGCAAATGACATCATTGAACCAGCACAGGTTCCTACCCCATCGGTTTCTCATATCGTAAAGGTTCCAAAGAAAAGTACAGGTGAAGAAATATGCATCTGTGTGGATATGAGGCAGGCAAACAAGGCCATAGGGCATGAAAACATCATGTGATTCATCTGGGTGACATGCTACGCCTGTGAGTGTTCTCGAAACACAACCTCAACAAGGATTATCACCAGATGGAGCTGAACGAGCAATCAAAATGCATAACGATTTTCCCCATGCACATGAGCCTGTTCAGGTACAAACATCTAAGTTTCGGCATCTCTTCAGCTGGTCAACAGACATATCAAAAATTGCTTAAGTTACAGTGATGAAATTCTGACCTTTGGAGCCACACTTGAGCAGCATGATCAGGCACTTGTGCAAGTCTGCTCTGCCCTGGTAGAGGTGGAGTTGGGCGAATCTCTGCCGCCAGAGACGTCAGTGATGTCTGATCATTCCAGGTTCTGGCCTCCTATTGTAGAGGCTGTGACATTGCCTCAGTCGAGCACATGGCATCTTGGCCCTCATTACAAGGTTGCCGGTACAAGTTTGCCGGTCTGGTAACTACGGTATTGGTAAGCTTGCCGGTACCGAAGTTACCGGACCGGCAAACTATGAGTTCTGCCCGCGAGGGCACTTGACTGGTTGTCTCATTCAGTCTTCAATAACAAATTCTTGCACATGACATGAGGGACACCGAGGAGTAGCTGCCACGAATGGCAGATTAGAGACACCGGGCATCGTTATAATTATGGTGGTATCGCTGCAGTAAACCCGCTTAGATACCACCAAACTGTATTAATGTTACTGCCGCTTGGTCTGGCAGTATTACCTTTGGTTACAAGTGGTGGTAGGTTTAACAGACCCCAAATGTTAATCAAAACATGTAAAATATTCTGAACTGGTTGTTGTAGAATCTAAGGGGGACCGGCTGCATCCAATCCCTGGCCTCAAGCATGTATGACAGGAACACACGAGGCGGGAACCACAGAGCGGTTCTAGCTCACCTTTATTCTTTGACCTCAATCATGGAACTGAACTCTATTCCCGCCACCCGCTCCTTCCCTTCCCTTCCCGTGTCCCCTGTCACGTGACATGAGTGTTTGACGACACCACAGTTGTGATTCACCTAAAATAGTAGCGAGGGTGCGGTGAGTTGGGAGCAGTACGTAGACAGCTCTCAGCTCACATGCTTTAGGGGGTGTCACGCCTTTGAATTAATGAATTCACCCACCAAGCCTCCTACCCATTCATTCATGTGCATGGGATCTCAACCGCCGAAGACACCTGCCCTCGGGAAGTGAACGCTGGCGAGGTATGTGTCTATGTATGTATGTATGTATAGCGTGAAGCGCTTACGGGTTTAGCGGGTGCTTCTGACATGAAGACATCCTGCAGTGTGAATGCCCTAAAGCTGGGACAGGCTATTCAGCCCTCCATCCTTCCCAGGTGGAGGAATTCAGTACCGACATTTCGCAATAATAAGAGCTAATATCATGGCACTTAGCACTTAGAAGTGTGAGGAATTGGGCATAAAGCGCTCTGTATATATATACATATATATATATATATATATCTATATCCCGGATATAATATTATTGCCATCATTAGATGAGCATGCAAAGGCAGAAGACTGGTACACCAGTGAGTGCTATGTGAGCTGCTGCATAAAATGCCATGTTCAGTGAGTAAATGCCCGCTTCTCTTCCCTCACCTATCGCTGTGGCCGAAGCATGAGAACATGTCTGTGTGTATGTACTGCCATTCCGAACTTTTTACCATCAGTAAGGACCCCATATATGGAAACATAACTCTGTGTCTGTTGGATGATTTCCTCTCCTTAACAAATGGTCTGTAATCGTAAAGCTGTTCAGATATGGGTTACTCCCCATTTCCCACGAGTTGCCGGGACTAAGGGGGTTATTCCCCACTGTCCACATCATCTGCCTGCCTGATATTACTCCCCATTTACCTCACCTTCTTGGAGCTGAGGGGGGACTCCCACTGTCCACATCATCTGCCTGCCTCTTGTTACTCCCCATTCCCCTTCCCTTGTTGAAACTGAGGGGTGATTCCCTGCTGTCCTGTGTTTGGCTTCTTTCCCTTTTAACCCCCTGTTGGTGGGGCTGGACTTTGGACCTCATTATAAGTTTGGTGGAGACTTGACTCTAAGTCCTCCATGTGGCTTTTGGGCGCTTTACAGCTGGCAGGATTGGTGTATGGTAAACACAGTGATGTTTTGTGGTAAAGTGGCAGATTCACTATTTCTTGGAGGTAGAACTTCTACTTCTGTCAAGTTAAATAATTCAGCATTGTTTGAAGAACGGTGGTCATTTTGTTCATACCGGCCAACTTTTTGCAGCACCTGTCACCAAAAGTGGGAACATTTAATTGTTCCCATTGGTATGCATTGGGGTTGGAGTTATTTTAAGAGGGAGAACTTTTAAAATAGCAACATTTTTAATAGAAAAATGAGCAGTCTCCCGCCTAAATCAGGAGGGTTGGCATGTATGCGTTAGCGTCAGAGAAAGTGGCATTCATGGAATTGCTACCACTTTTTTCCAGCACCGCCAAACTGGTAATGAGGACCGTTGTACATTGCATGTACAAAGATCTCAAGTCTCACGCATTTAATGTGTGTCTCACGCAATAGGAAGTCAGGTTCAGCTGTCACTCATGCGGCCTGCCGACTGCTGAACCTCCAGTGTGTGTTCTTGCTCAGAGCTTGGCTCTGAATACAATGGCTTTGGACAACTGAAACGGCTGAAGCATGGTTGCCAACATACCCATTTCAATCTGCAGCTGCCGATCCAGTCCTGATTTTTCCTTTTCATTCTGGGACTTGTAGGCTGAGTTTTATAATTAGAAAAACTACCAAGTCCCAGAATGCAAAAAAAACTGGACTGGATGAGCACCTACAGAATGGAATGGATCATGTTAGCAACTATGCTGAAGTAAGGCGTGCGACCACAGAGGTGCCCTTTAGCACCTGGTTACGGTTACGGAGAAGCCATTCTTTACACATGCATCAAATTCACCCACTTTAACAAATGCTTCATTCTGAAGAGTGGTAAAAGTGCTGGCCCTTCCTCTACTGGCACTTTCTCCCCTTACCATCCACTGGTAATGAGGACCAAAGTGCATTAGCTCGTTGAACTGCCCTAGAAGCTTGCGGCTAGATGACCATCTGGGTCCCCTGGGTGAGGCATTGGTTTACACAATATAAACCTTTACAAACAGAAACACAAAATGATTTTATATTTAAAAAAGGATATCCAATTTGGATTAATAAGTAAAAACAGAGCAATTAAAACCTATTTTACATTCAGTATATACAACACCACATCTGATAATTAAGCCTTAATCATATTATCAGGAGTTTTGAATTTACCACATAGATGATATTTCTGAGGAAACGTGCATACACTAGCAGTGAGATGTATTATTCTGGCTTAGAATTTTAGCAGTTGACATAACAATCCTGATACCTTCATTGGTTCACTTCCCTTAAGCATTTCATTTGTTAATACTGAGTAGCTGCTGGCAGATTACAAACTTCATGCAAAAACTTCACTACAGCCAGTTTCAATGCATTCCGTTTGCCATATAGCATACTCCACCGTAGGTCTTCAATATCAACATTTGATTGATTATGCACAAATTTACCAAAAACAGCTCGGCGTTGGGGGATTAGTGCCTGACACTTCAATAGTAGATGCTTCAGTGATTCAGATGTTTCAGTACTTTGGCAGAAAAAAACAGGGGATTCTCTTTTTTTTTTACCTGAACAAATTTCTAAGATTTCCCCTGTCAGCAAGACATTGAATCGAAATCTCAGATATGCAGCCATCCTTCTGGGATCAGGGAATTTAACTAGGTATGACTCAGGAGTACCAATTTTCTTTCCTTCATATACAATCTGGTTATAAATCCTGGAAGCATCAACCCTTTCCATGGATTTCAGCCAGTCCAGAGATTGGAGTTTGTCCTTAACTCTCATAGAATTAAATATCAGAGTTTCAGATGTAAGATAGACGGAATCTAGACAGTTCAAACAATCTATTTGTACGTTCAACAGCCACTTTGATGCCGAGGAGCCCGTTCTTAGTCTGCAACCCATAAGTGCATACAGGGTATTATCTTTTGGGACAATAAGGTTCCGATATAGGGCTAATCTTCTCCAATTCATTTTACTGTCTAAGGAGAGAAGGCCCAACTCGAAATGAATAGCAGACATTGAAACAGCCTTCGGTAAGTAGTAAAACATTTTTCGCCATATTTTTGACTCCAGTTTGGTGGCCAATCGATCGGTTGGAAAAGGTAAAATTTCAAAGCCATATAGGAGTTTAGGCAGAACTTTAAGATTGTAGAATCTGATTAACGGAGTCACTGAATATTTGCAATATTTTTCAGCAACCTTTTTCATTTGGAAGATCAGTTTATCCACTTTGTCTAGGTAATAATTCCAATATATATGGATCCTAGAGCCACTAAAAATCGGAAATTCTAGATAGCAAAGGGATCTAACCTTGAGTAAGTAACAACGGTTTATCTTCCATTTGAAAGTGGAAGTTTTTTTCCTATTTGTAAGGGTGATTACAACAGATTTCTTCCCGTTGATAATAAGGCCATTATTTTCCACATAATTCGACAGGGCCGCCAATTTCCGCTGAAGACCTACTGGAGTGGCATCGATCAAAAGGATGTCATCAGCAAAGGCTGTCCAAGATATTTTTTGCCCCTCTATCCTCTGTGAGACTAGAGATGCTGCTATTAAAGGCCCATCAACATCCACTATATATAGATTGAAAAGTGTGGGTGTGAACAGACACCCCTGTCTCAGTCCATTGCCTGTTTGTATTAACCGTGAAAGATCACCTGACAGATTTAAACAAATTTGGATGGCAGAGTCTTCATGTAAAGAGAGAGAAAGATCAATCGAGGCTAAGTATATAGGACTGGCTGCTTTCTTGCATGCCTTCTCCAAGAGGAGGGTAAAGATTAATCCCCCTATTTCTGTGCCCATACCCTTTTGGAAGCCAAACTGTTGTGTACGGAGGATCCGGTTTGTTTCTGCCTATTCCTCAATTTTCCGTAGGACTATTCCCGCGAATATTTTGGAATCTGCGTCCATGATGGAGATTGGACGATAATTATGTGGGCTCCTTCTGTCCTCTTTTTTGTATATAGGAATAATATAGGAGATCCTCCAGGAGCACAGGATAAGCGGGTTAGTGCAATATCTGAAAATAGTATATAAAGTGCCTTGGCCCAAAGTTCCGGGTTTCTCTTCAATGTACTGTTGGTGAGCCCATTAGGGCCTGCTGCCCGGGAGGTATTGGCTGCCTTAATCTGTTTTTCAATGTCCTCAACATCAAAATTACATGACCAGCTTCCCCTTTTTGATTACCTCTAAAGTATTTGTCAGAGTAAACTTCCCCTCATATTGAGTGGAGAAGTGAGTGGCCCAAACGTCCTCTTGTACACATGCAGTTTGTAACATTACTTGTGTATTATCCAAAGAGTTTATTAACGTCCAAAACTGACGGGCAGATGAGTCTCTTAATGCCGTTAACATTGCAGTATTATCTTTCTCCAACATATACATTTTATGGGTTTTCAACCAGTTCTTTTTTGCTTGTTTAATTAAATGGATTTCCTTCACATTTGTTTCCTGGTCTAGATTATGTTTCAAAATTGCTCTAATATGATTTGTCTAATTTTTTTCCGACCTTACCATAGGATCATAAATACGCACATGGTGGTGTCTCATGTTTCCAATTTTGTTGGGTTTTACAGATCTAACAATAAGGCATTTAACATAGTCACAAAAGAAGGGAACCAAGAGTAGTGTTAATCTGGTGGAAAATGGCATGCAGTGACGCTCATAGAGAAAAGTAGCATTTCATTTATCTATGTTACCATCATGCCATCCAATTTGATTACCCCCACACGACGTCGTCAAAGAAATTGAAAGGGAATCCTGAGTTGGTTTAATATAGTTCCATTTCTATTTGGCCTCTAGAGTTCTGTGGTCACTCATATAAGATTCTCCCACACAAAAATCAACACAAGAAACTGCGAGTCTGTCTGAGAAAAATATGTGATCAATAGTTGTTTTATATATCCCATTTGACCATGTATACTCATTTGCAGAGGTATCGGAGAAAACATTCATATGGGTAAATCCATCTTTTTATTCATCCCCACACCGTATCTAATTTCCGAATTAAAGTCTCCCACTACAACAATGTCGAGACCTCTGTATTTGAGCAACATGTTCGAAAGGCGGGCATTAATGGACGGAATCCATTCCTGCCGTGGCCACACCACTCATGACAGCACTACTGTGAGAATATCGAGAGATCCTGCCATGGCCACACCACTCCTAACAGCACTACTGTGAGAATATCGAGAGACCCCTGCCGTGGCCACACCACTCCTGACAGCACTACTGTGAGAATATCGAGAGACCCCTGCCGTGGCCACACCATCCTGACAGCACTACTGTTAGAATATCGAGAGACCTCTGCAGTGGCCAGACCACTCCTGACAGCACTACTGTGAGAATATCGAGAGATCCTGTTGTGGCGGTTACCAGTCAATTGGTCGAAAACATTTGGTCGACAGGACAATTGGTCGACACCATTTGGTCGAATGCCAAATGGTCGAATTTTTTTTTTTTTTTACCCCCTTTTTTTTTTTTTTGGGGGGGGGGGTCCCCCCCAACCCCCTTTTTTTTCTTTTTTTTTCTTTCCCCACACGAAAACCCACAAAAAATATATATAAATTAAAAAAAAAAAATTTGACCAAATGGTGTCGACCAAATTGCAGTCGACCAAATTGCAGTCGACCAATTGACAGGACACCTGTTGTGGCCACACCACTCCTGACAGCATTACTGTGAGAATATCAAGAGATTCCTGTCATGGCACACCACTCCTGACAGCACTACTGTGAGAATATCGAGAGATCCTGCCATGGCCACACCACTCCTGACAGCACTACTGTGAGAATATCGAGAGACCCCTGGTGTGGCCACACCACTCCTGACAGCACTACTGTGAGAATATCGAGAGATCCCTGGTGTGGCCACACCACTCCTGACAGCACTACTGTGAGAATATCGAGAGATCCTGCCATGGCCACACCACTTCTGACAGCACTACTGTGAGAATATCGAGAGACCCCTGGTGTGGCCACACCACTCCTGACAGCACTACTGTGAGAATATCGAGAGATCCCTGGTGTGGCCACACCACTCCTGACAGCATTACTGTGAGAATATCAAGAGATTCCTGTCATGGCACACCACTCCTGACAGCACTACTGTGAGAATATCGAGAGATCCTGCCATGGCCACACCACTCCTGACAGCACTACTGTGAGAATATCGAGAGACCCCTGGTGTGGCCACACCACTCCTGACAGCACTACTGTGAGAATATCGAGAGATCCCTGGTGTGGCCACACCACTCCTGACAGCACTACTGTGAGAATATCGAGAGATCCTGCCATGGCCACACCACTCCTGACAGCACTACTGTGAGAATATCGAGAGACCCCTGGTGTGGCCACACCACTCCTGACAGCACTACTGTGAGAATATCGAGAGATCCCTGGTGTGGCCACACCACTCCTGACAGCACTACTGTGAGAATATCGAGAGATCCTGCCATGGCCACACCACTCCTGACAGCACTACTGTGAGAATAGCATTTATTTTAGTGTGCCAAGTTTTAGGCAGACACATTGCTGCTTGGCTGCAAGCTTCTGATTCCAAGAAGAGTCAGTTGCTATGACTACATTCATCTACTCCTTTGCTATTATCATCTACTGCTTATTGTTGACTATATATTTGTAATATCCACATAATGGACCTCATTACAACCGTGGCAGTAGCCGTGTTTGTAAAACAGGCACGGCTGCCGCAGGAGTTGCATTTTTTCCGTCGACAATAAATGGGCAATTACCGGGTCATTATGGCCTTGCCAGACCCAGTATTTGCCCATTCATGGGCGACGGAAAAAATTCTTTCCCATTCCCATTTGAGCCGCATAGGGCTCGATGGGAATGGGGAAGCCGGATGCACAGGCACCGTTATCAACGGTGCCGGTGCATCCGACATGCTGTGCTCGCGGGTGCCTTTCATTCCGCCAGGTCAGACCTGGTGCAATGAAAGGCACCCGCTAGCACAACTTGGAGTTTGCCGGTCCGGATACAACAGTGCTAGTAAGCTTACTCGTACCCTTGTACGGTACCTTTGTATCCGGACCGGCAAACTCGTAATGAAGCAAAATGTCTCTGAACAAGAAAACACATAAACATGAATGCTAAATGTGTGAGTTAGAATATTAAAGATGTGCTTCTCTTTATGGGTATCGAGTGCAGTCTACTGTAAGTGTATAGCATGGTAGCAATGGCTGAGCAGCCAGATTTATCTCAAGAGCAAGTATCAATAGTTACACAAAGGACAGCAATTACTATGATTCAAACAAACACTGACTCAAGGTAACTGAGTAAAAGAATATACGTTTATTTACACATCAGTTGCATAACATTACACTAAAGTAAAGCAGTTGAAAAATCACGTTACGAATACACACAATGGCACTCCAACAATTTAAAAGGGAGGGAAAGACAAAGTTAAGGAGAAATTGAACCACACCAACAGGTAAGTACTCAGGGCAATTGAGCAAGAGGAATTACAGTGATAGAATCAGGAAAAAAGGATTAGGGCCAAAGTCAATAGGACAAAAGTATTTTGCTCAAGATCACACAGTTCAGGGTAGTTCGCGGTAAAGTTTGTGCCACGAGTTCTGGACGGAGTTGGTCGGAAAAAAAGTTAGTGTTAAGAGAAGAGAAGGACAAGCCTTCGGATTGGAGAAAGATTTCACACACTTTAACCGCGGCTGAAAGAAACGAACAACCGAATTTGCACAGTACCTTAAAACGGAGCGGAAGCTGTAGCTGAGGCGGACGTTCCTGGTAGTTCCTGCAGGCTCACGGTTCCTGAAGCGACTGTTGGTCTGACACGAAGGGGAAAGAATTGAGGGTCCTACACTACCGAATTCGACCAGAGGAGGGAGTCCTGGGTTGCAGTTTGGGTGAACTGGTTGGTCCCACCAGTTCAAGGGAAGAAGGTTCCTGGAGGATCCTCTCTTGTCATTGGAGTTGAAGATTCGGACCTGCAGCAGGGCTACACCGGGCGGTTCAGTCATGGTAGGGGTCCTCTTCTGTCAGCTCCTTGTTGGTTCTTTCATTACAGTGGCGACTCTGCCTTTCCAGACCCAGAGACCTGCTTTTTATGCAGTTTTCCCCCATTCACACTGCCTGGCTGTCAATCACACAGCAGGGTGGCTGTTCTGGCAAGGCAGTCACCCAGCCAATCAAACAGGAGTGCGACTTGGGTTACCAAGGGAACCCATGGCAGGGGTCCTAAGACCACTTCCTCACATCCTGTCTACCCGAACTTTCAGGCGCCTTAAGGAGGGCTTCTGTGCAGAAGCCCGCGAAAAGACGGCGAACAAAGGGACCAACCCTGGTTTGGCACACAGAGTAAAACACAAGAAAACCTTTTACAAAAAGAAATGGTGAATAAACCCAGCCAGAGCTGTATACAAACGTATATGGTCAAGTGGATTTAAGTTTGAGGCTACAAAGATAGCCTAAAACAATACCAGGGTTATTTAAGATAACCACGGTAGGAAAATTTACCACTGCCACCAGCCAAGTCATGATGAAAAGGGAGCGAAACAGTGCTCCAAGAGTAAAAGACAAAAAGGGATAAGAATTAACCCTTTCCAATACTCCATGTAAGATGGCATGTACTGGCTCTGTTGTTTAAAGAGACTGCCTAAAGTTAATGGCAACTTTACATGTTTCTGGGAGACAGTAGTCAGTCCCAGAAAAATGGAGTCAGGGGGAAGTCTGAAAGACAACCCTGTGTCACTGCACTGAAGGTGCTGTGTAACACACATTAAAAAGATGTTGCCTTTGGAGTAGGTGAGGCTCCATAGCCCAAGATCACACACATTGTAAAAACACACACAGCAAAACCCATGTAAGAGGGGGAAAAAAGGCTCACACTCTTACCAGGTGGAAAAAAAATCCTAGAAATCCAGCAAAGCTGCTGAGGGACTCAGTAGGTAAGGGAAATTAGCCATTTTGGAGAATTCTCCCTAACACTCGCCCCCCCCTGTGCCCCCAGACTAAAGCACAGGAGGATTTAATCCACTCTTGGATGATTCTCTACCTCTAGTCGGTTAAAAACATCCTAGAGAGACCATCAGCATATTGGTGGTGACATCCTGCTCTGTGCTCAATGGTGAAATCAAACCCTTGCAGGCAGATTGACCATCTTAGAAGTTTTGGGTTTTCCCCTTTCATTTGCATTAACCATCTCAATGGACTTGTAGATGGCTCTATAACCCCGAGATCAAGCATCTTGTTGACCTCTCCTTTGATGTGGGATCTCACACGTTCTGACATTCTGTAACCTCTGCCTTTCACAGTTAAACAGTCACCCGTGAGAATATCATGCTGGCTCAAGGGGTCAAGCCTGGTGATAGTGAAAGCAGGGAGGCAGAACTTTGCACTCCTCCTGTTGTTCAGAAGTCAGTTGAGAAAAAAAATTAACTCCTATTTTCGCATCCAAAGGTTGGCCTCTGAGGAGGTCAGGTAGAGGTTCACTCTCCTCTTCCTCTTGAGCTGAAGCTAGAAGCAAAGCTCCCACTTCTGGTCTCGAGACATATGCCTTTAAACTGTTGGTGTGAAAGACTCTGGGAGCCTCCTTAGGTCTGCCTAAGTCCACCAAATAGTACATCTCTCATAGTTTGCCCACAACCTTGAAAGGTCCTATCCATTTGTCCTGCAAGGCCCTCTGCCTTGTTGGCACCATAACTAATACAAGCTGGTCTTGAGTAAACTTAACCATGCTAGCCTTTTGGTCATGCCAATGTTTGACCATAGCCTGACCTGCTTTCACGTTATAACTTGCTTCTGCCATCATGTTTGACATTCTCCTCCGGAGACCTATCACATAGTCACTCTGACTGGCTTGGGGGAAGGAGCACTCTCCAACCCCTCCTTAATCAGGGCCAATGGATCTCTGACTGGATGGCCATATAGAGGCTCAAAGGGACTGTAACCAACTCCCTCCTGAGGGACTTCTCTATATGCAAGGATAAGGCATGGCAGTAGAAGGTCCCACTTTCTTTAAAGGGGTTCTTCTAAAGCACCTATCATGCTCTTCATAGTACGATTAAACTGCTCTACCAGTCCATTTGTCTGTGGATGGTAGGCTGTAGAGAACTTGTAAGTGACACCACAGTTTTTCCGCATGGCTTGCATGTAGTGGGACATAAAATTGGATCCCCTGTCGGATATCACTTCCTTAGGAAACCCTACTCTGTTAAAAATACCAAGTAGAGCCTTAGCCACAGCCGGAGC
The DNA here is from genome assembly GCF_040938575.1 of Ambystoma mexicanum. Classification (NCBI taxonomy): domain Eukaryota; kingdom Metazoa; phylum Chordata; class Amphibia; order Caudata; family Ambystomatidae; genus Ambystoma; species Ambystoma mexicanum. The sequence goes on from NC_090933.1 coordinate 1,378,449,133, forward strand.
CATAACAGTTCTCATAGGTATGGCTTCTGAGTATCTTGTAGCATGGTCTACTACAACCAGAATAAACCTGTTCCCTGAAGATGTGGGAGGGTCAAGGGGACCGACAATGTCAATGCCCACCCTCTCAAAAGGACCTCCTACCATTGGGAGAGCCACCACATTCTTGGCTCCACTCTTGCCAGAGGTTTGGCAAGTGTGACAGCTCCTACAGAATTTTTCAACTTCTGAACCCATCTTAGGCCAGTAAAAGTATAAGGAGAGCCTTTCCTTGGTCTTCTTGAAACTCAAGTGACCAGCCAAAGGTATCTTCTGGGCTAACTGTAGGAACTGGAGTCTGTTAGCAAGGGGCACTGCAATTCTTTTGCAGTCCCCAGGGATATATTCAGTCGGTTCACTGTAGAAGAGGCCACCTTCCCAGCTTAACCTGTGCTTTCCAACTTCTTGCCCATCAAGTTGGTTAGCAGTCTGTTGTCGAAGACCTTCAAGAGTAGGACACTCTCTCTGTCCTCTGCTGAAGTCTGCCCTGTTGGGTCCACCTTCTGCCAGTAAAGACTGCAGCTCTGGCTGGTCAACAGGGTCAAGATCTCCAACTAAAACAGTGTCTTCTTCCATATCTGATTCTTCAGAAACTGGCTCAACCACACAAGGTTGCTCCTCACACTTTGCCTCAGCAGGTGGAGGGATAATAGGTGTGATCTTGGACAATCTTGGGGATGTCCTTGTTGGTAGCACAGGGGTGCTGTCTGACTTTTTCCTGGAGGTCTTGGGTTTCCCCTTTTCCTCTGTTTCCCTAGAAATAGCAGTGAGCAACTCCTGTGGAGTGGGAGTGATAGTTTCCTCTATCAACTCCGCTGGAGAGCCCCTCAAGGTCCTCTCCCTTGCAGGCCTAGTGAGCTCCTGTTTCCTCTTAGTGGGAGGCCTGGGGGTGCTTGACACAACTCCAAGAGTTTTCAGGTCATTACCCAACAGGACTCTCCCAGGCACTTCACTCTGCACACTAACAGGTATATTTTGACAGTCATATAATTACACTGGATGAGAGCTGGTAACTGGGGAAGCATTTGCACAGGGCCTCCAGCTAACTTGGTGAGGCGTTTGGGTGCCTTAGCAACATCATCCACCTTGAAAAATAATTCATCCACCACAGTTAGGCTGGCTTCAGTGTCTCTGATGGCAGGGGTCTCCTGACCATTCACAAGAACACTATCTTTATAATACTCTTTAGTATTATCTGGGATGGAATTATAGACATCTAAATTCTGTTGTTCCCACAAGCCCAAGGACACTAAAGAAACACTAGCTGAGACTCTCATGGGTTCATGAGCCAGTAGGGGAAAGTTTCCACTTGCCATAGGTACTTCTTACTCTGGGGAGAAGGCTAAGGAGACAGTGTGGACCCCTGAAGGTTTACCGTTGCATCTGGGATCCCCTTTCACATGGTCAGTTGACCCACACACATAACATTTCCCAAATGTTTTGATGAATTGGGGTTTGTTCTGACCTCCATCTGGTTTGGGTCCAGATGGTGCACTAGCCTGATTTGGTTTTCACTGTGGCGTACCCCTATGTTGCTGTTTGTGGCCCTCTTTTGGATTGGAGGTATTAGGATTCTCCTTGTTATCTTTCTTTGGCTGCTTTCCCTCATCCTTCTTCTGAGTAGCCCCAGAATCTTTGTGAGTAGCCCTGTTGGCAACCCACAAGTCAGCAGCCTTAGCTAACTTCTTTGGATCTATCTCCTTAGAATCAGCCAAGTGCTGTCTGAGCTCAGGAGAGCAGGCATCAAAATAGACTCCAACATAACAAGATTCCTAATTCCTTCATAAGTGTATACTCTGTAACCCTTAACCCAACCATCCAACCCATGTAGCCCAAGGGGTACCATCATGCCTTTTGAGGGTCATAACCCTCTTAAGGTACTGGGAAGGGGTCTTCCCAAATCTAGCAATTAAAGCTAACTTCACACACTCATAATCCATCCTATCCACCTCCCCCAACTCCATCACAAAATCAGATGCAACAGTAGGTAGCCTAGAGAAGAGCCAGGGAAGCAATTGATTCCCTGTCAGGCCTTGAATACCATGGTTATATTCAAACATTGCCAACCAATCCAAGATATCAAGCTTAACCTCATACATACCCACAATTTCTTTAGGCATACAGGGTCTCTTAGGACTGGAAGACCTAGAAGATTCTGGGAGAGATGCATGTTCAAGAGATAATCTTTTCATTTCTAGCTCATGATTCAACTCCATTTCTCTGAGCTTAAGTTCTTGGTGTTTTTGTTCAGTTTTAGCATTTAAATGTTTGAATTCCAGTTCAAGCCTCATTTTCTCTAGAGCAATGAATTCAGGACTGAGTGTAGGGCCTGTGGGGGTCCCAGTGGACAAGGGTTGAGGTTGCTGAGCAGGCAAGGGTGCAGTGAGGCCTACATTAGGAGACACATCTGCCTCTTCCAACTCATCATAAACAGATACATTATCATCCTCAATACTTTCCACATTTGCTGGAGAGTCAAGTATTTCAGACCCACTCCCCAGGCCTCATCACGAGTTGGGCTGTATTTCCGACTGTAATACCGCCGACTGTAATAGCCCTAGCACCGACCGGTCCGGTGGTATTACCACCGGATCACAGGTTGGGCCTTAACAGTAAATCCCCATTCCTGATTGGGTCCATTGGATCCAATGGGGAATTTTCGGTGCTAATACTGTGGGCTAATAGAACCGGCTGTAATACAGCCAAAAACAGGGATTTTCACCTCCAGAAAAAAGCTGGAGGTAAAACAGCCGATTTAGCGCCCAACTCGTGATAGGGCCAGCCCTTAAATGCAGCGGTTATACCATTACCACCGCATTTAAGGGATAAAGCCCAACTCGTGATGAGACCCTTTGGTTCTTCAACAACTTTTCAATCAATTCAGACTTTTTGTCTTTACCAGAGAGATTCCTATCTCTACACAGAGTTTTCAGATACTCCACAGTATAACTATGGAGGGGCTCCTGACTGTAGCTTTCCATATCAGACATGATTAATATTGCTTTTTAGTGATGTTAGCCTTGTGGTTAGTTGATCCAAGGTAAGAGCAGCACTCCAAGTGTAATTACTATACTTGATCCTCACTGCTCTACACCAGTGTTAAGCAGAATTATATGCAGTGCCCTTTGGGAACAACACACACAATTAAGACTACAAGTGACAGTACAAATTCACCTTTGGTACAAGCCTGTACTACACAGTAAAAGTGGTAGCGATGGCTGAGCAGCCAGACTTATCTCAAGAGCAAGTGAGCAGTATCAATAGTTACACACACTATTACTATGATTCAAACAAACACTGACTCTAGGTTTCCGAGTAAAAGAATATACATTTATTTACACATCAGTTGTATAACATTTCACTAAAGTAAAGCAGTGTAAAAATCACACTCTTAATTCACGACAATACTCCCAATAAGTTCCAGACAAGTTAAGCTCACAAAATGAAGTGGGAGCAAAATGGCATTCCAGCAATTTAAAAGGGAGGGAAAGACAAAGGTTAGGAGAAATTTAACCACACCAATAAGTAAGTACTCAGGGCAATTGAGCAAGAGGAACTACAGTGATAGAATCAGGAAAAAAAGGTTTAGGGCCAAAGTCAATAGGACAAAAGTCTTTTGCTCACGATCACACGGTTCAGGGTAGTTCGCAGTAAAGTTCGTGCCACGGGTTCCGGATCAAGTTGGTCGGAAGAAAAGTTAATGTTAAGAGATGAGAAGGACAAGCCTTCGGAGTGGAGAAAGATTTCACACACTTTCACCACGGCTGAACGAAACAAACAACCTGATTTGCACAGTACCTTAAAACGGAGAAGGAGCTGTAGCTGAGGCGGACGTTCCTGGTAGTTCCTGCAGGCTCACGGTTCCTGAAGCAACTGTCGGACTGACAAGAAGTAGGACAACTGGAGGGTCCTGCACTACCCAAGGAAGAAACCATCAGCGGAGCAAAACAACAAATAAAAGGTGCGCTCCTTAAAACCCAAGCAAGGTCCGACCTTCCTGGCTATCCGGCCCACTGTAGCTCTGTAAAGCGAATTTGACCAGAGGAGGGGTCCTGGCTTGAAGTTTGGGCGAACTGGTTGGTCCCACCAGCTCAAGGGAAGAAGATTCCTGGAGGATCCCCTCTGTCGTTGGAGCTTGAAGATTCGGACCTGCAGCAGGGCTTAACCGGGCGGTTCAGTCGTGGTAGGGGTCCTCTTCTGTCAGCTCCTCGTCGGTTCTTTCGTTCCAGTGGCGACTCTGCTCTTCCAGTCCCAGAGACCTGCTTTTTATGCAGTTTTCCCCCATTCATACAGCCTGGCTGTCAATCACACAGCAGAGTGGCTGTCCTGGCAGTGACATTCACCCAGCCAACCAAAAAGGAGAGTGACTTGGGTTACCGAGGGAACCCATGGCAGGGGTCCTAAGACCCCTCCCTCACATCCTGCCTACCCAGACTTTCAGGCACCTTAAGGAGGGCTTCTGTGCAGAAGCCTGCGAAAAGAGGGCAAATAAACGGACCAAACCTGGTTTCAAAACACGAAAAAGACTTTTACAAAAAGAAATGGTGAATAAACCCAGCCGCAGCCGTATACAAACGTATATGGTCAAGCGGATTTAAGTTTGAGGCTACCAAGATTGCCTAAAACAATACCAGGGTTATTTAAGATAACCGCGGTAGGAAAAATAGGGGAGTTACCACTCCCACCAGCCACGTCTTGATGAAAAGGGAGTGAAACAGTGCTCCAAGAGAAACAGTCAAAAAGGGATAAGAATTAACCCTTTCCAGTACTCCATGTAAGATAGTTTGCACTGGGTCTGTGGATTTAAAAGACTAATAAAGTCAATGGCAACTTTACATGTTTCTGGGAGACAGTAGTCAGTCCCAGAAAAATGGAGTCAGGGGGAAGTCTGAAAGACAACCCTGTGTCACTGTACTGAAGGTGCTGTGTAACACACATTAAAAAGATGTTGCCTTTGGAGTAGGTGAGGCTCCATAGCCCAAGATCACACAAATTGTAAAAACACACACAGCAAAGCACATGTAAGAGTGGGAAAAAGGCTCACACTCTTACCAGGTGGAAAAACAAATCCTAGAAATCTAGCAAAGCTGCTGAGGGGCTCAGTAGGTAAGGGAAATTAGCTATTTTGGAGCATTCTCCCTAACAGTAGGCAACATGCATGAGGATCCCTGACCCTACTCCCAGGTCACCTGCCACTGCCCCGACTCAATGCATCCTTTCCATGGCTGCACCATGGACCCCAGATGCCGTTCCTTAATCACGGGCTATCAGTGCTCAGTCCAGTGGTAGGGGAGAGGCACAGAGCTGTGGCTGTACGGAAAGTGGAGGCCCTGGTGCTCTTGCAGGCGTATGTGCCTAGGGAATTTATGAACAGGTGGGGGGTGGAGGGGGGAGTTCATGTAGCGGGAGTGAACGAGTACATTCCATATGGACAAGAGGGAAGTAATTCAGGGCGGTGTGGTGCTAGGCGGGGCGGATGAGCACCTCGGCAGGAGCTTCTTGAACAGACTATCATGTGATATTTGTGTTACCATGGATGTAGACAAGGGACTAAAGAAAGGGATTTTCTATAGACACTGTGGGTGAGAGGACCCCCCTGCCACTGCTAGCCCTAGTAGATTTGATTTCCAGAATGTTCCAGCTAGTTTCTAATGCAATCATAGGGTGAGGACTTATAAAGGTGAGACTTTGGATGGCCGGTCAGATTGCTGCAATTTGTTCCCAAATAATGACTACCATTAAATTGATGTGCAAGCCTGGTTTCTCTGTGATAAAAACAGACGTCGGTTACCATACACTCCTACAAAGATGTGCACTTCTCAAGTGAGAGCCAAACCAACCACAGCCTTTTGACATCCTGGTCCATGAAAAGGCAGCGCTATCTTTGGTACGATGCTTGGGCAGTACCGAGACATCCAAAGAATGGCCAAGAGCCTGGCTGCTGGGATCAGAAGGAGATAAGAGACACAGAGAGATGGAGATAAGATGACCCCGGCATCTGAGTACACCATCCACTCTCTTTTTGCGCGCAGAGGCTGGGGTGAGCACCTTGTGCCCTGGGGCACTTGGTATTGGATTTATTTTAAAAGCATTTCTTGGCGCTGCAGCACCTCGCATCCCGCTCCCTCGTCCCCTTTTCCCGCTTCCTAGTTCCCTTGCCCCACCCCTCTTCCAGTCCACTATGCTTCCCTTGGGTAGCGGGCCCTTCTTAGATCTCCCTGCTAGGCAGCCCCTGCCATGGCTAAGGGCCCCTAGGCAAAGGGCACCGCCTTCAAAAGCAGCTGCTTGAGTAAGCGCGGTGGGTCAGGGGGTGCAGCAATCACTGCACCCCACTAAATTGACCCACCACTCTAATTACTCTATTGTTTATATTGCACAGCCCTTAAGCATCTCAGTGAACAGTATTGCTTGGCCATCTTTCTAGGAAAGTTTGCTTCTCCTTTTCATTGCTGTTGTGTTGAAACTAGGCTTCTTTCCCTCTTTTTAGGAAAATCAGATCTGGTGTTTTTTCTGTGCTCCCCCTTCGTTTCGTTCTACTGCACCTGTGTTCTCTGTGGTTAACTGCTTGTTGCCTCCTGTTTGTCTCATTCTGTGTGAACCCTCCCCTCTGTTGCCTCCTGTGGGGCTTGGCTTTGGGTTGTGCTTCTCTCCTCCCTCACTCTCCCTTCTTGCCTCCTCGCACCCACTATGGTGCTCTCAATCTCTCCCATCTTCTCAAACTGCTACTCTATCTCCTATCCCTCTCAATATGTCTGGGAGGAAAAAGTTCAAGAGGGATATCCTGGTCTCCAACCCTGTCCTCCCTCTCACTGATACCCACATCAGCGCTTCCTCCAGACAGACCCTAACCAACATCCTACAGACCCTAACCAACATCCTCTTTGTCATTCCCTCCCCAGACCCATGGACCCCTCATGTGGTCTCGGCTCTCTCTCCTATCTCTTTCCCGCTCATTTATAGTGGCACTCGGTGGGAGGTCCTCTTGGCCTCCTTCTACTCCTCCAAGACCATCATTAATGTCTATCTGAATGGCACCGTCTTGGTCCAGGGCCCTCAACCCAATCTTCTCCTTTTCGATAGGTGTCTCCTGAATTTGATCCACTTCCTTCCTTCTCCTTCTGCACCTACTAGCACATCTCTGGCGCCTCTTCCACCTCCTTCTTCTGCCGCCTCTCTGGTAGCTTCCTACTCCTCTCTGGCTACTATGCCACCTCCTGCTACCATCTCTGCCCTCTCTCGGGCCCATCTACCACTTCTGTTGGGTGTACCTCAAGCCTGCACTCCACCCCGGAAATCTTTCAAATGTTACTACGTAGCTACTCTGAACTCTCGCTCTGCTGTCAAACACTCCTCTGACCTGTGCCATCTTTTTGAAGAACTTGACCTGGATATCCTTGCTCTCACAGAGACATGGTTCACGGCCAGCTCTGACACAAGTTTTGACGCTGTCCTCCCTGATGGCTACAAGAACCGACCCAGGGGTGGAGTAGCTCTGATCTTTCCGGAGTGGGTCCCTGCCTCTGTCATTCCTCCAAATGCCTACTCCTCCTTTGAATGCCTGGTCTTCAGGCTCTCTATCTCTCCTGTCCTCTCTCTGCTATGACCACACACCTTCGATGTTCTCATCTCCTCAGACATCCCCTCTCTAACCCTCTCGCCCCTCCTCTCTCTTGCACTGACCACATTCTGCTTTTCTCTCACCTGAAGCTCTCTATCCCACAGGCAAATCCTACTCCAGCACTGCCACCAACCTTCCCGGTCATTCAGGCCCATGAAGCGTGTGTCAGTGGATGCCGTTGCCTCTACTTTCTCTGCTCCTCCTACTCCTGCAGCTGACCCACACTCTGACACAGCCCTCTCTAACCTTCATCTTTCTATCTCCAGCACTCTGGACATCCTTGCCCAAGTCATGAGAATCCATCTGAAGCCTACCTCCAAGTGCAACTCTTGGTGTGACTAAGACCTTGCTGCCTTGAAACGTAAGTGCAGGGTGGCTGAGAGGAAGTGGAGGGCTTTGGGCGTATCCTCTGACAAACTGGCCTGCTGCTTCCTCCAAATGCAATACAGACTCTCTGGGCCTCATTCTGAGATTGGAGGGAGCCACGGAGATAATAGCACCATGGCTGCCTCCAATAACAGTACTGAGTCCACCCTCATTCAATGGGGACTTACCGGTCTAGTCGGACCTTTGCGGGACCGGTAATTCCCCATTCACCAGAGCCATTCCCCATTCCCATTTGAGCCCCCATAGGGCTCAAATGGGAATGGGGAAGGTGCAACTAACTTACCATTATTTTCTCCCTGGACCCTTTGCGGGTCCCGCTAAGGCCGCCTGGTGAAACCAGGTGACCTTAGCGGGATCCGCAAAGGGACCTCGTAGTAGGGCGCAAAGGGATTACCGGCACCGGTGTCATTAACGGTGCCTGGTATCCCTTTGCGCCATACTCGGAATGAGGCCCCTGTCCCTTCCAAGAAGAAAGTCCTCATCCAAGCCTGTCTCTCTGCAGCCTCTAACAAGACGGCCAAACTCCTAAAAATCTGCAAGGAGCTGGCCAATCCTTCTGCAGTCTCCACCTCTACTGCTCCCTCCCAGGCCATCTGTACTGCTCTGGCTTTTCATTTCACCACTAAAACCCATGACATCCCGCCCGCGCTCTCCTCTTCCTCTCCTTCTCCCTCTCCCTCTACCTCTCTCGGCCCCCCTCTGGCCGACACTCCCGCTCCTCCTCCTTTCCTCTTGTTCTCTCTGACAACACCTGACGATGTTTCTAGACAAGTCTGATCTATGAAAGTGTCATCCAAACAGGTGCTACCCTTCTCCTCTAGAACCATCAAGGACCATTGACACCCTCACTCCAGCCTTGGCCGATTTCTGCAATCACTCCTTCGCCACTGGATCTTTCAACTCCCTCTTCAAGCACTCCCTTGTGCACCCCCTCCTTAAAAAGCCTTCTGCTGATCCTACCTGTCCAGCAAACTATTGTTGTAATGTCACGCACACACACAAATGCATTTGTGTGAGCTAATTCGATTGTGATTTGATTATAGGGAATGTATTAAGTGTTTTATCTATTAATGTGTTTTTTTTTCTAAAGGGACTGTAAGGATGATATGTGATTGTTCAAAATGTATGTGTTTTAAGTAAGTACTGTTACGGGTATTGGTATATAACGGATTTTATATTGTAAAGGTTTAATTGTATAAACCAAACACAAATTAAAAAAATAAATATATTAGGGGCTGTAACTGTAACCTCTTCAGTCCCCTGCCTCCTCGCACTTACCCAGAGCTGTGTTGCCCTGATTGCACTTCCCCCTCCCTGGCACTTCCCACTCTCCTTTTCCCCTGCACTTTTGCATTGTCGCACTTGCACTATCTGAATGGCACAAGGCCTAGTAAGATAATTTGTCTTGTCCTCCTTCTATCTTCCGTACCTTGTCTTGTCACGCCTAGAAACACTAGTGTACAGGTGTGTTATAAATGACATATCATATCAAATATCAAGCATGAGAAGAGAGCATCAAGTGAACTGAAACCATGAGAGAAGCAAAACACATGTCTGTTTTCTTCTAATCAGCGCTAAAATACCCTGGCAGGGTAAACATTGTCCTTTGCAAATACAATATGTTATGATATCGCCTGTGTGAACCCAAGCTTGGACGTGCCTAATGGGCAATATGGCATGCATGCCGTGGGCCCCTTTCATTTTTCTGCCAACTCTATTTTTGGTCCCATCTGAATTTGTGTGAACTAACACTTACCACATGGTGGTGCCTGATTGAAGCCAGAGCCACTGTTTAATGTGGCAGAGCAGTACCTCTATAATCCATAGTTGATATGTTAATGTCTGCTTATTCCCTATACAGCCACACCTTTAGTCCTAAATCTCATATCAGGGTTTGAGGCTGTCAATTGGAGTCTATCTGAGAATATTCACTGTTGGTTTATGGATGTATAAATGCTTAGCAGAAATATAAGTGCAAACTGATCTGTTGCTGTGTTTTATAACTGATTACCCCTTCTTTGATAAGTGGAGAATGCAGGTCAGTTTGCAGCAGGTAGGTACATGGCTCTGAGAATGAGGAGATTAACAGATAAAGGAGGCTGCGGTGATGCTATAGAATGCAAAGACTTTATCCTGCCAAGAGAAGGTAAAGGACGTCTAATAAAAGGCAGGAGATCATACTCCTCTAAAACTTCAGGAGCATCATCTCCGGTTCCGGAAGCACCTCAAGACCTTCCTCTTTGCTTCTGCCTTCGCTCTTCCTCTCCCCTGCTGATCTGTCTGCTTTGGATCTGTGCACCTGGTTACCCTCTGATTTTGGGCCCTGGTCCCTGCCCACCCAGCCACACACCCGCAGTGCCTCCTGGCAACCCTTGCACTTGGGACTGTATCTGTAACCCTACAGTCCCCTTACCTGCACTTATCAGACACCCCTTGTTAGCCCTTGCACTCGCCACCTTGCTGGCTGCACTACAGTTGTTCTTTATCAATTGCTTAGCACTTTCCACTTCTCCCTTCCCCCTGCATTTTCCCACTTCCATCTCCCATGCACTTGCGCATTCTCAATGTCACTGGGCCTAGTAAGATCGTTGTTTTGTCCTCCCTTGTTACCCGCCCTTGCCTCGTCGCGCCCTGAAACACTTGTGTATGAGAGCGATACAAATAAAATATCATATCATCGTGCATGCCAGGCGGGAGACTTACGATTTTTCAATGAAAAAGAATGCTGTTTTTTACTATCTCCTGGCGAAAATAATTCAAACCCCAATGCAAGACTGTGGGAACATTACATTTTCTCGATTTCTGTGTTGAAATCTCCCTCTCAGGTGCTCTAGAATGTTGGCAGTCTGGGAGCCATGCAAAGGCGAGGAAGGGAAGGGCCAGAAAATGCCTCTCCGCCCAGTAGCACTCTCACGGTCTATCACTCAGGGTGCACCCGAGTCCTCTCTCAAGAAAGACGCCAAATTATCCTGAAAAGACAGCTCACAGGTTAAGTGCTCCCCTCGGCCATTAGCCAAACCTGTAGATTGAATGTTCTAAAGCTGCATGGATCAAACAATTCAGCCCTCCATCCTCCTGAGTTCTGAGAAATCTCCCTCCAAGGTGCATCAGAATGTTGGCATGTATGTTTGTATTGCTATTTCTATTATTAATATTATTCTATGATATGTCATTTATAACGCGCCTGTACACAAGTGTTTCTAGGCGCAACAAGACAAGGAGGGGGAAACAAGGGAGAACAAAATACCAATCTTACTATGCCTTGTGTCATTCAGATTACACAAGTGTGGGGAGAGGCAAGGGGAGAAGTGCAGTTAACTCTCTAGTGCAGTCAGCGGGTGGCTAATAAGTGCACAGAGAAGGGACAGTCGGGTTGCAGCTACAGACCCTTAAGTGCAGGGTAGCCTGGAGGCAGTGCGAGAGCAACTGGACATGCAGGAGCCTGGGCCCGAGTTCAGAGGGTGACCAGGTGGCCAGTGCGTGGAGCAGTCAGGTGCATCAACAAGGGAGAGGAAGAGAGAAAGCAGAAGCGAAAATGAAGGTCTTGAGTTGCTTCCAGAACCAGAGGTGGTTCTGCGCAGGTTTGAGAGTGGCAGGGAGGCTGCTCCAGAGGGAGGTCCCAGTGGAGGAGAAAGATCTGCCCCAACTCTCTGCTTGGAGGTGGATGAACTGAGAGCTCGAGAAGGAAGATATTTTGGAAGAGAAAGTTGGAGGTAGAGTGGCCGCAGTCCCAGAAAGCCTTGTGGATGATGCAGAGGGTCTTGAAGTTGATCTTTGCAGCCATAGGGAGCCAGTGGAGAGATGTCAGAGCTGGAGAGATACAATCCCTGGGCTTGAGGCTAAGGACAAGTCGTGCAGTCCTGTTCTGGAGAGGCTGTTGCAATAGATCAGCGTAGAGGGGACCAGAGCTCTGGAGACAGTGAGCTTCTGGGGGAAAGTGAGAAAAGGAAGAGTACTTCTGAGGAGGTGCAGCTGATAGTTTAACTTCTTAGAGACGCCATAGATGTGAGGAGAGAAGGAAATGACACAAAGGATCTTAGCTTCACGGGAAGGAGCAGGAAGGGGGCCCCGAATGGGCGGCAGAGAGAGAGAGGAATTTAAGGAGCGGGTGTCCCAATGAGGGGATCTCCATCTTACTGGCATTGAGGCCGAGATCACTGGTGGCACCATTCCTGAATGGCGGCCAGAAAGTCTGGTATGAGAGAAGAACAGAGGTGGCTGAGGGGAGCCTGAAAGAGGAGCCAAAAGTAGCGATGCGGTGGGCAAGAGGTGCCAGGTAGTGGTTGACGAGCCATGGAGAGAGGTTGGACCCCTGGGTAACACCACAAGTAGGGAAAGAGGTAGAAGAGAGGAAATGCCTCAGCTGGACATGAGAGGGTCAGTCGCTGATAAAGGAGGTCAACTAGGCCAGGGCCTAATCAGTTATACCAAGGTTGTAGCAGAGATGATTGAGCAGGATGGCATGGTTGACTGCGTCAAAAGCAGAGGATAGAACGAGGAGAGGGAGGACAGAAGGGAGATTAGAGTCAAGACTGGAGAGCTAGTCTTCCTGGGTGTTCAGGATAGCAGGTTCAGCACTTCTGGCAGCTCTGAAGCCAGACAGGTGGTCATGGAGGCAACCAACAGATTCAGTATGTAGATTGAGCTTGGAGATGGCCACCTTTTCCAAGAGTTTGCCCAGGAAAGGAGTGATGGCGATCGGGTGATAGTAAACCGAAGAGGAAGGATTGGCTGAGGGCTTCTTTAGAAGGGGGTGCACAAGAGAGTGCTTAAGGGGGGAGTGGAAAGTTTCACTGGCAAAGGAGTGATTGCAGAAATCGGCCAAGGCTGGAGCAAGGATGTCGATGTGGTCCTTGATTGTTCTGAATCAGTAGGGGAGAACCTGATTTGATAAGACTTTCATAGATCAGACTTGTCTAGAAACATCCTCAGGGGTGAACAGGGGAAAGGAGGAGAAAGGAGGAGGAGAGACAGCCTCAGACGGGCCAGGAGTGGTAGAGGAGGAGGACGAGGAGGTAGAAGAAGAGAGGGTGGACAAGATGTCCTGGGTTCTAGTGGTGAAATGAGAGGCCAAGGCCGTGCAGAGGGCCTGAGAAAGACCAGGAGAGGTAGAGACTGCAACAGGATTTGCCAGTTCCTTGCAGATTTTTAAAATGTTGGCCAAGTTCTTAGTCGCCGCAGAGATGTGGGCTTGAATGTAGGCTCTCTTCTTAGTGAGGACAGAGCGCCTTATTACGAGGCAGGCGCTCCCATAATGAAGGGTGCCAGTGCGGGACCGGCTCCGTTCATTACGGGATGCCCTATTACGAGGTTCCCTTGTGGGACCGGGCAAGGACGCCTGGTTTTACCAGGCGTCCTTAGCGGGTCCCGCAAAGGGGACCAGGGAGCTGATAACGGGCCTGTTATTAGCTCCCTCCACATTCCAATTGAGCCCTATGGGGGCTCAAATGGGAATGGGGATTGGTTTTGTGAATGAGGAAATACCGGGTCCTCCAAGGTTGGATTGACCCGGTAATTCCTCATTCACAGAACCCGGAGCTGGGACCCGGTATGGAGGCAGCCATGGCATGGCTACCTCCACACTCGTAATGAGGCCCAGAGAATCTGTACTGCCTTTAGAGCAGGCAACAGGCCAGTTTGTCAAGGGATGTGCCTGATGCCCTCCACCTCCTCTCTGCTGCCCTATACTTGTGTTTAAGGGTGGCCAGGTCAGAATCGTACCAAGAGTTGCCCTTGGATTTGGGCTTCAAGCGGATCCTCATGACAGGTGCAAGGACATCCAAAGTGTTAGAGATAGAAAGATGAAGGTTAGAGAGGGTTGTGTCAGGGTGTGAGTCAGCCAAAGGTGAAGGAGGAGGAGAGAAAGTAGCGATGAATGCCTCAAATGACACACAATTCATGGGTTGGATGACCGAGAAGGTAGGTGGCAGTGCTGGAGCGGCTTGACCTGAGTGGTAGAGAGAGAGGTGGGAGGAAAGGAGAAAGTGGTAACTCCAAAAAAGAGGAGTGTTGAGAGGGTTAGAGAAGGGGAGGTCTGAGGAGATCAGAACATCCAGGGTGTGTCCTGCAGAGTGAATCAGGCCAGAAGGAAGAATAGAGAGATAGAGAATCGCAGAGATTGCAAAAGAGTCCTGAAGAAGGGCTGATAGCATCCAGGTGGATGTTCAAGTCTCCAAGGAGGAGAAGTTGAGAAGTAGAGGCAAGGAGCGAGGAGGAGAGGTCAGCCTACTCAGAGAGGAAGAGGGTGACCTGGCTAGGCAGCCTGTAGATAGTAGCCACAGTGAGAGAGAGGCCAGGAGAGGTAGAGAGCCTGCTGTCATGGCCCTTGCCCCTGGCCCTCACTGGCAAGTCAGCCTTCCAGTTAGGGCCAGGTCAAAGGCCTTAAAACCTCATCCAAGACTCTCTTGGAGTCAGTCCTGGTGTCTTTGGCGCCAAGCTCATAACCATCATGAAGACCAACATTAGAATGGGACTATTTACTTGGGACTATTTAACTTGGGGGGGGTTCAGCCAACATGGAGGCACACACATAGCTCAGTTACAAGGAACTGAGCTATGCAGCCTAGTCTTTTGGGTGGGGCAGGCCTGGGATTACTTTACCTGGACTACTTTGGGTGTGGCAGGCCTGGGACTATTTTACCTGGACTACGTTACCTGAGACTATTTAAACCGCACCCAAACAGCAGAACATGCTTTGCGTTATTCTGCTGTGGGCAGCGTAACGCTCACCGTGTCCAGTTCTTTGATGCCAGTTTACCTGAAACCAAGGACCTGCAGAGAGAGAAAGAACACTATGAAACTTACCTGGAACAGTATCCTCTCTTCAATCCATCGCCGACTTCAGTTCCACTCACCTGAAGGTACAAACTCCATCATCCGGCACCGCATGCATCCTGGAATACCATAACCTGGAATGAGGAGAAAGAAAGACAGCATTAGTAAGCGTTTACTCATGTTTCCTCCCGAATGAAGAAGGCCACACAATTCTTACCTGGGTAGTCATCTCCTGGTCAGTATCATTGCTGGAATATTACGGTGCTCGGCGAGGAAATTCGCAATCTGCAAGAAGAGAAAAGACACAGGTTAGCAATATAAAAGGCAAAACAGCGCAGCCATCGCGCATTACTCACCGGACAGCATCGCGCACACCTCGCTTTCGCGTACTGGCCCATGCTCATCAAACTGCATGACAACATCAAAATACCTTTCCATACCTAAAAGGAAAGAAGCAAGACATTATTATTTGAACTAAGAGGAACAAAAGAACTGCATATAAAGGGCCTCATTACGACCCAGGCGGAGGACCATGGTGCTATTAGCACCATGGTCCATGCCGGAGTCCCCCATGGCGGAATGAGGAATTACCACCCCATTCCGAGGTTGGCGGGGCGGTAATTCCCCATGCCGCCATGGCCCTTCCCCATTCCCATTTTAGCTCCATAGGGCTCAATGGGAATGGGGAAGGCGCTAAGAATGGTGCGCAAATTGCGGCACCGTACTTAGCACCAAGGTCCCTTTGCGGGTCCCTAAAACCAGCCTTTAAGGTCGGGTCCCGCAAAGGGACCTCGTAATTAGGCACTAATAGGTTAATGGCGCCGCAGCCTTTTACGGCGCCGTTAACCCATTAGGGCCTGGGTCGTAATGAGGCCCAAAGACTGTAAAACAGCAAACCTACGGAGTCGCAGCAGGCCTGGATTCCGACAGGGGGGCTTGCACCAGTGAAGAAACTTGGTCGCTGCTCGCCCCCCACATCTACTCGCCCCTGCCATGAGGAGCAGGACGGAGAATCCACCTTCTACAATATTAAGGTGAGGAGAGGGCCCAAGGGGGAGGAAGGAGTTGAGGCCAAGGGAGGTGAGAAAACATAAAGACAATCTGGTATTGAATCCAGCTCTCCTATATTGCAGACCCATCTTTAACCAGAGGCCTTACCAAGGGACCGGGAGAGGGTTTGAGAGTGCAAATCATCCAACCAGGGCTGGGTGGCGTCCCCGTGGATACCAGGTGAGCATAACACCTGCAGACCAGGCATTCAAAGGAGTAGTGGTGCATTGAAATGATCGAAGCCCCTTCCCGTCCTTCCATTTCTGCAGCTGCTTCACCTCCAGGCTCTGCTGCGGGAAGTGGTTCTTCCCCATGCCTGGTCCCTTCCCTAGTTCCATTTTCACAGTTGCTTTATCTTGGGCCCTCAGATGCCAGGAAGGAGAGGCCTGGGAGTGTCTGGATTTAATCCTGTTCAGGCTGGACCCACAGGCATCTGATGGACACAGGGGTTTGTACATGTATACATGTAATAAATAAATCTAATTAATTAATACATAAATTAATTAATCAAATAAATAAATAATCTCACAGGGAATAGTATTGGTGGAGTTGACCTGGAATGGGGAGAATTAAGGAAATGTGGTGATATGTTTAACACTCCCACCTCTTACCTTTATCTCTCTGCTGTGTTTGGGGTCTTTCATGTTTAACCCCTGGCTGGTGGGGCTGGGAGCATTTCATCTTTCTTTAGGTGGACATTTTATATATAATGGATTGTCAGTCTTACTCTTCCCTAGTGTCATATTCATGTTTGATGGTGGGGCTAGGGTGGGGATAGGACATGGGAATTGCAGGGGAGTGACCGGAGGCGGGGAAAGAAAGTTAATTAAAGAAAGACAGAGTTGAGACCAGTTGTTACCGTGTGGACCTTCATTCAGGCCTGTGGCTGACTTCCTTCCTCTCTGACCAACCCTCCCAGGTCCAACTTGGGTCCTTCCTCTCTGCTATATTTTTTGTCTACCTGTGGTGTCCCCATGGGTCTAACCTCTCTCCATGGCTGTTTAACCAATACCTGGCACTTCTTGCCTACTGCATTGCTGCTCTCTGCCCCAACTTCAGTGCTATGCAGATGACGCCTCAGCTCATCTTCAGGCTACCTTCGGCCACCTCTTCTCCTTCCCTCATCTCTGACTGTCTGTCTGCTATCCAGGAGTGGTGTGCCGCCAATGACCTCTGCATTAATGCCAGTAAGACTGAGATTCTCATCATCGGCACACCCACTCCCTCCTTTCCAGTAGCTCTCTGGCCGGCTTCTCTTGGCCCTCTTCCTGCTCCCACCTGCATGGCTATAAACCTTGCGGTCATCTTCAACTCCACTCTCTCCTTCTCTCCTGACATCTCTGACATCTCTAAGAAGTCACACTACCAGCTGCACCTCCTCAGAGGTATTCTTCCCTTCCTCTCCTTCCCCCAGAAGCTCACTGTCTCCAGAGCTCTGGTTCTCTCTAGGCTGGACTATTGCAACAGCCTCTTTGTAAATCTTCCTACTTCTACTCTACGCCCTCTGCAACTCATCCAGAACAGGACTGCGAAACTTGTCCTTGGCCTCAAGTGCAGGGACTGTATCTCTCCAGGACTGAAATCTCTGCACTAGCTCCCAGTGGCTGCGAGGATTAAGTTCAAAACCCTCTGCGTTGTCCACAAGGCCTTCTGGGGCCTGGGGCCTCAATACCTTCAATTCTCTTGCTAAATATCTTCCCTCTCATGCTCTTTGCTCATCTGCCTCCAACTCCCTCAGGGTCAGCCGCTTCTCCAAGCAACGAGTTGGGGGTAGATCTCTCTCCGCAGCAGGGGCCTCCCTCTGGAACAGCCTCCCTCCCTCCCTGAAACATGAGAACCATCTTCGGTTACGGAAGCACCTTAAACCTTTCCTCTTTGCTTCTGCTTTCTCTCCCCCTCTCCCCTGCTGAAGTCCTGCTGATACTGCAGGGTTACCTGGCCACCCTTCTGATCTCGGGCCCATGCTCTGCCAGTTGCACGGCTGCACTGCCTCCCTGGCAACCCCTGCACCTGAGGACCATTTTCTGTATCCCTAGAGTCCCCCCACCTGCACTTATGTCTGCACTCACCCTGCACTTGCCACCAGCTGGCCGTTCTTTTATTTATCTTGTTATTTATTATCCCATATACAGCACTTTTTCTCCCTCCTCCCCCGTCCCCCCGCACTTTCCTTTCCCTCCCTTCCCCTGCACTTGCGCGATCTGAATGACACCAGGCCTAGTAAGATTGTTGTCTGTTTTCCCTCTGTTCCCCCTCCCTTGCCTCGTCGCGCCTTGAAACACTTGTGTATAGGCGCGTTATAAATGTCATATCATATCATTGCTGTGCACGCGGCGCAACACACAACCTTATAGTGGCACTGCAAGGGAGAGTACTCACTCTCCAACACTGGCAATGAGGAGGTCGAACCCAGCGAGGTTCCAACATTGTGTACGCCGTGAAGGCGTTCCGCAGGAGGGCCCTCCACAGGCATCCAGCCTGGACCAGGCTGCAAGGGTGTGTGACCCCGGGTGGAGGTGGTGATCCAGCTCCAGGCGTTGCCGCATGATTAGTGGCACACATGTCAAGCCTGCAGCCCGGGTTGCATCGGTCCAACAGAGCCTGATTTCTGGCGCTTGCGGCCCCCTACTGGTCTCTCACCAGACTGCATGCAAATCTAGAGGAGCCTGCCAGCTCGACAGTTTCAGCTGCTGGAGGCCTGCCAGGGCCAGTAGAAGCACCCTGGC
Source organism: Ambystoma mexicanum (assembly GCF_040938575.1). Classification (NCBI taxonomy): domain Eukaryota; kingdom Metazoa; phylum Chordata; class Amphibia; order Caudata; family Ambystomatidae; genus Ambystoma; species Ambystoma mexicanum. Next base: position 1,378,467,724 of record NC_090933.1, read on the forward strand.
ATTCCAGAGGTGAGGTGGGGCAGCCAGGAACACATGCCATAGCAAAGGAAGAAGGCAGGCAAGATGTCTGAGGAGGACACACCCGCCACTCTGCCTGGTAGGCCTTCAGATGTCTTTCACCAGATCCAAGGGAATATTACACCTTGGCAGCTGCCCCAAGCTTTTGACCTCACAGACACTAGCAACCTAGGACCCCGGTGGGTCAGATGGATGAAGGACTTCAGAGTGTATGTGGGGGCAATGGACCCCATGGATGATGAACATAAAAGAACATATTGACCTTGGCAATGGGAGCAGCAGTACAGGACATACTACATGAGCTGGATGGCGAGGAGAAAGCAACGTCTCAAGAGATTAGAGAAGCTCTTGCCACAAATATCTTGCCCCACACACCAAAGTGAATTACGAAAGACATCTCTTTCACACCACCGTGCAGGGGAGGGGTGAGAACATGGACAACTATGTCATGAGACTCTGCATTCGCATGAACATTGAGCATTCCAGCACTACTCAAATGATGAAGCACTGTGCTCCCAAGTGATCGTGTCGTGCAAATCTGCTAAATTCAAAAAGAAACTCCTCCAAAAACAACAATCCCTGAATGAAATCTTAGCTATGGCCCGCACCGACTCAGCGGTGTCACAACAAGTGGTCAGTCTTGGACGAGTGAAGATATCTTCAGACCCCAGAGATAACGAGGTCATCAAGAAGCTGACACCAACATCACTGAACAAGGTCAGTCACTCTGCAAAGTCGTGCTACATGTGCGGCTACAAATTCCCTCATGACAGCACATGCCCAGCATTGAGTCAGAAGTGCGCAGCATGCGGGTGAGACGACCATTTCAATGCTGTCTGCAGGAACGCTGCCACACCAATCACCCAAGTCCCCTCCCGAGGAACAGCATGCACCATCCCAATTACCGACGAGAAGATAAAAAGCCAAGCCACGAATACAGAAGATACTGTCCCACAGATGAATATAGTGGCCGGCAACAGTCCCCAGACAGGAAGAGCATGCATTGGCCTCGACGGAGCGTACGATATGTGGAAATATGTTCACCATCGAGAAGTGAATCGTCATCTTCCCAGGACAGTCAGAGGAAGAAGGGATATGTGTGGGCACTTGGGAATGAGACGGCCAAGGAGCACAGCCCCATATTGACACTTCAAGTTTACAACACGCAAATTCCTAATTGACAATGGGGCAACAGTGAATGTTCTGAGCGAGAAAGCCTACCATCGACTCCCACAACCGCCTAAACTGAGGCCCTCAAAGGTGGACATTTGCAGTGTAAGGGAGCCTTCACAACAATCTGTGCGCACAAATCTCACACAGCCCACCTCCAATTACATGTATTCGCTACAGAAGACAATAGTGGATGTATCTTACCTTTTTAAAATGGCTGTAGGCATGGGACTTGTCCACATTCTTTACCGCATGATGGCCCACAAATACCTGACCCAAGAAGGGGATGTCACCAAAGCATTTCTGAACCTTTTCAAAGGTCTGGGAAAGTTGCAGAATTGTGAAGTAAGGCTCTATATTGACCCAGAAGACAAACATGTCGCCCAACACTAAAGTGGCACCAGGATAAACATACAAAAGCAGGTTGAGGAGGAAATAGGATGCCTACTGGATCGCCACATCATTGAGCCAGCAATGGGACCCACCCCATGTTTCTCCCTGATTGTACCGGTCCCTAAGAAATCGACAGAAGGATCCATCCGCCTGTCACACCACTTCCTAGACCACGGACACACCTCCCCACTCGCCCCTCCTTGTCTACCCATTCCCGCACTCCCCGACACTCGTGCATCATGCCCCCCACTCACGTCGCACACATCAGGGCACGGCATGGCATCTTTGGGGGAGCGGGTGTTTATCGCCCTTCACGGCGGTGGCAGATCAACTGGAAGCTCCGTCACTTCAGGAACTCACATCCTTTGCGGAGACCGGCGCTTCCCGGCGCTTCACGGATCACGTGACTTTGGTTACCTAGCAGCATTGCAACGCTTTCGGTTCACATCACACGTGACTATACGTGCGTCCCTTCCGAGGATAAAAGGAGTCGGTGAACCGAAGGCGTTGCTTCACAGTTGTTTAGTTTTGGATCACGTGACGTTCTCTCTCTTCGTTCAAGGACCTGCTCTGATTCTGACCTCGGCTTGCTCCACGGATTCCTCTTGCTTAACCCTTCAAGTACTTTTTGGATTTGCCTGTTACCGACTCACGCCTGCTCCACGGATTCCTCTTGCTTAACCCTTCAAGTACTTTTTGGATTTGCCTGTTACCGACTCACGCCTGCTCCACGGATTCCTCTTGCTTAACCCTTCAAGTACTTTTGGATTTACCTGTTACCTACCCACGCTTGCTCCACGGATTGCTCTTGCTTTAGCACTACATCGGCTAGAACCTCGGTCCTACAAATAGGTGGTTGCCTGTTCTACCCTACAGCACGTTTCCAGCCTAAGCTAGGAGACCCACGCCTTGACCCAAGTTCTCACAGGTATTCTGGTAATTTTGGGGTTTATGTACATAGAGGTATTCGGGCCCTGTTTCTTTGCTTAACCACTGTATCTTACTTTGCAGCGCTCAAGGGGTTCTTCCGGCTGTTCCCGCGTCCTGGTTTTCCGGACTTCCACCTGTGGCCTTAATATTCACACTGACCATATAACTAAATCGGTCAGGGTGTTTCTTGGGGACAGAGGGGTTGTCCATACTCTACACGACCAACGAACTTCGTAACAGACTGTGAAGCCTATTTTTTTTGGTCGTCCAGAGTATGAATCCCTCCCCCGGGGATCCAGTGACCGCCTTGTTACAAGCAGTAGCGGCTCTTAGGACTGACATGACAGCAATACACCACCGTCTGGATGCCCTACAAAGCACACGTTTTCCGTTACCCACGGTTGCGGAATTCGGTGACACAGTCCCCTCAGACCAACCAGCCCCAGCCATGGCCCCTGCACCCACTCCTATACTGCTTCCTACGCCTGTTCCCCTTGCTGCCCCCGAACGTTATCAGGGGGATCCTCGGAAGTATCGCACTTTCATTAATCAATGTAGGTTACATTTTTTGTGCAGACCCCTATTGTTCCCCGACTCTTGTACTAAGGCTGCGTTTCTTCTATCCCATTTGTCCGGGGTAGCGGCCACCTGGACTAACCCGATGTTAGAGAATGACCATCCTGCTCTCTACGACTTCGATCTTCTTGTATCAGAAATGGCCAGAGTCTTTGATACACGACATAAAGCCCATTCTAGAGATCTCGAACTCCTGGATCTAACACAAGGCAAACAAACTTTGATAGAATATATCACTAAGTACAACCAACTCGCTGCTGAGACCTCCTGGCCTGAGGAGAAAAAAGCAATCGTATTCTACCGTGGTCTATGCAACTCCATGAAAGATGCCCTCTCAGTAGTTCCTGCCCTTCCTTCAGGGTTCTCAGATTTGGTGGATCTTGCTTTACAAGTAGACGCAAGGAGATCCGAGAGAAGGGCCGAAACATCCTTCTCTATACACTCCAGACCTTCCGTATCCACCACCCCTGTTGAACCCATGCAAATAGGAGGTATCCGTAGCCCGATAACCCCATTAGAACGAGAACGCCGGAGAAACGACAATGCCTGTTTCTATTGTGGGTTAAATGGACACTTTGTAAGGGAATGCCCCCGACGTCCCAAGAATAAAACACCGGGTTTTCCGAAGGCTCGCCCATGATACAGGGGGCACCGGCGAGCCTGTCTTCGACCCCCTCCGAACCTGCCTTTGGCCCTATTAGACCGATAGTGGTCCATGCTCTGTTAAAACCCGCTGGAGAGATCAAACACACAGTCCATATTGTAATCGATTCCGGGGCCACTGGTTGTTTCATCGATATTTCCCTGGCCCGTCGCCTCAATCTGCCCTTGGTTAGGAAAGAACATCCGGAACCAGTACATGCTGTAGACGGTACTTCACTATCTTCCGGTCCGATTAGGTTCCAAACTGCTCCTATGGAAGTGGTGATTCAAAACATCCATAGAGAAACCCTGGCATTTGATTTGATTAATACACCACTGTTCGGCATCATACTGGGAATACCATGGTTACGACAACATAACCCATTGATCAACTGGGGCAACGGACAGGTCACGTTTGAGTCGGATGTGTGTCAACATTTCTGTCTCATCGACACTGATTCCTTGTCCACTCCTGCCACGATTCTTGGTGCCATGGCTGCCACCCATGTCAACGATAGTGTTTCGGACCCGGTGCCTTCACACACTGTGGGGGCTGTCACAGCCAACATCCCTGAGGCCTATCACGATTTCCACATGGTGTTCGATAAGGCCACTGCTGAGGGTCTCCCCCCTCATAGACCGTACGATTGTCCGATCGACCTGGTCCCAGATGCTCCTATACCCAGGGGTAGGGTTTATTCATTGTCACGGTCAGAGGAGCAAGCCCTTAAGGATTACATACAAAAAGCTCTGGAGTTGGGTCATGTACGTCCTTCTTGTTCTCCAGCTGCTAGTCCGATTTTCTTTGTGCCGAAAAAGGAGGGCGATCTCCGTCCATGTGTGGACTACAGACGGTTAAATGCCATTACCATTAAAAACAGGTACCCTCTTCCGCTCATATCCACGCTACTAGACAGGTTGACTAAAGCATCTGTTTTTACCAAGCTGGACCTCAGGGGGGCGTACAATCTGATTCGCATGCGGCTTGGGGATGAGTGGAAGACGGCGTTTTGCTCCCGACATGGGTTGTATGAATACACTGTAATGCCCTTCGGGCTTTGTAATGCCCCTGCCACGTTCCAACGTTTTGTCAACGAAGTGTTCTCAGACATCCTGGACACGTTCATGGTGGTATATCTGGACGATATTCTGATCTATTCGTCCTCCCTGGAGGAACATGTCGGGCATGTTAGGGAAGTGCTCTCTCGCCTTAAGGCCAACGCCTTGTTTGCCAAACCTGAAAAATGTCTATTTCATTCCAAGGAGGTGGAGTTTCTGGGTTTTCGCATATCCCCTGGAGGCCTGTCCATGAATTTATCTAAGGTCCATGCCGTCACTGAATGGCTGACTCCTGTTACTCTGAAACAACTTCAATCTTTTCTCAGCTTCGCAAATTTCTATCGGCGATTCATCGCCGGCTTCTCTTCTATTGTTGCTCCATTGACCGCCCTGACCAGCCCCCTTGTCCCGTTCACTTGGACCTCCGCTCATCAGAAGGCTTTTGAGGAACTCAAGGCCAGGTTCGTGTCCGCCCCTGTTTTGCAGCATCCTGATCCAGATCTCCCCTACATTCTGGAGGCAGATGCCTCCTCGTTTGCTCTAGGCGCAGTATTGTCTCAACCATGCCCAACCACGGGTTGTCTACATCCAGTGGCCTATCACTCACGAAAGTTTTCGGTGGCTGAATCACACTATACAGTAACCGAAAAAGAATTGTTGGCCATCAAGGATGCTTTACAAACGTGGCGTCATCATCTCATGGGTGCGAAACATCACTGATGTTTCGCACCCATGAGATGATGACGCCACGTTTGCAGACAGTGGTGTATACAGACCACAAAAACCTACAGGACCTGGCCTCATTAAAATGTGCTAACAGCAGACAGGTGCGTTGGCATTTATTTTTTGCCGCTTTGATTTCGTGGTCAAACACAGACCAGGTCGCATTCATGGCAAAGCTGATGCCTTGTCACGTTCTCCCGGAGGGGAGTCCTTGTCCGTGTACCCCGACACACTGCTAGGAAAGGGCCATGTCATCTGTACTTGTACTCCATCCCCCACCATGCTTATTGACATCAGGCGTTGGGTTACCCAGAATCCTCAGGCACTCAACGAATGGGACATTGCTCTTCACGAGGGGTTGCCTTTTATCCACGACAAACTGTTCCTTCCCACGTGTGACGTCCGCAACCAGGCGTTAGCATGGTCACACGATGCTGCTGTAAACGGCCATCCCGGGCAACAGCGTACCCTGGACCTGTTGCAACGCTGGTGCTGGTGGCCTTCCATGAGAAAAGATGTCGAACATTATGTTAACACTTGTTCCATATGTGCCCAATGCAAAACACGCAAAGGACGGCCTTTAGGGCTGCTCTTACCTCTTCCCGTACCTCCCAGACCTTGGCACACCGTCTCGATGGATCTCATCACTGACCTACCCCGCAAACAGGGCTACGACACCATATGGGTTATTGTCGATTCATACACCAAAATGGCCCGCTTTATCCCCTGTACTGGTATACCCTCTGCTCCAACTCTGGCTCGCTTATTTTTCAGATCTGTCTTCTGCCTCTTTGGTTTACCACAGGTCATCATATCAGACCGTGGGTCTCAATTCACGTCCTGTTTCTGGCGCGCTCTCACCGGACTCCTGGGGATCGATGCTCGCTTCTCTTCGGCTTATCACCCCAAGAGTGACGGGCAGACCGAGCGGGTAAACCAGGCTCTGGAGCAGTACTTGCGGTGTTTGTCCCTCCAGTACCAGGACTCATGGGCCAATCTGCTATATATTGCTGAATTTGCGTATAATAACTCCCGTCATTCGACCACAGGTTTCTCCCCCTTTTATGCTTTATACGGGCAGCACCCACGTGCCCTTCCACTTCCTGATTTCCCCTCTACTACTCCCGCTGCTAATGCCTGTGTTCGTGATCTGGCCGGTGTCCATGCCCAGACCTTGGTCCATCTCCGTGAGGCCCAGACAGTTATGAAGACTAAAGCGGACCGCAAACGGGCCGCAGCCCCAGAGTATCGGGCGGGCGATCGGGTGTGGCTTTCGACCAGGCATTTGCGGATCCCTGGCTGTCGCAAGTTGTTGCCTCGTTTTGTGGGCCCTTATAGGATCTCCAGGGTTTTGAATCCCGTGGCCCTCAAGCTTTCGGTTCCCCTTTCTTGGAGGATTCACCCGGTCTTCCATACTTCTCTCTTGAAACCTTACCTGGCTCCTACCCGTGTCCTGGTCCCGCCCGCTCCTGTCTCGGTGGATTCACAGGATGTTTATGAGGTCAGTGCCATCCTTGGGTCCCGTTTCCATCGGGGTCGGCTTCAATACCTGGTGGATTGGCTGGGCTATGGTCCCGAGGATCACTCTTGGGTTCCCGCCCGGGATGTCCATGCCCCGCTTTTGGTTTCCCGCTTTCATAGGGACAATCCTGCTAGCCCACGGGGTCGTGGGCCTTTGAGGGGGGATTCTGTCACACCACTTCCTAGACCACGGACACACCTCCCCACTCGCCCCTCCTTGTCTACCCATTCCCGCACTCCCCGACACTCGTGCATCATGCCCCCCACTCACGTCGCACACATCAGGGCACGGCATGGCATCTTTGGGGGAGCGGGTGTTTATCGCCCTTCACGGCGGTGGCAGATCAACTGGAAGCTCCGTCACTTCAGGAACTCACATCCTTTGCGGAGACCGGCGCTTCCCGGCGCTTCACGGATCACGTGACTTTGGTTACCTAGCAGCATTGCAACGCTTTCGGTTCACATCACACGTGACTATACGTGCGTCCCTTCCGAGGATAAAAGGAGTCGGTGAACCGAAGGCATTGCTTCACAGCTGTTTAGTTTTGGATCACGTGACGTTCTCTCTCTTCGTTCAAGGACCTGCTCTGATTCTGACCTCGGCTTGCTCCACGGATTCCTCTTGCTTAACCCTTCAAGTACTTTTTGGATTTGCCTGTTACCGACTCACGCCTGCTCCACGGATTCCTCTTGCTTAACCCTTCAAGTACTTTTGGATTTACCTTTTACCTACCCACGCTTGCTCCACGGATTGCTCTTGCTTTAGCACTACATCGGCTAGGACCTCGGTCCTACAAATAGGTGGTTGCCTGTTCTACCCTACAGCACGTTTCCAGCCTAAGCTAGGAGACCCACGCCTTGACCCAAGTTCTCACGGGTATTCTGGTAATTTTGGCGTTTATGTACATAGAGGTATTCGGGCCCTGTTTCTTTGCTTAACCACTGTATCTTACTTTGCAGCGCTCAAGGGGTTCTTCCGGCTGTTCCCGCGTCCTGGTTTTCCGGACTTCCACCTGTGGCCTTAATATTCACACTGACCATATAACTAAATCGGTCAGGGTGTTTCTTGGGGACAGAGGGGTTGTCCATACTCTACACGACCAACGAACTTCGTAACACCGCCTTTGCATAGATATGTGCCACCCCAACAAGACCATCCAGCAAGAGCGACACCAAGCACCGAGAATAACGAACATGATCCACCTCCTCAATGGAGTGACCATATTCTCAAAATTCGATCTTAATAAGGGCTACCACCAGCTTAAGCTAGCCCAGGAGTCCCGATATATTCCCACTTTTGTGACCCACCTGGGACCATTTTGCTACAATCGTCTACATTTTGGCATATCCTTATTGGCTGAATTTTCCAGGAGGAGATCCACCAGGTGATCAAGCACATCCCCGGGTGTCTGAACTACAGCAACGACATCTTGATATTCGATAAAATGGCCCAGGAACACAATGACACACTATACAAGGTCTGCATGGCCCTGGATGCAGCCCGCGTAACTCTTAACAAAGACAAATGCAATTTTGGCAAGCAGACTCTCAAGTTCTTTGGACACCTATTTTTGGACCAGGGCATGCGTCCCGACCCAGATAAGGTTAAAGCGCTACAAGTAAATGAATGTGTCAGACCTAAGGCCATTCCTGGGGCTCGCAAGTTAATGCTCCCGCTATCTGGAGAATTTTGCGACCTTGAGCGCCCCGCTCAATTAACTATCCAAAAACAATCAAGTCTTTGGGCCTCATTAGTACGCAGTGGACCAAGGTGCTAATAGCACCTTGGTCCATGCTGGTAAAATACCGGCACCGCCTTGGTGGAAAGGGGAATTACCGCCCTATTCCAAGGTTGGAGGGGCGGTAATTCCCCCTTCCACCATTGCCCTTCCCCATTCCCATTTTTGCCCCAAATGGCATAATGGGAATGGGGAAGGTGCTAATTACGGTACCGCAAATTTGCGGTGCCGTAATTAGCACCAAGGTCCCTTAGCGGGTTGGTTTTTAACACCTGCTAAAAGCAGGCGTGAAAGTACCAACCCGCTAAGGGACCGCGTAGTAAGGCGGTAAGGGTTAACGGTCACCGTTAACCCTTACCGCCGTCCGTGTAATGAGGCCCTTTGTCTGGACACCAGAATGCAAAACCGCCTTCACCGAAATCCGTGCACGCATTGCCTCAGCCACTGACATTGGGCCTCATTCCGAGTACGGCGCTAACCAATGGCGCTATTAACGCCTTGGTTGACGCCGTACCCGGACCGGCAGCGCCTTGGTGGATGGCGGAATTACCGCCCCATTCCAAGGTTGGCGGGGCGGTAATTCCCCAATCCCCATTTACCCTTCCCCATTCCCATTCTTACCCCATAGGGCATAATGGGAGTGGGGAAGGCGTTAATTACGCCACCGTAAATTACGGTGGCGTAATTAACATCAAGGTCCCTTAGCGCCATGGTTTTTAACACCTGCTAAAAGCAGGTGTTAAAACCTCCATGGCGCAAAGGGAACTCGGAGTATGGCGGTAAGGGATTACCGCCACCGCTCTCGTTAGCAGTGGCCGCTATCCCTTACCGCCATACTCGGAATGAGGCCCATTGTGTACTTAAGTGACAGTGGACGTGAGCCTGGTGCAGCTAGGTGCTATACTTGCACAATATGACCCTAGTACCCCACACATCAGGAAAGTTGTTTCCTATGCCAGCCGCAGTCTGACAACCAACGAGCAGAAATATTCACAGGCTGAATAGGTGAGACTAGCAGTCGTCTGGGCTTGTGAACACTTCCATCTGTTTCTATTTGGGAAAGCCTCTATAGTGTTGACCGACCACCAAACTCTCCTCCCCATCTATATAAACCCACAAACCCAGATGCCACCATGAATTGAAAGATTGGGAACATTCTCTCCAAGAATACAAATTCACCATCCGCTGCAGACCGGGTAAGGACAAGAATCCGGCCGACTATCTCGCGTGCCACCTGATGGGACCCGGCAACCAGAGCACTCAATCGCAAATCCATACCTGCAATACGTTCTCCACCAAACGAAGCCATTCCCGGTAGCATGGAAGACACTTCAACAGGGGTTAGCAGTCAACTCTGTACTGGTGGTTGTCGCACAGTGTTGCAACCAAGGAAAAATTAGACATTCAAAGGAGAGGGCCAGAAACCTCAATGAAGCACTGCAAGGTGACATCAAAGCCATGTCATTGATACAGATCGAGCTCACCACCACAGAAGATCAAATCATCATGAAGGACTGCAGGATTGTCCTGCCCAAGTCACTGTGCCAGCAAATCACAGACTTAGCCCACGAAGTACACCGGGTGGTGGTCTCCACAAAGAAGCTACTGCGGCAGAAAGTTTGGTTCCCAGGCTTGAATAAACAGGTGGAGGACACTCTAAAAAAGGGCCCCATTTGCAGTGCGATATCCCCACCCCTACACCCAAACCCGCTGCTAATGTCGCCACTCCAAGGCGGGTTATGGGAAGAACTAGTGGTTTGTTTCTTTGGACCCCTTCGGGATGGTACCTATGCCTTAGTCATCATCGATGAATATTCAAGATACCAGGAAGTCGAGATTGTGCCATCCAAAGCAGCAACAGCAGTCATTCCAGTTATAGACCGCATACTCACAGTTTATGGAGTTTCGCAGGTCAAGTCCGACAACGGACCGCCATTTACTAGCGTGGACTTTGCCAATGTTGCTCAGTACATGAGGTTCAAGCATCAGAAAATCACGCCCCTCTGGCCCCAAGCCAATGGCATGGTTGAGCGCTTTATGGAAAACCTCAAAAGGCCACTGCAAGTGGCTCATCTATTTAACAATGGAAAAAACGGCAGAGAGGTGGGCACCACTATAAGTTCAAAATTTGGATCAAGTGGCGTGTTTATTGCGTTTGCAGTATTTTGCTTCTCATATATGGAGCTACCAGGTTAGGAATAGCCTGAATGACACCAGGGCTATACCAAAAACATAGCATCAAAAGAAAAACAGCGTGGGATCCACCCTGTAAAGCCTGGTGCTCCTCGTTGCTCCTCGAAAGGAGCTCAGTTCATTTGTTCTCAAGTTCCAAAATTAAAAGCTTTTGTTTGTAATATATCTTCGATTATATTATTGCTAGTTTACTTGCTTCGATGATCAGATGTTCAAAATGTACTCATTCGAAAATATGCTGTAAAAGATTTGTGTTTTAATCACACAATTATCTCAGGAGAATCATCGAATCCTCAGTTAACAGTACAAGCTCTTTGGCCAATGCATTTCGGTGCAAAGTACCTTCGTCAGGGCTGCGTTAGTTAAAAAAAAAAAACAGTAATTCAAGCAAACATTTCAATCATGTAATAAATTGTAAGTATTTACATACCCGCATTTGAGAGTGTCACAAATGATGCATAGTTGTATGTCAATGAACGGGCCAGGAAAAAACAGAAAAAGACAGAGTACCCTAATTAGAATACTCAAACCCATATTTGCATTATGTATCATACCTTTTACAAGCTTCAGTAACTCGCGTTATGTTTAATAATTACCTTAGCTATGACTGGCGAGAGTATGTGTCTCGTGTTCCTTCGATTTCAAGTATACGGGGTAGATATCTCTGCGGGAGAAACAGTATGCAATAAACGTGTTGAGCTTCATGGTGTAGCTGTGGTTGTTTCAATACCCGTGCAGGTAAAGCCCTTACCTCTAGGCCATATTCGTTGAACCGTTCTGCTCGCGCGGCGGGCTGCAAATGCAACCGCATACCTGAGCTTCATGTTTAAACGTTGCCATGACGACCGGGGCGATGCCACACGTCCAGGATTGGATAGTGCAGGCGCGCCTCCGGTCCCACCCTCCCAAGGGATTGGAGGGGCGAGACGTGGTCAACGTCATGACAACGCTATGTCTGGAAGTAGATACTACGTACCGGGTCAGTGCGCCATGTAGTTATGTGTAACGGTAAATACGGCGGTTTGGATTATCCTTAAATAAAAGTGTGAGTCAGAAACCCGACTCACACCATGGTAAAAAATCACATGCAACAGGGTCTGGTGTGTGTTAAAAAGAGATCGGAAGTTGACCTGATTGTTATAGAAATGTAGATTGGGCCACCCATCCTTAAAGGGCCCTTACATCATGTCAACATGGTTCCCTAAATATGTGCTGATGCCTCGTCTGTGTAGCGTCAACCCCCATATCCCTAGACAGATAGGGGCGTGACAACCTCACGGTGTGGTTACAAAAAGTTAAACCATGTTCGCAGTCAGAGTGCACGCTCAATCTCCCCTTGTGTTGATTGTATATTTCTGCATCCATTGACTAGAGACATAATTTCTTAATCTTATAACCTTCCCTCAATTCTCTTTCTTTGTAACACAAATCTGCAAAAACCATCAACTTTGTCAGCAGATTCCAACAGTGGACTTTGAAGCATTAACATTAACATTTAGATAAAGACATTTAGAGAAAAACACAAACAAACAACTGCACATCATTCTTAAAGAAAGCAAGCGAAATGTAACTCTTCATTTAATCCCCTCGGTGTCAGAGTTCCCAATTTGTCAATCCAAAAAGACTCGCGCTGGTCCACTCTCCCTATGTATCCCTACGAAATGTCCTCACCTTCTTTGCCTCCAATTCCGAATTATAATCTGCTAATTTTTTGTTGATATCTTCCAGAATCGTTTGTACCTCTTCTTGATTCAGTGTTTTCACCAATTCTTTCTCAATCTCCTCTATTTCAATATGTATTGCGGTTAGATTGTTTGCCAGTTCTTGTATTGTCAATAGTATTAGATCTAGGGAGCATTTATCTAAAATGGCCTCCCATTTCCTCACAAATTCCTTACTTTCCTTACAAAGCGTAGGGCTTAGTTGAATGCGTAAGCCACGTGGTATCCTTTGGTTCTTATGGTATCTGCCCAGTGTGATGGCATGCAACGTCCGGTTTATTTCTTTCCTAATTAAATACTCTAGTTGTTTGATCTTTCTTGTTGGATCTTCTGTGGTTGATGAGTTTGTACTGAAAGATGAATCGGTGATTAAACCTAGAATTTTATTCGCCTCTTCGGTCGAGAAACCAAGAGTCTCTGCCTTATTGTTAGTGAGAGCTTCGATATCTGCAAACGACATATCTCGTTGCAATATTTATTACGGGCCGTGTCAATATCTTAATATGTGTGCCTCCACCTCCTGAGAGTCAAGAGGAACAATGGAAAAAACGGCGGAGAGGTGGGCACCACTATAACGGAGAGGTATACACCTGGATGGACAAATATGGGCCACTAGCAGGTAAAGCTAGACCAAAGACCGGACCTGAAAATACGAGTGAAACATCCAGCTCCGGATCAGAAAATAATCCAACAGAAGGACCCACACGGGGAGAGGAGGAACCTGAAACAAGTAACATAAACCCCACACAATGTTCGGGCACTCCAAGAAACAAGACTTCCCGGTCGTCATGGCAACGTTTAAACACGAAGCTCGAGTGTGCGGTTGAATTTGCAGCCAGCCGCGCGAGCAGAACGTTTCAACGAATACGGCCTAGAGGTAGGGGCTTTACCTATACGGGTATTGAAACACACACAGCTATACCATGAAGCTGAACACGTTTATTGCATACTGTTTCTCCCGCAGAGATATCTACCCCGTATATTTGAAATTGAAGGAACACAAGACACATACTCTCGCCAGTCATAGCTAAGGTAATTATTAAACATGACGCGAGTTACTGAAGCTTGTAAAAGGTATGATACATAATGCAAATATGGGTTAGAGTATTCTAATTAGGGTACTCTGTCTTTTTCTGTTTTTTCCTGGCCCGTTCATCGACATACAACTATGCATCATTTGTCACACTCTCAAATGCGGGTATGTAAATATTTACAATTTATTACATGATTGGAATGTTTGTTTGAATGACTGTTTTTTTTTTTAACTAACGCAGCCCTGACGAAGGTACTTTGCACCGAAATGCATTGGCCAAAGAGCTTGTACTGTTAACTGAGGATTTGTTGATTCTCCTGAGATAATTGTGTGAGCTGACCTCTTGTTCGGGCGCAGGCTATGGACACGACTGCCACAAGGGGCTCAGGAAGGACACACTATGCCAGACGATGGGGAGGTCTGGGCCAGAGATGCAGAAGAGAAGCACAAAATGAAGATTGCAGTGGACGAGCAGAGAGGTGCTCAAAAACACAGCTTTGAGGAGGGGGACCAAGTAATGGTACGCCAGACTCAAAGGAGGAAGGAAGACTCCCGGTTTGCTCCCGGTCCCCTCATAGTTACAAGAGTAAAAGACACAATGATCACTACAGAAGATGTCGAAGGACAAGAGATTACACTAAATGTATTGCACTTCAAAGAATGTTGTGGTGATGTGACATGTTGGTTTTAGGAAAGATTTCATATTTGAATTTAATTTTCCCTCCATGTGTCAACCCCCAAACCTTTTTGCTGCTGTTTAAACACCCTGAACTAAACTTTGCCAGAGAAGCACAGCCCTCAGCTGCACTCCTCTGGGCTTTCGCTCACTTTTTATGGGGAAACTGACATGCCCTTAAGACAGTCAGTACTGGGAGACTTTGTTTCCCTTAGTCCTTTCCTCATGTTGCAGCTTTTGTGCAACAAGTAACAGGTGTACAATGTAACTTACCTTACAGTACACTTGGGTCTCTAGTCATTCCCAAGGCCCTAGAAACTCTCGCTGGACTTTTTATGAACTGTGCAGATGTGTCATGGACGGGACTGGTGGCAGAGTTTGTTTACATATATTTTTAACCCTTTCTTGCCATATTAACCGCCTTTGGGACGAATAGGTTGCCTGGCTCCAAAATGGTCATGCCACGAGGTTCTTTGTCCTGTCCTTTGGCCATCTTGCCCCTTCACCTTCTCCAGGTCGAGGGACCCGGTTCAGTCCTTATTTGGTCATGCACTTTCCCGCAAAACCCAATGCTTTCACAGGCTTCTGCATGCCTTGTGTGTGTGCCTCCAGGATGCAAGCTGGGATGTCTGTTCCCAATACACATCCTGGGTGCCAGAGAGTCTGGTGTGTCCTGAATGCCTGGGACCACTGTGGTCCGTCATTGGTCCACGTATGGAGTGAGTGTTTGCGAGCAGATCTCCCATTGGGTCCTCTCCGTTTTGGCATGAAGGGAACTTTGGATAAGAGGAGGCTATAAACACCACTACCATGTTGATCTCCTGAGTTCACACGAACAAAGGATAAGGAGCTAAGTATCCTGCAACAAGAAGCCAAGTCGAAGAACCGCTGGTGACCCGCTGGAAGATTTGGCACCCTGGGCCGCTGTTGTCCTATGGGACCCCTCTGCATCTGATCGTCCTAGAAGGTCTGCGAAGATGCTTCGACCCATTGGAATAGTGGGATCAACTATTCTCTGCACCCTCAACAAACCCTGCAAGTAAACCTCTTCGGAAGTGTCCCTGGGCCAACCAGTGGGCTGACCAGCTTACACGGGACGTTTGCTCTGTGACCGCCGCAGTTTCGAGAAGGCCCTCGAAACTTGGTATACTGCTTGCTCTGTGTCCATGGCACCCTCACACTGAATTTCGTACACTTGGCGTTCCCAGGTCTGAAGTGAGACGAGTGCATCTGGACCGGAGTAAACGTGGTTACCGTGTTGCCCTGCTGTGGCAACGACCTGTGCAAGTTTGCTGCATTTGTGATCCCCTTGAACCTGAAGCCTGCTGCAGTGGAACTGGGCTGATACCTCCACCCTGAGCGGAGAAATCGTCACTGTCCCATTTGGGAATCCTTGCTGTATCTCGGAAACTACACAGTGTTGAGACGTCTTGATTGTCGCATTCGAACCTGCCAGCGAAGTGGACTGTACTGGCGAAGTTTGGGTCTGCCTGCATCGGGGACCGGTGAGTAGTCCTTACCCCAACCGGTGGCCCCTAGCGCAGGAGCCCATTTTTATGCACAAAGTGGCTCCTGAGGGCCCCTTTCCTTTCCACCGCTATTGCGAAAAAGCGACTCCATCCCGCACTCTCAAACTGCCTCTGCCCTCAAGTGGAGGTCCTGCTTGAATAGTGGGAACTTGTTCTTCATCGCCTTATCCTCCTTCCTGAGCTGCTAGAGACCCTTGAAGAGACCCTATTTTGTCCATTGGCACCAGCGCGTGCAGGTACTATTGAGCATAAGGCTCCTCTCTTCGTAGGGCTTGGACTGCCTCTGAGTCAGGTGTATTCTGAATGTGGAACTGGGTCTAAAGATTAGTTGCACTGCCTGTTTTCCTCCCCATCTAGGTGGTCTACATATTTCGTGCTTTTTACTCCTTAGACACCCACGGTCTTGTATATATATTGTATTGATATTGATGTTTTGGTTTACTTTAGTGTTACTGTGATTCTTTGCTATGGTCTATGTCACAAAGGCCTTGTAATAAATGTGTCTATATATTTAATATAACGCCTGTCTGGAGTAATTTGTAAGTGTCCTTGCTTTGTGTGCTGATTGAGGTCGTTCAGTCGCCCTCACCCCGCTTGAGACTTAGGGCCTCATTACGAGGTATGCCGGTAGCCATGCCGCTATTGGCAGCATGGATGCCGGCAAAACCGCATCCGTGTCCGTGTCCTCGGAATGAGGACTTACCGGATCATTCCGAGTTCGGATGGCCCGGTAATTCCTCACTCGAGGACACGGACACGGCTCATCCCCATTCCCATTTCAGCCCCCATAGTGCTGAATGGGAATGGGAGAGGGAGTAAACAACGGGCCATTACGAGATGACCCGTTGTTTGCTCCCTCTTCCCCTCGCGGGACCCGGTATGCATGCCTGGTTTTCCCAGGTGTGCTTAACGTGTCCCACGAGGGGACCTCGTAATGTGGCGGAACGGGTTGAACGGCGCTGCAGCCTTTTACGGCGCCGTTTAACCCTTTCCGCCAGGGTCGTAATGAGGCCGCCTGCCATAGCTACCCTGATTGGTCTGGCTTGTCCACAGGTTACCCTGTTCCAAGAAACTAGGCTGGCCTTCTGAACCTCTGCCCCTCGGCTCAGAGTTCAGAAATCCTTCTTAATAGTTGGAGAGCCCTGTGGAACGATCCAGAGGACCCTGGTGACAGCTAGGTCAGGGAGGACTCAGACGATTCATACTGGTGGGAAGCTTCAGGTGACAACGGCATGGAAGCACCAGGCGTGCCCCCTCATCACAGCCCTGAGCCGACTAAGGAAGGCCGCGCAGTCAGAGCAAACACTAAAACCCAGGGGACTCATTGAAGAAATGGGCTAACACCTGTATTTAAAAAAGGGGAATGTTGTCATATTCATTTTTGATCCACATCGTTATGAGGAAGGTGGGGCTGGGGTTGGGGTGGGACACAGGAAGTGCAGGGGAGTGACCGGAAACAGGCAAATAAAGTAAGTTATAATAAAGACGGAGTTGAGACCGGTTGTGAGCGTGTGGGCCTCCAGTCATTGCTGTGCGCGCGGTGCAACACAAGGCCGTAACGTGGTACTGCAAGGGAGAGTACTCTCCAACACCTAGAGCAATGCACTCTAGGCAATATTAGAGGGACATTTCTTTACACAATGTGTGGTCCTGGCCCAAGTGTGGAGACCCAGAGTATAAAAGCAACGCTCTCAAGTAGAATCATGTCGGGAATACATAGCACCTTTCCCGGCGTACACTGGACATTTCATTGTAGCTTCTGCCTGTCCTGGCTAAAGTGACGAGGCAGCCCTATGGATCATCTCATGGGGTTTCTCTCCTGTTGCTCGTTAGTTCTATGTGTAATTCCCGTGTGATCAGGTGGTAGGGGTGTAAGAAGGGCTGCTCCTGTTTGGCTTCTAGCCCCATGCACTCAGGTTGCTGTGGTTTGTTTTCTTTCAGGTTCTCCCTTAGTGAGTATTTGATGTTTACGCTCATGCTGCTGTGATGTATGTGGGTGATTGCTAGGTCATGTGTAGGTGGGAATTCTGCTGTGTCATTTTGTAATGTGTTCATCACTGGCTTGGTTCTTGGCTGTGTCTCCTAGTGTATCAAAGAGACAGCTTTCTAACAGTTTACTTAATGTTTATCATTCTTCCGTTGTCCGGATATGTGTAGGGATGGGGATCAACAGTTCTGCTATGATGATGGAGAAAGATGCAATTCCTTATTTGATTATCTCAAAACACCTGCTTTCCATAATTATGTAATCGCTAGTCTTCAGGATCTGACCACTGAGGATTGGGAGCGAGTGATTTTCGATTGAAATATGTTTCTTTTAAAAACAATGTTCTCAAGACTATTGAGTTGATCGCTTGTAAGATTAATTAATTGGTTCAAACTGTTCCGATATTCTTGAATATATATTAATAAACAACACTGTAATTCAAAAGTCTGTGTCTGTTCATAATGCACAGATGGCCAGTGGAAGACCATTTCCAAGAGCCACCCCCCTAAAATTACAATAGGCTTGATTGTTTGTTTTTCGGTCTGCCAATAAGGGTGCCAGTAGCGACGTACCAGCACTCTTTTTGGACTGCCAAACTATGAGTCTGCCGACAGGTGCACAGTACTACTGACAGGACTGACCTGCTGGTAATACAGGCCCCTACCGGAAGTGTTTTCACTGAAGCATCGCTGCTTACGATAGCCCTGTGGCACCAGGATGTCAAGCGGTGGAAACAGTGTTACAGGATCAGCGGAAGCCGGCCACCTACTGGCGAGTTCTACTGCCAACTTCGTAATGAGCCCAATGTATGATTTAAACTTAACACTGGTTCCCATTGGAAGATTTCATTGTTTCTCTGAAATGTCAAATAAGGTCAACTCAAAAGGTTAAAGTTCCACCCAAAGCATCAACATTCCTTATTACACAGTGTTATTTCTTCACTGTTGGGTTCCTGGAGAATGCCTCCATTCTCCAGGCCTCTTGCTCTCACTGTTTGCACTGTGCCAGGTGAATGACACCCTTCCCCTGGCCTTCTCTCAGGCATTCTTTGCAGTTCAGAATACCAAGGGGAATATCTCTCTTCCCCTGGCATCCTTATAATTTCAACACAGTTCACAGTGCCAGGGGGAATGACTCCCTTCCCCTGGCCTCTTTATAATTTGAGCACGGTTCACAATACCTGGCAGTATGACTCCCTTCCCCTGGTCTTTCTCTGACTTTATTTCACAGTTCACACAGCCAGGGTGAATGACTCCCTTCCTCTGGCCCAGACCAACTGGGTTCACTAACCTGTCAAGTATGTTCAGCTTTGACCTTCTCTTCAGTCTCTTCCAATAAAACTGTGATGAGGAAGATGTTGTCCACTCCCCCTTGTGTTTCTTGCACTTCGAATAGGGTCTCTCAATTGACCCTTTTTGGTCCCCTCCTCTTTCTGGCTTTTCCCACCAGTCACGGACTGGGGTGGTCGGCTCTTTGCACCCTTCTGTTATGTTATGTTATTTTATTTATAAGGCGCCAAAGCCCAAAGGCATCCAGGTGCCATAAGAGAAGAGAGGAAACACTATCTAAAGGCAGGTAGCAGAATCTAATTAAACAGAAATGTTTTCAACTGCTTCTGAAAAGGCCAAGAGATTGGCTGTGTTACATAGGAGAGCCGGCAGGGCATTCCAAGCCTGTGCAGCCCGCAAATGAAAAGTGCGACCATTTCCGCCATCTCTTTTAAAGCGATCTACTTGCAGAAGGCTGATCGAAGTGGTCTTCTGGGGATATATAATCTCAGCTTGTTCTTGAGATATATGGGTGCGTCACCATAGACACATTTGTGACAAATGGTCAGAAGTTTGAACTGAATTCTGGCCGAGACTGGTAACCAGTGGAGAATCCTCCTGGCTGCTGATGTAGGCTCAAGGCGCTTCATCTGAAAGACAATGTGTACTGCAGAGTTTTGAAACTTCTGAAGTCTCTGAAGATCCACCTTCTTGGCTCCTTCCAAGAGGGCATTACAATAGTCCACTCTTGTTAATATTACAGCCAGGACCAATTCTTTACGGTTTTCCTCTGAAACTAGGGGGGCCACTTGGCGGAACACAGGTGATAATTAGTGCTTTTTATAATTGCATCTACGTGGGCATCATTCTCTACATTGGCCTCCAGATAAGTACCCAACGTTTTAACCTTATGTACCACTGGTATCTGATTTCCATCAACCCGGAAGCTGCTGTAGAATGGGGTCCAGTTACATTCTAACCTGTTTAGGGCCGTACAACATTAGTTCCATCTTTGTGGCGTTAAGGCAAAGCCAGTTAGTTGTCATCCAGCTTTTCACCATTTGGTTAGCCTGATCCAGGGTTTGTTGGTCTTTGTTATGATCTCCACTAATCTCCAGGGCCAGCTGAAAGTCATCTGCATAGTTGCAGAAAAAGAGATCTGAGTTGTCAAGATCCCTACATAGTGGGATAATGTCAATATTAAAAAGCAAAGGGGAATGGCAAGCCCCCTGAGGAACTCCACAAATGGTAATCTCAGCATCAGAGGCGCTGTCGCCCCAATGCACTCGGGAACTATGTCCCTCAAGAAGCGACTTAAGCCAGGTCATTGCCTCTTCTGAGAGACATCCCACAGTAGACATCCGATGCAATAGGATCCCATGGTCCAGCAAGTCGAAAGCTGCCAATAAATCTCATAACATCAGCAGCCCCGACTTGCTAGATTCCAAACCTTATAGCATATACGTCTGCAAATCCAATAAGGCACTCTCGGTGCCATGGAAACTACAAAACCCTGACTGTTTTTTGTATAAGATACAATTTTCTAACAAATGTGTCTGTAATTGTAGCATTGCTAGTTTATCCACAAGTTGTAGGAAAAAGAGAGTATTGGTAATCAGCCTAAGGTTGGTGGCATCATTAGGATCCAGGCCAACTTTTTTTAACAGCGGAGTGACAGCTACATGTTTTATAGGAGGAGGGATATAACTTGTGCGGAAAGAAGAGTTTACAAACCGACAGAGAAATGTGTGTGAACGTGTCCTTATGTTCAAGAATAATTTTCGACGGTAAGAGTTCGCCCTGGCAACTTGTAGGGTGCATGGCCCCATCCTTCCACCAGGCGGTCCTTCCTCAATTTCTGGGCTAAGGGCTCTAGTGATAGTGCAAAAAGCATTGCCAAAAGGTGGCATCCCTGTCGCGTTCCCCTGCCTAATTCAAACCAGCGGGATTATTTCCCGTTCACAAAGACTGAGGCTTTGGGGGATGAATAGACTGCTTGTATCCCGCTTCTAAATTTTGGGCCTATTCCTACCATTCAGAGGACTGCAATCAGAAAACCCCATTCAACCCAATCGAAGGCCTTCTCTGCATCCACCGATAGGAGGGCAGGGTCGTTGGCCATTTTTTTCGGGACTCACTGATGAGATGCAAGGTCTTCCGCATAGTGTCGGCACCCTGCCTGCCACGTATGAAACCGACCTGGTCTGCATGTATTAAGTGGGGCATTAGCGTTTCTGGGGCAAACTTCCTAGAAGGTGCACACCTTGTGTATTAGCGGGTTTTTAGATAGTAGCTCAGTCCAGATAGGCTGGCTTCAGATTTTGAAGGTGCTGGGGAGGAAAAAGAGTCCTCTTGGTACAAGGTCTCGCAACAAACATGGAGGAAAGAAAAGAGGATCCAATGTAGGAATCCTCCCGTACCCGGCACTCTATCTATAATCCACCAAAAAGGTGTTAATTAGATGTCAATAGTACTTCATTCAAAATGGTAAGCTGGATTTCAAATAGCATGATTCATAAGAAATACATTCAGAAAACAAAGAGTTCTAGAAACACAAGCTGTGTTGAAAATTAGCAAGTATTTTTAATTATATATTCATGAACAAATATGATGGTGAGCAAAAATACATTCCACTAATTCAATATAGTGAGCTTTACGCGTTTCGAGGTAGATCCTCTTCATCAGAAGCCTATATTGAGCTTGTGTTGCACATCGAGCTATGTTTTCAATGGTGGATGTTTCCTGCAGTGGAGACAAGTGGGTACGTTATAAGCCTGTCTCTCCTTGGGCTGTGACTGCCCTACATTAGTGTCTCTAGCCTGGCAGCGAGGACTCTTGTGTACATTTTGGCATCTAGATTTAACAAGGATATGGGGCGATAAGAGCCACACTGTTTGGGGTACCGCTCTTCTTTAGGAATCACGGAAACAAGGGCTAGGCCAAAGGAGTCTGGTGCTTTCCCAGTGTCAAGAATCTCATTGATGAGTTCAACCATGAAAGGGAGAAGCGGGGGAGAAAGGATTTATAAAACCTGGCGATGCAACCATCTTCACCTGGGGCTTTTCCAAGTGATAGTCTCTTGACTACATTTTTTATTTCCTCTTCCGTTATTGGAGCGTCTAGGCCTTGGGATTTGGCATGAGAAAGTTTGGCATCTCAACAGAGTCCAAATAACCATCGGTCCCTGGCTGACTGGGGTCCACCTCTGATCTATATAAGATCTCATAGAAAGTGGCGAAGCTTCAGGGATATCTCCACTCGCCGCACCTCCAGGACTCCCCCTCTCCCCTCTATTTCCATTTCCCTATGTTCTTACCGTTGTTCCCTTAGTCTGGCTGCTAGCAGTGCGTCAGCCTTGTCATCTTTCTCATAAAACTTCTGTCTCAGAAGTTGGAGCTTACAGACTATTTGGCTCTCCTCAAGGAGTTGAAGCTCTTCCCTCTTTTGTTTTGCCTCTAGAATCTTATCTGCCCTTCCCTCCTCGGTCTCCCTTACTACCCCATCTACTTGACATATCTCTTTCCTAAGTTTTTTTCAACCAGTGCTCTTTCCCTCTTCTTATGTGAACCTTCTCTGATTAGGACGCCCCGCCATGTAGCCTTCGCTGCTTCCCACACCATCATTTTGGGGATCTCCCCTGTATTATTTATATTAAAGTATTCAGTGATCTCATTCTCCATCTCTGTCTTAAAGACAGGATCTTTCCAGAGAGATTAATTTCATCTCCACCGCCCCCCTTTAGTAGGTAGGTTGTTCCAGTGCATGTCGACCGTAACCATGTCATGGTCAGACCATGAGACCGGAACAATCTCAGATCCCGTCATTGCATCATTTAATTCCTCAGACAGGTATATATAGTCGATCCTAGTGAATGTGTTGTGGAGGGCAGAATAAAAGTGTATCCCATGCGTCTTGCAACCTATAGATTGTCATCATGTCCGCAAATCCAGCGCGGCCTCTATCGGCTAGTTCTCTTGCATCGAGGTTACCCGCTTTCCTATCCAATCTAGGGTACAGCCCATAAGTTGAAGTCACCCCCAAGGAGGACATGACCAGCATAATTTTGGGAATTGTCTTAGTAAGAAATCAGGATTGTCTGGAGTTGGGGGAGTATACTGTGGCTAGAGTGACGGTTACATTCTTTATGGAACCAACAACTAGCAACGCCCGCCCCTCCATGTCTGCCCATATCCTGGTGATCGTGAAGTCCAATGCCTTTCTAATAAGTATACCAACTCCCCCCTTCCTCAGAGGTCCCGATCCCGAAAACTCACTCTCCATTTGCGCACCTAGAATCTTTCGTTCCTCCCCTCTGACATATTTAGTTTCTTACAGGACATCAAGGTCCGCTCTACGAAATTCCCGACATACCAGGGATCTTTTAGTTGGAGAATTGAGCGCTTTGACATTTGGCGTTCCCACCGTAGGAGACCGCTCGTTTGTGAGTCTGTATTACTGGCCATTACATACAGTGTATTACATACAGTGTATGTTAGGTGTTCCCGCAATGGGGATCGACCAACCTAGCAAACCGTGAGACAACATCCCGCACATCAATCCATTACTTAATGAGGATTCTGTTCCTATTCTCTGAACAAACCACCCTACTTCCCCTTCCCCTCTAACCGCCATCTTTTTCCCCTTTGTCGGCGTCCGATCGATCCCAGTTAAAGGCACTGAGTCTGTACCGGACCACAGGTGGAAATCGTTACCTCACGATCCCTTGCATAAAACGATCACAATAACATTTGAGACCCCAATTCCCACCCCCCCTGACCCTTCTCAGAACAAAACATTAACACCTCCAGAATTGAAAACCTGTGCGCCATACGAACCCAGTCTCAGTAACTCTCTCATTTTCCCCTCTTCCACCAAGAGGCGTCCAAATTGATAGTCGTCTCCATTCCTGGGCCTCCCGGAGTCAAAGGAGGGACGAGACTGACCAACAAACAGGTTTCAGCAGCCCAGCACTCCTTTGGGATCGAAGGTATAAGAAGTTCTGGTTTAGACAAATCACTGATGGCGTGGGAGGACAACTGTTGGCAGGACCGTCGTGTCGGGTGGCACCTCATGGTGGTGCTTATCTGTGAGCAATGAGAACCCTTCAACGTGAAACGGTCTGAGACTTTAAGAGGTTCATTATGTAATGTGCTAAGGTCGGTCTTCGCCCTCTGGCGAGGCGTTTCCTCTTCTGAATTTCCTCAATCCCTTGATACGCCTTTTCTTCGGTCCTTGGATGCGCCACTGTCTTCCACTTTGACCCTCTCTTAGTTGGTCTTTCTCCTCCTCTCAAGTGTCTAGCAATTCTGATATGCAGTTCTGGATGTCTCTTTCGGATTGCAGCCTTTCTTTCTTTCCTTCATGCTCAAATGAGAGGGCAAATGGGTAGCCCCACCTATAGCGTATTCTGCGTTCTTTGAGCCATTTCATTAGAGGGCTGCATAGTCGCCTCAGGCTGAGGTTTAAGGCGGATAGGTCCTGAAAGATCGTGATTCGCGCTTCACCAAGGACGACCGGCCCACTGCGTTTGGCCTTCTCCAGGATCCTGGCCTTGTCTTGGTAGCTGTGAAAGCGGGCGAGGACCAACCTTGGTCCGCCTGTTGGACCCCCCGCTCTGTGGATCCTTTCTGTCTTTAGTTCATCAGTGGCTTCGTCTTCGAATACTAGCTTATGTCATGGAGCGTCTTCCTGAGGTCCCTTTCCGACTCCCCGTCGTGTTCCTGAACACCGAAGAAGCGCAAATGATTTCATCTCTCACAGTTCTCCAAATAATCCATTTTGAGATGGAACTTTTCCTCCCTTCGTTCTATTTCTGCAATCTGTGCTCCTAGTCTCAAGGGTATCTAGAGAGGTTCGATTATTTTCTACTCCTTCAAGTCTCTCCTCAATTTTATCCATCTTTGCGTAATCTTGTCAATTTTCCCACCTATATTGGCCCCCATGTTCTTGATTTTGTTCAATAGGGCTGCGACATCTCCTTTAATGGCCGCGGCTTCGGTTCCAGAGGCTTCCATATTTGTATCCTGGGGGTTCCGAGGGTAGGGGAGGACGGGGAGTAAGCAAACTGTGCTAGTTTCGACTTCATGTCCGTATACTGCTCGAGAGGTTCAACAATAGAAGCCTGAGTTTGCTACTGCGCCGCAGGGGATGCAGTTCTTGTAAAGGTGGATGGATGATATATGATAAATTCCTTGGTTCCTATTGAGCGTTACCAATCTAACCAGTTTTCGGCGTGGGGGTTTCTATGTTGCTCTAAGGGGTCGGGGCGTAATGCGCAGTTGTTGCACCAAATTCGAGCTTCTTTGAATGGCACGAGCTTCCCTCTTATTCCCAACCGTCCTCTGCTGGGCTCTCCTCCGCACTCGCAAATGATGAACATACTCAGACAAGCTGCCACAGGTAGTTTTCAAGGGTGGGGGGCCACAGGTGAGGGCTCAAGCCACGTGTGGGACCTCTGAGTGCAGAGCTCACAGAGGTGGCATTCATCCGTGCGCCCCCTAGTGGCCACTCCATCCTGGGTGTCTTCTAACAGCCGCATGGTCCCTGTTGCTTCCGTGGCCCTCTTCTATGCTGTGGCGGCTTCATGAAACCGGGTTTGTAGGTGGAGCTCTGTATATGAGTAGGAAAAATAAGTTCATTTTGTGGCTGAGTTTGAACGGATTAACAGTTCTGGATGTGGTGCGGAGGTACCGATCAGATGATGAGGTGATTTTGAGGGACATGGCAAGACCTTCTCCTCTCCTTCATTCTGTGCTTGCGTCTTTGAGTTTGAAGTTTTCATGGAGAGTTTTGTGAGCCACTCGTTTGTAGGCATCTGATAGCCAATGTCTCTGTGAGGAAATAGGATGTCGGAGCCTCCTTTGCTCAGAAACTCAAGGATTCCCTTTGTGGTGTTTGCCTGCGACCGCACATTGATCTGGCTTTCTTTTGATGATCCATTGCTGTTTGGTTCAGGGTGTGATAAGGGGGTGGTTCAGGGCGTGATAAGGGGGTGCTTCAGGGCATGATAAGGGGGTGGTTCGGGGCGTGATATGGGGGTGGTTCAGGGTGTGATAAGGGAGTGGTTCAGGGCGTGATAAGGGGGTGGTTCAGGGCGTGATAAGGGGGGTGGTTCTGGACATGATAAGGGGGTGGTTCAGGGTGTGATAAGGGGGTGTCTCAGGGTGTAATAAGGGGTGTCTCAGGGTGTGATAAGGGGGGTGGTTCAGGGCATGGCGAGGGGTTGGTTCAGGGCGTGATAAGGGGGTGGTTCAGGGTGTGATAAGGAGGTGGTTCAGGGTGTGATAAGGGAGTGTCTCACGGTGTGATAAGGGGGTGGTTCAGGGTGTAATAAGGGGGGTGGTTCAGGGCATGGCGAGGGGGTGGGTCAGGGTGTGATAAGGGGGTGGGTCAGGGTGTGGTAAGGGGGTGGCTCAGGGTGTGATAAGGGGGGTGTCATGCTTTATCCTCCCAGTGCCTCGGTATTGCAGGTTGTTTTCTAAGTGACAATAACAGTGGAGGAATATGGTTAGGGGTTTAGGACATAGCTGCCTAGTCATATGTCACACCTACTGCCAGTTGTGGCTGTATTGCTGAGTGTCGCGGGTGTCATGGGATCACTGTCAGCTATTTTTGAACAAACAACACAGAATATGAATATGAACATTAGACTGGTCACATTGGAGACCTTGGGAGTCCTGAGTGTAGAGGGATGTTCAGGCTCAACTGCTGCGGCTTGATGTGGAAACCAGACGCAGGACTCGAATCATGGAAGAAGTTGGTAATATCTGTGGCGGGTGAACTGAGGAACGAACAGCACACACCCTGCAAGGAATCCTATGCTTTGTTCCCCTCGCCCCCTTTCTCAGTCGGTTGATATGCCCAGCTCCTATGACATGAGGACTTCTTTACCTCACTGAGGACGGTTGTATCCTTTCCAAAATAGTACTATAGCCTGGACAGAAACCATTTATACATTTCTAGTTCAGCAGCAAGCAAGGTTCTAAACTTTCCACCTAAGCTACATTCCTATCACAAGAGATTGCAATGTGTGTGAGTCGGGTGCAGAGACTTTTGGTCTGCAAACAGTGAAACATTGATTCAAACTGACTTTATCAGCGTGTTACTTTCTTCAGAAACATAAACGTCTTTTTACACTGCACAGAAACGTAAGAGGCATTGCATTTGCTTAGAAGTATTTTTTCATCCTCAACAGCGTCGAAGGTGGACCAGAGAGGAGCAACTGACTCTTAACACCCGACCTCACGCGGAGCAGACACAGAGTCTGGTGCAGAGTCTTTTGGTCTTTATCGTTGTGACATTGGAGCACGCGCCAAGTTTGTGGGGATCCTGCAGTGAGAGTCTCTTATCCCTCAGCCACTCATAAGCTGTGACAGACCCAGGAGAAGCTTTGAACTGCCAGCAGCCTGGAGGAAATCGGGCCGCGAGCATGTCAAAAGCAACGTCTGCAATTAACAGCCATTGAGTACACCGCAGCTGAACGAAGTGTCTGTCAACATGCCGGTAAAACGAGAAACGGTGTGGGTAAAGGAGTGCGATGGTCCAGAACCTCTCGGAAATATCTGCAAATGAGACACCTCCAGTCCCAGATGCTTCTGAAGAAATAAACCAGCAAAATAATGCAGTGAGTGGCTCTGCAGCTACCGCTAAATGTACGAAGAGCAGTGCACAAACACAAAAAGGGGCCAAAGATGAAACTGTAAAAAGTAGCATAAATCAAAATCAAAATCTAGACTCCACTCACAGGAAAGGACCTCCTCTTAGAGCACAACACAACAGTGTGAGTAGGAGTGATCCCAAGTTAGATATAACCGACGCAGAACTATAAGAAGCTGAGCTACTTGAAGACAACAGTGAAACCAGGGCAATGGAAGGTGATCAGCAGGCCGTGGACAGAGTGGACAAGGAGAAGCGGGGAAATGAGAGAAATGGGGGGAAAGGGGCGTGGCTAAGAGAGCCATGTGAGAGGCTGTGCTCTAGTGGAGCTCCCGTGATCCGAAGACTGATCCTCGCTGAAAAATACATACACTGCAACATTTATGCTCTGAAACGCCTCGTATAGACTTGTGAAGGCGGCGCGCGGATGCATTGTGACCCTGAAGTCCGTGTGACATTTGGATTTGGAGATACGATCCCGGATGAAGATGATTAGTATGGAACAAAGACACAAGATGGCGGACGAGGGGTTCGGACAAAGGGGCTGGCCGGCTGCTTGAACGGGCCTGGCCGCAGAGCGTACCGTGAGGGTGCCCCCGCTCTGGGAGTGCGAGACGGAGGATGTTGGGATTGTGACCCGCACCGGATGCCAGGAACCCTCGGCACACTGCCCCCAGAGCTTGCCATGAATGCTTGTGGCACGGGTTTGCGCTGCCAGGTGGGGAGCCCTATTTGAGTGGGCACGGCCCCCGCGGTGGCGCTGAACAGCAACGCTGCGAGGCCGGCAGAGGAAGCGGCCCCAAAGGAAGCACTGTCAGCTAAGGTCGAGTTGACAATGGGAGGGCGAACCCTCGGATAATCCCTGCGAAGGAGGGCATCTGAAGCAGAGCGGCATCAAGAAGTGCCGGAGAGGGCGTCAGATAAGAGGCGGCCTGGAGTGTCACGCCCTGGGTGGCCACCCATTATATGCACAGGCGGCCCGCCTCGCTGAAGCTGACAGAGGAGGCACCGCCGCACAGCACCATCCACATGAGTGCGCGAGCGGCGCCTATTATTATGAACGAAACGCTGCTAATTAAGCCGTCAGCGCGCACCAGCTGTAGCTATAAGCCCGCGGTCCTCTGGGAACAATATTAAACGAGGCCCCAGAGCCGTACACACGGTGGAGGAGGCAAGCATATCCGCACCCAAGCAAAGATTTACTGGTTCATTGTAGATGCTGGATCCATCATAAACCACATGAAACTGGTTAACTTGAACATCCATCACATTGGTTAAAAGACTCAGTAAACCCCGGGCACACGGGCGCTTGGAGGAGTGCTGAGAAGCCCCAAGCGTGGCACCTGGGCAGCAGCCACGCATGAAGGACCAACGGATTGGCAAGGGAGTGCCCACACCAAGGCGACCAGGTGAGGAGGACACAAGGGTTGACGCATGCTGAGGCCCCCGGGCCCGTAGGTGCAGCGGGGGAAGAGGAAAAGTGAGGAACACCCTGATGAGAGGGCAGTAGGGCACTGCCCACGTGCGCATGATGCGCTGTGACTTGGAGGAGCCCATTGGGGAGGAGCACTGGAACGGCAGAGCCACTCAGAGGAGTTCCACGAGTTGGGGGGAGCAATCATAGACTGGGCATACAAGGAGGAGGGGCACACCAACCAGGAGAGGAGACACGCCAGCGCATAAAAACTGGACGCAAACCACCCCTGTCACCGAGAATGGGAAGAGCGCAGGCCAGAGACTACATGCCGCAACCTAGCACGCACACACCAACACGCCGTCAGGATGGCCTACAAACCGCCAAAAATAAAGGGCAAGCAACCCACGATCGACGAGTATGCCAAAACATCGCCGGTGGCAGAAGGGGCTAGAAGCAAGGAAAGAATCCCCACGGTGGGCACGGCCACCACGAGCAGAGATCAGGAGATCCTGGCAGCCATTGCAGACCTGAAATTCGCTTGGGAAACCAGATTGGAAACGGCTGTGGTGGAACTAAAAGCTGCCTTGGAGCTCAAAGTCGGGGCTGTACAGGAGGAGGTGAATCTCCTCCGGCAAGATGTTAGAACTTTGGCGGAATGCACAGGCGACCTGTAGAAACAAGTGGCCACGAACACAGAAGCATGCGCATCCCATAAGTCTGAGCTACATGCCCTGCAACAACGCGTGGGCAACTTGGAAAGCATAGCGGAGGAGGCAGAGGGACGTGCTCGGAGGAATAATATACGCATTGTAGGATTGCCTGAGGGGGTCGAGGGTCCCAACCCCACCGAGTATGTCGCATCAATGCTGCTGCAGGAGATAGCTGGAGGGGCGCTGACCCAGGGATTTGCGGTGGAACGTGTACATAGAGTGCATATGAGGAAACCACCCCTGGGCACTCCCCCCCAGACCAGTGATTGCAAAGATCCTAAATTACTGTGATCGTGAAAAGATCCTGGAGTACTTTCGCAAGGGAGGTACAATAGAAAGAGGGTCGGCCACCATAACGGCATACCCGGATTACACTCTGCAAGTACAACGCCAACGCATGAACTTTGGGACGGTGAAAAGAAGAATGCGAGAAGCGGGCTCCAAATATATGCTGATCTATCCCGCCAAACTGAAGGTGTTCCACAAAAATACAACATTGTTTTTTTTACCCCCTGAGGACGCAACACAATGGCTGGACACGCAGAGGTGCCCCCAAGAGTCGGGCATCGAGAAGGGAGACGGCACAGATAAGTAGCATGGGGACTGTTCCACCCAGGTTGTCACACTCACAAACACTGGGACTGGAATATAGGACAGGATGCTGCCTGGCAAAGTAGAGCGACCAGGGCTATATATGTATGATCCTTGAACATAGCGACTTAATAAATGAAGTGGGGGCCCTACGGGACAGGCTGTCGCACCCCCACGTATAGGTTAGTTAGGTCACCAATATATTGGTGACACCCTGCCGGGTACCTGTTCTCGGCACTCCGAGGTGGGACCAAAACCAGGGGAGTCTGAGATCCAGGGATGGAGCTGGGCACCAGTTGGGGTGGGGGTAGGG